>NC_049225.1:71291095-71599666 GCF_011100685.1 Canis lupus familiaris
CATGCTGTCTTGATGACCATATTCTCATTACCAAAAATCACATTTTAAAAATGATTTTAATACAGAAGATAAAATGAGAGAGTTTAGAAGCTAGGGCGTGTCAGACTTGTATTAACAAAGTTGGGTTTTTTCTGCAGGAATTTCAAATACTAAACTTCTTTTTAACAACTATACATATGATTTGGGACGGAGCAAATCTTTTTGTTTGCATCTCGTTTTTGCTCATCATTAGTAGCCTTTTCTCCTAATAGTCTGGAACCTGTTACGAGCAGTAGAGAACTGCATGATACAAATACACTCCTGAAGTACTGGGCCCTGTGTAGTAATCCATTTGCACTGTGGACATTAGCTTAGATGAACAGTACCTCTGTTTTACTTTTGACTTGAGAGCACAATCACCATTTTAATCCTTTGCTTTCCATTTTCATGAGATACAGAAGATATCGTGGTTCTAGAAATAGAGATACTGCTCATAGTTTTCAAGTAGGAGCCCCTCAGTGCCTTATGTACAGAAAGCTCAGTGAATGATCACACTAAAAACTTTTAGATCTTGCATTTTTATCTCAGATGTTCATTAAAGCATCATATGAAATGTCAGAATAAGCCCAATGATTTTCTAATTTATTTGTTGTCTAATTGATAATCTTAATTATTAAATGTACTTAATCATCTTTATTTAAAGGATTAAAGAAACCTTCTACCCTGATATTCCAAATCCAGAAAATTGTAAAGCTTTACAGTTTCAAAAGAGTGTCTGTGAGGTAATCCTTTATTTTCTTACATTTATCTTTTAGTACTGGCTTCATTTTTTTCATCTTTTGTGAAAAGTTTTTAGCATGCAAATATCATCCAGTATAAAATGTGTGAAGCAAAGAGCAATGCTTTAACATCTGCTGAACTTCTACAATTCTGCATTTTAACTTGTTTTCACCATGCTCTTTTTTCCACTGCTATTAATAGCAAGGAACATATTGATATGTAAAAAAGGAACTATGTTCTAGTATGCACTGCAGAATAGTAGAGATAAATTTTTATAAGTAGCTGTGTGAAAAATATTGAAGATAATGCCCCTTTTGTAGGAAGGGCATTGTGGCGGCGGCTTTTAGCACTCTTCTTAATCATTGTTTTATCATTTATTTCTAGGGAAACAGTGCTCTCAAAACATTGGAAATGAATCCTTGTACCCCAAATAACGTTGAGGTTCTGGAGACTCGATCAGCAGTTCCGAAAATAGAAGACACAGAAATAATCTCTCCCATAGCTGAGCGTCCGGAAGAGAGCTCTGATGCGGAAGCTGAGAACCACGTGGTGGTGTCCTACTGCCCCCCTGTCATTGAGGAGGAAACGCCGAACCCCGGCGCAGATGAGGCGGGGGGAGCCTCTCAAGTCGTTTACATTGACATCCAGTCTATGTACCAGCCTCAAGCGAAACCAGAGGAAGAACAGGAAAATGACCCTGTCGGGGGGGCCGGCTACAAGCCACAGATGCACCTCCCCGTCACTTCTACTGTAGAAGACCTCGCTGCAGAGGACGACCTAGATAAAGCTGCGGGTTACAGACCTCAGGCAAATGTCAACACTTGGAACTTAGTATCTCCAGACTCCCCCAGGTCCACGGACAGCAACAGTGAAATTGTCTCCTTTGGAAGCCCCTGCTCCATTAACTCCCGACAGTTTCTGATTCCTCCTAAAGATGAAGACTCTCCGAAATCCAGTGGGGGAGGGTGGTCCTTTACAAACTTCTTTCAGAACAAACCAAATGACTAACAGAGTCACCTTGTCACTTCAGTCTGCCATCTCAGTGAGCTCTGGGTTCTGGCGCTGCCGTGCCAGCACGGGGCATCTTGGAGGGATCCTGTGAAGTATTGTTAGCGAGGGGGCCTCACCGCGCGCGAGTCACACTCAAAAGTGTTCATGTGCTTTTAACGTAGTCTCACAGCCAGAGCAGTGTAACCCAGAAATTCAGTCCCTGCAACTCAAGTTTTGGAGCAATCTGTGATGGGAGCCAAAGAATTCGCACGTGCTCTGCCTTCAGGAAGCACTTCGTGGCCGATTCCGTCTAGCCCATCCATGCAATCCAAATCCCCCAGCAACGTGTTCTGTTCTGCTCATGGTTTTCTCCTATGGGTACTGGATGGAATTGCAAGCCGATTTACAGGCACAGGAGAAAAATGTCAAAAAGCAACAGACGATGTTTATTTGCCTGACACTTGCTCCATGCTAGAGGAAAACCAAGCACAGATTTCAAAACTTTCAACATTATTCTCCTCTATCCGCGGCACTTACACAAAATTAATATAATTTTTAATGTAGTGACAGCTGTTGTAGTGTTTTGTTTGATAAAGTGTGCTGATTTCTGTGCCTACTGTATCATGGTTATCAAAGAGTTTTCTCAGGGGTACAAACTTTGAAAATGAGCGTGACACTGACCAGCCCAAATTAGAATCCTGTCGTCTTGCTTCGGGAGGTTTTACAAACCTTTCCCTTACTTTGTGGCTTGCATGCTAGCTTCCCTTAGTGCGGTTGGTTGCCCTAAGATTTAAGGGCAAATTTTTAAAGACTGTAGACCTAGTTTTTTTTGTTTTAAATCTGGTTTTTTGTGTGACACCGTGTCAGTTTTATAAGTGTAGGAGCAAACTTAATATTTCTGATAAACATAATTGCAGTGATTTACAATTTGAGGTGATTCCTGAGCAGACTCGCTGCATTAGCTCTTTGCACGGTCCTGACCGGTTTCATCACCTCCCGAGAACCCCATGCCCTGGAACCCCAGTCACCCAGGCAGTGATGATCTTTGACTTCGTGTAGCAAAGGTTCCTCATGAGGCAGTTTGGCAATTTCTCCCTGTGAGATGATCATCAGTCTAGACTATTTGATCCAGTCCTCAAAATTTTAAATATGCAACTGAAAAGATCATGCTTCCTTACTGGAACAGTCCTCAAGGGCTGTTTCATAGGGCCCGCCTCGGTGTCCGTTTGCTCCGTGGGCACACCGTGGTGAGGGCGTAGCGGTTGCTGTGCGAGCTGTCCAGGACCGCGTGTCTTCGCAGCCTCACCTGCCCACCCTTGCTTTTCATGAGTGATGCCTAGAGTGAGTGTGGTTTTTGGAAAAGCAGAATGAAAAACTAAGAAGCATATCTTATATTTGCCCAACCCCCAGGTCGCCTATGTATTCTGTCTTTTGACAGGTAAGGCAAAGTACTAGAAAAAAATGGAAATACCCGAATACATCGAGATGTGCCTGCTTGGTTTTTTTTTTGTTTTTGTTTTTGTTTTTTTACTCTCTGAGGTTCTGTGATGATCATGGATTGTGTATCTTTTCTTCTAGGTCTTAGTGTTTCTTTATTAAAAAAAAAACAAAAACAAAAAAAAAAACACCCACGTCATGATAAAAAGCCGCAGGATGACAAGGAGTAGAATCCATTTGGGCGTTCTCAAAATCCTGATTTCAGTTGCTAGAGTTCACCTAAATTCTTGAGCTCCATGACATATGGACAGGTGGAATGAAACAGAACCAATTTTATACACAGACAGTATATATTAAAACCCTGTCGTAGCTCCTGGAGGTTTTCAGCAATGAAAAATGTCTCCAACGAGAGCAATCCCTGACAGTCCGCTCTTCTTATCTATCCTCTCGGGCTCCTTTCCTTCGTTTGCACCCCAGACACTCAGACCTGGGGCTGCCTTCATTCCCTGCTGAAGCTTGTCATTTCCGTGCCCCTCCTGCTCCCAACTCCTGCCTTGTCTCCCATTGAAACCGGTGGATCCTGTACTTCATCTCTTTAGGATAGGTGTTGGCTAAGGTCAAAGGGTATTGGTCTGAACTACACTAAACTGAGAATGGGAAAAGGCCAGGAGAAATTGTTTGAGCTCTGTCATCAGTATATATGCATTGCAGCTGCGGCCATGCGGATCCGGGGCCCTTTCTAACCTAGATGATGACTCATTTGTTTGGCTCACAGTGAATATCATTGGCTCTCCAGTTCTTTCTCCAAGACTTCACTGCTATTCTTGCATGAAAAAGGTTCAGAGTGCTGCTTACTCCCCTCTCCCCTCCCCCCTGGAATTCCGCACACAGTGATCACTAGGTGAGTGGGAAGCCGAGTAACACTTAGTCTGGGCAAGCTCTTTTTAACTTGCTGTATGCCTAGAAGCATGTGGCTTATGTCTGAGGCCAAAGCAAGTTGCTTTGTCTTTACCCTCTAAATTGAAGACAGCCAGACCCACTGTGCACTTCCGAAGTCATTACCTCTCACTTCCCTCCTCCGCCCCTGCTGGCCTACCTGGGCATGTGGGGGCCGCCTGAACACCAGGAGAGAAGACACCGTCCTTGGTCACACATCCGTTCATTTGTGGCACTGGAGACCCTGGTAAATGTGCACTGTCTGCCAATGCTGGGACCAGTCTCAGGTGTGAAAAGCAGGCTTGTAGCGGTCATGCTGTGTCCAATCATTTTAACTCCTCTTCCTGGGGTGGCGGGGGAGGGAAGGCTAAAGGCTAGATGTGTTCCCTTCAGCCCTTCCTGACGGGGAAAATAATTGGGAAATCCCTCTCTCCTCAACTAAAGCCTAGCCATTGATTAGAAATTCTAAGTATCTGAACTCAGTTATGCCCCACTCTAATAGTGCCCTCATATTAGGACACATTTTCATATATCTCATAAGCCAATTTCAGATCGAGCTTCTCTTGTGAGGAATGGAGATTCTGGTGGTTGCTCTTGTGAGCGGCCCTCCTAGATAAACAGTATTTAGCATAAAAGTATGTTTAGAAGACTTAGCTAGAATTTTGACGTTAGGTAGAGCTTGTACATTATGTCCTGCATGGATTAGTGCCCATGTACAGTTGAAATCATCACTGTGTTGAACTACAGAAGCCTGGATTTGAGACTGGCCCCGGGTATCTGGATGGTTGTGTTTGCGTGCTTAGGTGATAGGGGTGCTGTGTTCTACAGCTTAGACTCTGAAGCAGCCATTCATGGAAAAGGTTAAGGGCGAAAGGATCGGCCTCGTTTTCCATACCAGCATTACTTTCACGGCTCATGGATCTGAAGGACTGCGGGTAGAGAACATCTAGTACTGTTGCACTCAGAAACTGTGGCAAGAGTCACATTGTTAAAACTTCATGCAGCTTGTATTCTCCTTGGAAACCATTAGTCCTGTAATTTCTTAACTGTCTCCATAGGCCCATGTATAGAGAACATTGCAGTCCTGTCTGCATTTGAATAACTGTAGGTTAGTGGAGACCAGGGAATATTTTCTTCCAAAAGGAATTTGAAATCCGTGTTTCATGGTATTTTGAAATTAAACTACTCCCTAACTTATCAAAATGCAGAAAATGTTATCTCAAGTTTTTCTACTGCTTAGGCACATAATCTGATAAGACTTTTTTTTTCCTATTTAAAGTAATTTTTACTGTTTTCTGTTTTGAACCATCTAAAATGTGCATACCTTTTTTAAAATGCCTTTTTCTTATTTTGAAAGTCTAAAGTTAGGCATCTCAAAAGTCAAATGTGAGATCATTAGCTCATTACAAAGATGACTAGCTACATGGTAGAAGTTCAGTGAGTAACTGTTTCTGAGTCCCACTCCAGAATGTGCAGATTGAATGGTTTTCATAAGGGTGGTATATACCAGGGCCTAGTGCATGTAGATCTGAGACTGAAAGATTCAAATCTCCTCGAGAAGTAGCTCCAGTTTGAGTGAAAACTTGGGAAAAAGACTCAGGCAAAAGCATCCCTAGATACCGTATTACTCCCTCACTGTGAGTATCCATAGTGTCTTTTTTATTTGATGGGTATAGAACTTGGGACCTGTTTGTACCAACCAGCATTGTTCTAGCAAACCAACAATAATACATTGATGTGTGAGCTTAACTATTTAATAAAAGGACTCATTCATTCTCTTGCTAAAAACTATTTCTTCAAAGCATTTATTTTAAACTGGTATTTCCTGCTGAAACAAAATTCTAGGGTACCATGCCCATCTTACCTTTTATCTCCAGAAGAAAATTTTTCACAGAAGAAACTGATTTTCTAACTTACTGGAAATGCATCCTTTGACATGACCTTAGAATATCATTGCAAGTCACTTGGTTTGAATTCGGTCTAGTTACGTCTTCATGGATTATGTACCAGGGCTATTAATATTTAAACCTCTTATTTTGATGGGGTGGTGAGATTTTTATTTCTTTTCAACTTGTGCCTTTGTCTTAATTATTACATGATTATATTCATGCCAATTATAATACAAATGAGCTATTTTTAATGCCTGTATGGAGGATTAAGGCAAACATTCAGTTATTGATATGTCAGGCTTTATTGTGTGTGGTAAAATTCCATGGGATGTGATTTGATTTAGAATATATTCAAATTCTTACAATTATGATACTGAGTTATGACAGATTTCTGTTATTTTAAACCACGAGTAGTGCTTGTTTCTCCCTATATGAAGAATGTTAATATTTTGGATTATAAGTGTTCAAGTTGTAGGCCGAAGTTACCAATGCAAGACGAATTTTGTGCAACGTTTTTGTGAAAATTAAAAGTGTTTTAAGAGGGAAACCTGAATGTTTTTCTGTACTGTACAAGTGCCCAGCTGAAGAACCATAGAAACAATAAAATCAAAATCTCTCAAATAAGTAAGCTATCACTGATTGAATATTTAACCACATACAAAACAGTAATAACTTACATTACTTTTTGGTTGCCATAACCGAACACCCTAAAAACTATGTGTTTTTAGATGTGAATTGGGGAAATTAATATTTAATTGATAAGGAAATTAATATGTATTGTATTGACATATAATTTCTAAGATTTTCTTTGCAATAGCCAATCAGAACTTTAAAAAGCCAAACAACTAACAACATAGACCTTATGCTGCCCTTAAGCCAAAAATATTTTGTATACTTGGTTGGATGGCTTATTTAAATGTACTGAATTTCCTTACACATCTAAAATGTACCTCCCTTCAGAATTACACCATTTAAAAAATGGGTAACTTTGAATTTCTGAACTTACTGTTTCTCCTAAACATTCCATTGTAAGAGATTTGGTAAGATTTCTAGGTGATAATACAGTTTTCAGTACCACATTCAGTACGTTTCAATAAAATTGGAACATGGACAAGTTAACTTAGGTTTAACGTTAGTATTTTTGTGATCAATCATAGACAACAATACTAAATAATTTTCATAAAAATTTTTTCTCAAATATTCAGCCAATTTGATTCCAAAACTTTTCCCCATTATTTATGATATACCCTTCTATTTAATTTCTTTCCAAAATAATGGTTTGGAAAAATGTGAATATGTTATGAATAGTTGAAGACAAAACACAATAAGAAACCCCTATTCCTTTTGTTGTGGAAGGGGAAGTATTCTGTGCATTTGTGCTTAGCATTTGTGCATTCGCATTTGTGCTTTCCTATTATTTTCTCAAAAAGGAGCATGACTTTTTCTTAAATATATTTCAATTCAGAATTGCTTGAAAAATATTGGCCTGGATAAAGACATACAAAATTTGAGATGGTACCACCTTAAAAGTATGTCCAGAGGTTGAAAATCATTTTAAAATACTCAACTATCCCAAAAAGAATGTGTTGCCTTTTCTTCTCTCTCATTAGTTGGCCATAAGTCAGAGGTCGTCTTCTTGTTTAGGAAATTGCCATTTTTTTACTCTCGAAATTGCATTATAGTGAATTACTGTTTACAAAATACACATACTGTGAACAGATAGGAAGTTTTTGTCTTTTATAAGGTTGTCTGTAGAATGAGTGTCTTTTTAAAGGAGTTGTTATATGTTAAATATTTTCAGTTTTGTTTTGTTTTTTTTATAAATACTAGTATAACTGTTTACTAATTTTTGTTTGGTCAGGTGTGTGCAAATGTAGCTGAAAGATAGGGAGAAACTGCACATCCCAAACGGTTCCTGTTCCTGTTTCTTGAATTGTTACCACTACAGACTTTTTTTTTTAACCCGAATTATCATTTGTGATGTTCTGTACCTAAAATCCTGCTTAATCATATAAGGAAACCTTTAAATACACTTGTAGTAGGAAGCAAACTATAGGTTGCAGTATATTTGTGTAATTCAGTTTGATTCACAGAATTCCAAGTTTAATATGAAATAAAACAACTCGACTTAACAGAGATGACAACTGAAGTATTTTCTGCCTTATGAAAATTTGGAGATTACGTTGCTGTTAGAATGGAAAATTTGAACATTTTATATCATATAATTTCAGAATTTAATTTCCATATCTTTTGGAGAACATGGTTATATCAAGAACATAGAATATAAGTAACCTATTACTAAGACACCTTAAACGTAAAAGTAGTGTGCTTGGCTGTTTAATTCTAAAGATGTTACTTATGTTTGTTTTTAAAATGCATGTATTTAACAATTTTATCATAGTATTGTCATGGAAAAATAAATATATTTTCTTACAACTTATACTGATGGATTTGGGCATTACTGTTGTTTGTTTTCTGTTTTAAGCACTTAGGAAAAAGTAGCCTCTGTTTTGTTGTTAATACTTCTGTTACTTCTCATTAGAATTAACAGGGTTTATGAGACAATCACATAGGGTTGTAACTACATTTTTAAATTTTTTTTAGAGATTTTATTTTTATTCATGAGAGACACACAGAGACAGAGATATAGGAAGAGGGAGAAGCAGGCTCCCTGTGGGGAGCCCAATGTGGGACTCGATCCCAGGACCCTGGGGTCATGACCTGAGCCAAAGGCAGATAGATGCTCAACCACTGAGCCACCCAGGTGCCCCTAAGTTTTTAATATTTTAATACGTTGGCATGCCACTGACATACTCTTCCATATGTTGCACTAAATCTGTATTCTGTGTATAAGAGAACTTAGCATAAAAATAATCCGAAGTGGGAATCCAGCATCATAAAACAAAAAATGAACACTGGTCCTGAAAGTATGGTTTTGTAATTTTTTTCCTCTGAAAACAACCTGACATTTCTGAAGATTCTAAGAATAGATCAAAATTAGTTTAACTTAAAGTCACTGAGTTTGGAAATAACAGTCACTGATTCAGCAAAATGGTAATTTTAAAGTAGAAAGTGATCTTAAGTGACTTCTCTTCATAAGGGAGAGAAAGAAGTCTCTAGTCCTACCTGGGTAGCCTGTGCTTTTACCCAGAGTAAGGACTAGAATATGAATGGGCTCCAACTCAGCCTGAAGAAACTATGGGCCAGTTGTGAATTAGTTGTGAAACACACGTCCGTGTTCAAGTCTAGTAGAGCACGTACGTACGGCCTGTCCTTCAGGGGGATGTCCGTGCATAATTTGTTTCCCAGATGGTGGATTCTTGGGCCAAGATGTATAACACCATCAGCCCTAAGGACTTTGAAAAGGTCAAAAGGACAGGAATGGTATATGTATCAGCTGGATGCACTTCTTTTAACGTGTAGTATTCAACGTCACTGACGCTCGTTCACAGGCTCCAGGTCTTTACAGAAGAGCTGTGTGAGAATTGGTTCTGAATGGCCTATAAATTTGATCCATCACCCTTCGCCTGGAGTGACTAATGGAAAAACCGAATTAAAAGTATTTCCTCAGTCTCTGAGAAGCAGGGAGTTGATGTAACAGGAGATGTCTTGAGCTGATTTGGGATTAAATCGGAGCGGATTTTTGTCCCGGAGCGATTAGTCTCAGATTAAAGAGACAAGAAAAGCCGTTGAGGATGATTTTGATAAAAACTGGGAGGTGGAAGTCGTGTTCAGTGAGTGCGCGTGGAGTGTGCGGGGTGCGGCTGCGGCCCCCTCAGCCTCCCCGAGGCCTCAGCCTCCCCGAGGGGACAGCAGTGTGCGGGGCCAGCGCCGTCGCTCTGCGTCCCTCTGTCTGCCCGCTGCGGCCTAGCCTCTGGGCAGACAGCACCCAGGCCTGGAGCCGGGCCCTCGTCTCGGCGGGTCGGGTCGCACCAGGCACCTGCACCCCCGCTCCCAGGTGGCCCATCCGCAGCGCCCCTCACCAAGGGCCTGGAGTTGAATTTTCTGTCCCCCTTGGTGGCGCCTTTCGCGTCCTCCGGGGCCGGGGGGGGGGGGGGGGGGGGGCAGCTGAGCCCTGGCTCTCCTCCTCCCTGAACCCTGGGGCCGGGCGGCCTCCCCTTGCCCAGCTCTTGGGGGGATTCCAGAGCGAGTCCGGGACGCGGGGGGCTGACCTCTGGCCTCCCGAAGCCCCAGGAAAGCCGGCGGCCCTGTGTCAGCCCCTGGCAGGGCCTGTGCGACCGCCACCCCCGTGGCCCCGAGGGGACCCGCCGCTGCCCACCCGCCCTCCCGGGAGCCTCCCCCAGCCTCGGGCCTGCGGCTCCGAGGGTCCCCTCCGGGCGCCAGGCCTCCCTGAGCCCTCCCCGTCGGTGGCCCTGGGCCGGGGCCCCCCCAAGCGCCTCTCCACCGCAGGGTGGCACATGGGCGCAGCGGCTCCGGGAATAACTGGACCTCGGGTGCCGGCTTCCCGGGGTTCCGGGGAGTCCGAGCCACGTTGGTGGACAGTGACCCGCGGGGGCCCTGGCGGCGCCCAGGGCAGGCCGGGGCCTTGTTGGGGTGCAGGCCCCGGGAGGGCAGGAGGGGCCACTGCGAGGGCACAGGTGCCCAGCCCTGGTCACCCCTGTGCCCCCCGGAGACCCCCTCTCCTCCCCACCGCTCCTTGGCAACGGCAGCCGGGACCCGGGCTAGAGCCCCCTGCTGCCACCCCAGCATCTCCTGCTTCGCCACCTATGTCGTTCTCCAGGTCGGGTTCTGGGGACCCCCCCTAAGTGACCAGCTGCACAGCTAGGCCCTCCACGCCGTCCAGGCTTCGCCTCCCCTCCTCGGCCTCGGATGGTATCGGCTTCCCCAGAAGACAAGCCTGGCCTCATGTCTCAGACATGGGCTTGGGGGGCAGGTAAATCCTGGAAAGTTCCACACTGGGCCGCAGCCCCCCACTGCCCTCCGGGGCTGACACAGCTCTTCTCTGCACCCCAAACTGCCTTCTCTCAGGTCAGGGGGCTCCTCCCAGCCCACGGCCTCCCCGTCAGGGAGGGCAGAGGCCCCCGGTGGGGACGCGGGGGGCCTGCTGAGCCTCGTGTCCGTCCCTGGGCACTCACGTGGCCGGACAGAGGCCTTGTTCACGGGCCACTTTTACAAAAACTGCACGTTCCAAGTCGGAGGTGGACCAGTCTCCGGAAAGAAGGGAAGGGAGATTCCGAGCGAACAAAACAATATTCACGACAGGCTCACTAAAGAAAATCTAGAAAATAAGTAAAAGGGAAAAAAAAATCATACTATCTTGTACAACAGTAGCTATTTCTTTTCTTTTTTTTTTTTTTTAAGATTTTATTTATTCGTGAGAGACACAGAGAGAGAGAGAAAGAGGCAGAGACACAGGCAGAAGGAGAAGCAGGCTCTGTGCAGGGAGCCCGACGTGGGGCTCGATACCGGGTCCCCAGGATCACACCCCAGGCTGCAGGCGGCACTAAACCCTGGGCCACCGGGGCTGCCCGACAGTAGCTATTTCTAACACTTTTGCCTTGTATCCTTTCAGACACTTTTCCTCTGTGAATATGTGTACATAAAGTGATGCATTTTCATATGCGCGTGTGCGTGTCTGTGAGGGTCACACTGTATATTGTTTTCAAACCGGATTCTTTTATAACTTATTTTGAAAATATTTTCATATCAGTAGGATTTACACGGCATTGCTCTTTCATGGACATAGTAGACTCTACTGTATGGATATATTATTTAAATTTCCTTATTGAATTCCTTTGTGCTTGCTCATTTATAAAACTGTTGATACCTTGCATTAAATAGAGGATGGCTCTGGAAGCCAGCAAAGATGCTTGGCATTGATTTGGTTGGCACTAGAAACCAACACTCGAGCTTCACACTGGGCGCCACGGACACACTAGTCAAGCACTCCCCAGTCGACTTTTCTAAGCCATAAAATGTGGTCTTTTACCGCCAACTGACTAATGAAGGTGCCAACCTATTGCAGAGTTCTGCTTACGTGCCACTTCCTCTAAGATGATGGGGTTCCTGCTGGGTGGCCTTTGGAAAAGGCAGCTGCCTGGCTCGGGTTCCCCCATCCCTCAGGGCACCCCCACCAACATTGTGAGCCCTTGGTCATTGGTAAGGGTCCCTGGACCCAAGGGAAACACAACTTTCAGGAACTATAATAGGGATTTTGAAAGATTTTGATGCACTCTGGGAATAGAAGTTCCTTTACCCAGGGAGTCTGGGTTTGACCTGTAGGGTAGGGCAGTGGCCGACCGTGGCATGAAGGGGAGAGCACATGACCTAAAGTGTCTGAGGAAAACAGCTCCGGGTTCCGGCGAAGTACTGTGTGGACGTGGCACAGCCGGGGAGTTGGGGTTGATGGGTTGTAGGAGGCACAATTCTAAGACGGTCCCCGAGATTCTCAGCCTCCGAGGCCTGCTTCCACCCCACCCCTGGAGTGGGAGCCCGACTCAGGAGTGAGACGAGATGAGTAGGCTACTCATCAACGACTTGTGTTCACAAAAAGACGATTATCTAGGGTGGGCCTACACCTAACCAGAGCTGTCACAGGAGCGCTGGGCCTTGCGAAGGGGTCTCCTGCGGCTCTGCGGGAGCAGGTGGCCGGTGAGCCTGCCGGATGAGGCCGCAGCCCCGGCCGACGCTGACCAGAGGAGCTGGCTCTTCTCCATCCTTCGTCTTCTCGCCCATGTCCCATCCAGGGCTTGGCCCCCACGTAGCGAACCCTCAGTGAATGTTCTCGAAGCCAATGCGTGTAGGCACGTGCCTGTGAGGGGGGCCGCTAAAGCAATGCTTGTGAGGCCCCAGGTCATGTCATCTCCTTCCGCCTCACAGCCCCAAAGCCCCTGAGCAAACCCCGAGGGCTTCAGGTTGCCAGTCCAGAGGCAATCGGGTCACAGTGACTAAGGCCCCAACACTTGGCCAATCGCTTCACCTCCCCAACCCTGTTTGAGGGGCCAGACCAGGCGATCACTCCGTTTCCTTCATCCGTGGGGGGTAGAATTGCGGCCCGGGCAACCAGTGGGCGCATTTTCTGCTCAACTTGACGGCGCCCCCTTGTCACACCCACGCTCCCCCCGCTGGGAGCTGAAGTTCAGCGGGAACACGGGACACGTGCAGCCGGGGTCCAGGTCACCGAGCGGCAGCCTCGCATCCACACCCTTCTCCCCAACTCTCTCCGTCTGATAGCCCCTCACCGGCCTCTGCCTTCCAGAAGCCCATGTCCTAACAGGGCTTTTGGCCCCTCAGCCCCTGGCCTGGCGCCTGTTACTTTTGTTGCTAAATGAAGCTATTTGAGCAAATTTCTTGAGCCCCCCTGGCCTTCCTTCTCAGAGACATTCCAATCCCGTCCTCTTGGAGCTAAAGCAGAGCTGCGGCCGTCGCCAGGCCGGGCCCTTGCTCGGAGGTAGGCCGCTCGGACCCCCCACGGGCCCCCCTCGCCCCCCGACCACATGCTTAGAGATTTCCTTCCTGGCCCCTGTAAACCACCTGCAGCTCGAGCAGGTCTGCGAGACAAAGGCAAGTGGAAAGCAGCCACCTCATCCCAAACACCGAGACCAGTGTCCTCCTGCGTCCTTCCAGGAAAAGACCAGCGCTCCCTGGGACCCGCGCCGGCTCGGGCTCCGCAGGGCCTCAAGGGGAGGAGCGGCTGCCAGGCCGGGGCACTCCGCTGCTTGGGAGCAGTTGGCGACGTCCCCAGTGCTGGAGGTGGCTTGTGGGGGGGGGGGGGCGGAGGGGAGAAGGGGACACACTTCACACCCAGACCTCGCGGCGCTGCGGCTCCCCGAACCCCACCCCGACCGAATGGCTCCCGTCCGGGCTTCCAGCATTATCCCCCCAGAGTCCTCGGGAGAAGAGAACTTTGGAGGAAGGCAGACGTGGAGCCGCGACGGGGAGCTGGCAAGCAGCCGCCGGGCCTGGCCTCCGCCCACCCCCCCCAGGCCCGGGCGCCCGGCGACCTGAGGGAGCCCCAGCAGGCCACCCCGCGATCCTGGTCGTGGCCGGCGGCGGGCCGGGGGACGGGCTGGCAAGCTCCATCGGGGCTGCGTCCTCCTGCTGGGACCGCGGCTCCTCCCGGCCAAGCGGCCGCGCACCTGGCCTGGCCGTCCTCAGAGCGGGGCTCGTACTAGGCCGACCCGCGACCCTGAGGCTGCGGTGGGGCTCCCGGGCCATCCCGTGGCAGCCACGCCGCCGCGCCCCGGCTCCCAACACCTGGAAAGGGGGCCCTGAGTGACCCTCATCCTCCGTCCGGGGAAAAGCCACCTGGGAGGGGGTGACGCCCCGCCGAGCCCTTGTTCGGGATTCTGATTCTGAGCCTTTCGTGCCTTTGGTCCGCTGGTCACACCCCCTTCTCAGCGGAGGGTCTGGGCCCGGGCGGGGCGCCCCCGTGACCCCCCGCCCCGCAGGGCAGCTACCGTGTGTGGCCGGACCGGCCGAGCTGGAGGAGGCAGTAAAGGGAACGGGGAGCGGCTGATGCTTTGTCCAGGCCTCTCGCCTCAATGATGAACGGTCCTTGTGCTTGGAGCTGGAATCCTCTGCCTCTATGTCCTCCGGCCGCTGGGCCTCGGCCGGCCGCCTGGCGCTTCCCTCCCAGGGGCCAGCCTGCGGGGCAGGGGCGGCGTGGGCCGAGGGGGCTGGGGCGCCCCCGCTCCCTCGTCCTCTTCCTTTGGGAACTCTCAGTGCTCAAAACAAGCTTTCTGAGAACCATATTTTTCTGGGTTAAAGGTGAAAAATGCAGCATTTCCTCCAAGTGGAAAGCACTGGGCCTGCCAGCTCCGGGCACATTTCCGAGATCCTTCCTCCCACTCAGGGAGGAGGCCGCGCTCGCGAGGCGGAGAGGGGCTGAGGTGGGTGGTGCAGCCGGGCGGGGGGCGGGGGGGGGCACCCCGGGGCCTGTCTGGGTTGGCGCGGCCCGGAGGCTGGAACAGCACCGGGGCCGGAAGGGAAAAGCAAACAAGAGGGTAGGGGAGCAGGGCGGCCCTCCAGAGGGCTTCGGGGACAGCGTGGGCGCCACCAAGGCCCCGCGGGCCTTCCGGAAACAAACCCCGCGGCCGGGCTCAGGGGGAACATGCGGGTGTGTGGAAGTCAGGTCAGTAGCAGAGGCAAGAACACCCCGCCCTCGCCTGCCCCCCCCATCCTTGCTCGGGACACTTGGGAGTCAGGAGGATCGTCTCAGACCCTGACCGTGGGACAGAAGGTCCTCGGGCCCCGGCTTCACGGTGCTCTCGTGCTCTCCGTGCCCCGGGACAGGCTCGCCTCCAGCGCCCGCGCTCAGCCCTCCCTGAGCCCAAGGCCCGGCGGCGTCGTCAGCGTTCCCGGGGGAGCCACCACGCAGGGCCTACGAGGCCCGTCCTCAGAATCACAGCGCGGCTGCCAGGTGCCCGGCGGCAGGTGGAGGGGCACGGGGCCCCGTCTCCGGAGTGGGGGCCCCCGGCCGACCCCACCACTTCTCTCGGCCCCGCGGCCCCTCGCCCTTCCTCGAGTGACCTGGTCCCCGTCGCTCCCTGCAGAGGTGCAGGCTCCTGTCCCTTCAGTCTGTGCACTTGCTCCCGGAGGCAGCGGGGGACGCGCCTGGGGACACTTCCCAGGCCTTGCCCTCACTCGGTCTGTGCTCCTCTCCAGAGAGAAGGCGCCAGCCGGTCCCCTGGCCGGACTCGAGGCCCGCGTGGACGGGCCCAGCCGAGGCCAGAACCGTCGGGTCGAGCCCGGCCGAGCCCAGCGGAGCCGCGAGCCGTCCGCTCAGGGCCCGTGAGCGATGAACCCTCCGTGCGGTTGGCCCCGGACGCCGGCTGGCGGGCAGGGTTTGTGGCGCCAGGTGACAGACCTGGAGCGGGACCTGGGGGACCCAGCGGCAGCCCGCGCTCACCCCAGCGCCCCCGCCACCGAGCCCAGGCCCTAACCCCTCAGCTTCAGAGCCACGACCGAGCCCCTCGACCACCCCATCCTGGGTCCCCGGGGTTTCGTCCCCCGAGAGGGTGAAGAGCCCGGCTCCTGGCGTGGGATACACCGTCTCCTACCGTCTTCTCTGACCCCGAGCTCCCACGGGCTCCGCTGCTCGGGGGTCACCCTACTCTGCTGCCCCCAGGCCACCGTGGCTTCCCCCTTCCTAACCCTTTCTGGTCCCACCCAGCGGGGGCGGGGGTGCGGCCCACGATTCTCCTCCGCTCCCACACACACTCCCAGGTCCCGATCCCGGGTCACCGCAGTTTTCTCTGGATGACACCTGCAGGGACCACCGGCTCATCTACAGCACAACCCCTCTGGCTTTAGCGCAGCTGCATATTTTGCTAACATCGCAATGTTTTATATTTTTGGGGTGGTTTTTTATTTCTATTTTTGGGGGGTCTAGAGGCAGGGATTCCACCTGGGCTAGGAGCGCGCCTCCACTGTATCTTGGGGAGTGTGGCTCCTGGCAGTCGCCAAGGGAAAGGCCCCCTGGGAGGCAGTAAAACCTGTTTCCTGAGACGTCGTGGGGCAGAACCTTCTGGATTCCCTGAAGGGGACAGAGAATACAGATCTGTTGGATTAAGAAATGTAAAATGCTGGGCCAGGGAACTGGCACAAGAGAACTGTGCAAAGACGTGCAAGTCCACAAGGAGTTCTGGGAACCGTGCAGGGGACAGACCGAAGGCAACGGGAACACACGCAGCAATACGGTGACTCCGTATTTTCGAAGCTGAACGCCAGCGGGAAGGTCTGGCAACTGACTAAACCGGAGAACAACAGAAGAAGCAAACACAGAACGCCCCGCTTGCTACCACGTGGTCCTCCGGGAGCGGGGTCCTGCCCACCGGGGGTCCCAGAGGCAGGAGCACAGGCGGAGGCACCAGTGACCGTCTCTAGTTCACTTACTCATCTTCCAGAGATCTCAGGGCGCCCGGCTCTGTGCTTCGCCCAAAGTCCTCACTGAACACAGGCTGCACACACGAGAGGCAAGTCATGACGGACTAATTATAGGCTCTGATGGAGTCAGATCGTATTTCCCTCCTCTTTGGGGACAGCACCCATCTCACCCCCCCCCCCCACAGCAAGTCCCGTCCTGGGGCTCGGCCACCGAGCCAGCTGTCTGTGGGATCGCAGCCCAGGCTCCGAGGAGGCAGCCCCGCTCCTCTGGTTCCTGCCCAGCAGCTCAGATGCTGAGGGCACCCTCTGCCCGGAACAGCCTTGGAATCACCAAGTATGACACTGTCCTCGCGGGGATCATGTCCACTGTTCATGACCAAGTGTATCGGTGCCCATTTGTGGACACGGCTTCTGCGAGGACCAGTACACACCTCCCCCCGGTGAATAAAAGACTGAATGAATGAGCTCTAGCCTTCTTCATCTCTTTTATTCAAGTTCACTACAGACGTTCCCCCTCTCTTAAAAATGACAGTGACCCTCCTCAGTAACACGTGCCCGTTAATCTTATTTTGGAAGCTTCATGTTCATCTCCGTGAGCCATCCACATTTTCCGTAAGAGAATAGTCAGCTTCCCCAAGGTGCGCACCTCAAGATAACCATCCCACTCCAACGGATGCCGCAAAGGGCCCGAACAAGTCTCTTTGGGGGGAAAATTTTTAGGAAATGTGCAAAGAATTCAGAGTTGTCCACACAAACTTGCAAAAGTATATGGTGTGGACAATCTGCAGCTATAAAAATATACACATACAAAAAGACAGCTACAAAATCATGGTGCCCACTTTCTTAGATTTGCATTATAAAAAGTAGGGATTTTTCATTAAAGATCAACTTTGGGGGGGGTGGCATTATTACTGTGACTCCACGGCTGTCCCCCAACCTTATTTTCCTGGAACAGTCAGAGCACATTGAACCAGCCACTGAGGAGTGGAAGGGATTAATAATTCATTGGCCAAGGTGAGAAATTCAAGGTTCAAGGTCAAATAGTTATTCTGCTGTCAGTAAGAGTGTCATGAGTCAGGGAAGGAGGGAAGTATTTTAATACCGCCCTTTGGGTCTCTATTTTTTTTTCCTTTCTTTTTTTTTATACACTATGAATCACAACACAGTCATTGAGCTACAGCAGACAGGCTCTGGAATTTGCATCGATGTGTGATCTCTGGCAGCCCCTACACATTCAATGGACAAAGTTTGATGCTTCCTACACAGAGTATTCCGTTGGGTTTGGCCCACAGAGAGTCAGCAGGAAAGGCCACACAGGGACTCCTGTCTTGGTTCTAGTTTCTCATCAGGGGGTACTTTCTCCTTGATGAGAAGATACACACCTGGTCCCCGTGCCTCTGTGTATGGCGTCAGGCAGGGTCTTGGGGCCCCTGGGATTCTCGGCATAGAAGGCTATGTCCCTTGGGCAAGGCCAGCTGGTGTTACTTGGCTCCACAAGTATTGATGTTTTTCCCATCCACGGCGTCTTCCACGAGGGAGATGTGGTAATCGGTGGACAGGGTGAAATGAGAAATACAGCCCACAAGGCCTCGCATGTATTGCCTGTTAGTGTGCAGAGCGATTTCCTTCATTCCACCTGCCAGGAAGCAAGAAGGAGATGGGGTGAGCCAAAGGGGAGCAAGTCTCTTTAGGACACTTGAGTGTCTTCTGACCAAGGTGCCCCTTGGCTGACAGGAGGAGTGAGGGCTGTGAAGCTCTCCAACTGCTCAGTACATGGCATGTGTCTCATAATTACCCTGGAAGGAGCAGATTGACTTGTATCGATCTGACCCACAACCAGAGGCTACAAATACCCCCTCACATGTGATTTCTGACCCAATTGACCACTTAAAACCAAATAGCATCTGGTAAATTTTGAAATCTTATATAATGTCAATAAGAAGTAGCATGCAGTTAAAGCATGATGTCATCTTAAACTGAAAGAAATACACTGAGAGTGAGAGCTTTCAGTCAGGTTCACTTGTAGGAAATATCATTTGGATAGAGATGTATTTTCACATTTATGCATCTACAGTAGCAGGTTCTACACTATTTACAGAAATACTACTCATCCTAATTTTGAGAGGGGACAAGAAAGATCCTCCTTCCTCAGAGAACACTTTTGGAGCTATATTAAGCAGGTTCTTGTTCTATAAACAAGAAAAGCATGGTTTTCCTGGTGGGTCAGTCCAAAGCACAAAAGCATCTAAGTGCTTCCTGCCCCCTCAGCCCTGAGTCACAAGTTCAGAAAATGGAAGAATAGAATTATCTGGCAAGCTTCCCAACTTCCAAGTATTTGATCCAGTGAAGTGCACCGCTTTGGGGAACCCCACCAAGACAAATGGAGGATTAATGAGAAGGCACTGGTGTAATTTAGATTCGGTCAGAGGTCACTTACCCACATAGAGAGCTCCATTGATGTTGAGCTGCCTCATCATGCCAGGTGATTTGCCTGTTCTGGCCCCGTAGTCATCCACAGTTATCTTTCCGGATTGGCCATCCCTGTAGAAACCATCATTTTTGGGAGCTTCACTCAATTATTCATTCATTTTAATAAAACTGTATTCAACTGTACCTACCTCTGTGCCAGGCACTATGTTAAATGATGGAAGTACAAGAAATGAAAGAAGAAAAAAAGTTCTTAGCCCTCAGGAGTTTATGGTTTCCTGAGGTGAACAAAAAAAATCAAATTGTAAATAACAACAGCGTGTCACCACTCTGCAACAGAGGAATGCCAGCATGCCATGGAACACAGGAGAAGGTGAGGGGGTTGGGGAAAGCTGCAAAGGAGATTCTGAGATGAGCTTCAAAGGCTGGGTAGGTCAGGGGAAGGAGGAGGGTAACACGAACAGGAAGTGGAAATGCCAAAGAGAGAAAAGACAGGGGGTTGGTACAGGCCAGGCAGAGAGAATTCTGGAGGTGGGAGCAGAGTGGCCAGAAGCAGATGGTGAAGTGCATTTCTCCCAAAGGGAACCAGAGAAGAACTATAAGGAAGGAATGGTGGTAACGTGACACACGGTGAGCAAAACAAAATGGGAAGCCAATGAAGCAGGTTTTGTAGGTAGAGGATTACTCTACGAGAGGACAAAGAATGGCTGAGAAGTCTCTAAAGGACCCACAGAGTCGCCCAAAAGTGACAGTGAGGACAGTGGAGTGGGGGTGTTCATCTGCAGCAAGGGCCTTGCCATTTTCTAAGCTGGTCTCCAAAACTATCCAGGACCAGGGATCTTCTTCAAAAAAGCCACCTGTTTGTATAGCTCTTGGAGGGCTGAACCAACTCAGGCTGCACTATCTATTTATTTATTTATTTATTTATTTATTTATTTATTTATTTTTAGCAGCTCATTACTGATCTTCTCATAGTCTTTTTTTTTATAGCAAACTGTTCTTGTTTCTTGGGTTTCTAGCCCCTTATCTCTCTGACAATAGTAATATGTTCATTTTTTCATTCAAGTCTCTGTTTCCTTCAAATTGCTTTGTTACATTGATTTGTTCTGACATCCATCTTTTATACTGGAGACTTTTCAAATGCCTAGGGATTCCTGACTGCCACTTTATGGTTAAGTGAAGGGAAAAAGCACTGGGGCGCCTGGGTGGTTCAGCTGGTTAAGCGTCTGACTCTTGATTTTGGCTCAGGCCATGATCTTATCAGGGTCATGAGACTGAGCAAGAGGCTCCTCCCTCAGCAAGGAGTCTGCCTGAGACTCTCTCTCTCTCTCTCTCTCTCTCTCCCTCTGCCCCTCCCCCACCTGATCATACTCTCTCTAAAATAAATAAATAAAATCTTTAAAAAAAAGAGAAAAAGCACTAAATGGCAGATTGGGAGCTCTGTGTGCAGGATGGGTTCTGTTGACTGGGGCTTCATAGTGCTGGGATTTGGCTCCATCATTTTCTTGGGGGACACCTGGATTTTCTACTTTCCTTATTGTGGGGTATAGGCCTGGGTCCCAGCATCCTGGAATCTCACCAGGGGAAGAATCATGGGGTTTGTAATATTCAAAATATGAGCTTGTTCACAGTCCCCAGCCTTAGTTTGTATAGTTGACACTATACAGTGCCACCAGTTCAGACCCTTGTTTTACTTTCTCCAGAAAACTGCCTTTCATTATTTTCCCCTGGGTAGGGAAAGGGCAATGTGCCCACTATATGAGGTAGAAGAGGGGCTTGAGTTCTAACTCCTCAAGTAAATTCAAGTAAGTTTTTTAAAACCAATCTTCCCACTTTTAGCTCCTCCTTCACCTTCCAATGGTTTCTGGCTCTACCCTTTCTTGGGGGATATGATAATATAAATCTGGTTGCCCAGGTCTCATGTCTTGGTAACAACTCTTCTAATAACTAACTTCAGAGGTAATTCTGTTCTGTCCTCACCCTCGAGACCATACACTGCCTCCTCACTTTGGATACGCTTTTTCAGAATCTCATGCCTGAATGCTGGGATGGGCAGTTCCGGCCCCCCAGCTTGCCTCACCTGACCTGCCTCTCCCATGCTACCCCCCCTCCCAACCATTACTCTAAAAAATTCCATTTTTTCCCACTTTAATTCATCTAAGAATTTTTCATTTTTTTCTATGTCTGAAACGAGGATATGTCATATAATTAACGGCATCTTAGGCTTAAGAAAACATTGTATCAACTTCTAATGTAATAAGTAATGGGCAGGAGAGTGGAGTCCAGCCAGGCTACTCCCACCACAGCCTATGTGTGAGCTGAGGAGGACAGTGACCATGGTAGCCCCATGTTTCCTCAGCCGCACTCATGACCTCACCTACGGACATCCCCGGGAAGGGCTATGGTAAATGTTCAGGGAAGAAACACAGACTCTATTCAGCTCATCTTCTGGAACCTTCATCTAATGTGGCAAGACTAACCTTTTTTTTACAGAGCTAAGCTTGGGCCTGCTATTTGGTTTCTCAGAATATACTGTTAAGACTATGGACACAGGTAGTAAAACTAATTTTAAAGGAATGAGGGGCAGCTGGGTGGCTCAGTGGTTGAGTGTCTGACTTTGGCCCAGAGCGTAACTCTGGGGTCCCAGGAATGAACCCTGTATCAGGCTCCCTGCATGGAGCCTGCTTCTCACTCTGCCTGTGAGAAGCAGGCTCTCTCTCTCTCTCTCTCTCTCTCTCTCATGAATGGATAAAATAAAATCTTAAAAAAAAAATAAAGGAATGATTCACCCAAAGTTAATCAGAAGTCAAGGTAGTGACCTCTGTGAGCGGGGAGATATGTAACTGAGGCAGGGCACACACAACTTCTAAAGCTCCGGTAATATAATGTCAAAAAAAAGAAAAAAGTGGGCAACTGCCTCCACAATGAGATTTAAAACATTCCTCAAAGTCCAGAGGCCCTGAAGTCTTATCCCACTAGAGATATCTAGATCTCACTAGATCTAGATCCAGTTCGGTCATCAAGACGTTATTTTTCTGAAAGTCCTCTAATGAGTGAAGACTTGGGAGTCCAGCCTGTCTGGCCTGTCAGTGTTAGGGAAAGGCAAGGGGTAAGTTAGGAACAGAATGCCCTGAACGACTGGGGTCGGAAGTAGTAGGATGCCAGGCGAGGTTGGGGAACCGGACATTGGGGCCACAGGGACTTGGAAGGCACATCCACCCCTTGCTGAGCTCTGGCTCTGTCTCCCCCTGTGGTGGGGACTCACCTAACAGCCTTGACTCGGTGCCACCGACCATCATTGAAGGAGCCATTAACCATGATGGATGCCACGCCGCTGCCCAGGTTATAGCTAATGGCAGGAGAGAAGAAACAGACAGACAGAATAAGGTGCTGAAGTACAGACAGCCGGGCAACCACAAACGATTCTCACTGCAAAAATTCCTTGGAACTCAGACTAGAGTTTCCTTAATACAAAACAAAACAATGTTATAAAAATCATTAGAGTTTCCAGGCTAGGCCATGAATGATCCAAAAAAAAAAAAAAAAAAAAAAAAAGTTTTCTTTTCATTTTAAATGTAGTAAACATTTACCTTTTCAACCCTTTTCAAGGATAAGTTTGGTTAGTGTTGAGTACGTTCACATTGTTGTGCAAGCAATGTTCACAACTGGCTTTATCTTGCAAACCTGGAACTCTGCACCCCTGAAACTAAAGCTCCTCGCTCACCCTTTCCCCAACCTTGGCAGCCACTGTTCTATCTTCTCTCTCTATGGCCTTGACTATTCTAGATACCTCATCTAGGTAGACTCATACAGTGTTTGTCCCTTTGTGAATGGCTTATTTCATTTAGCACAACGTCCTCAAGGGTTCGTTCGTTTGTTTGTGTTGGCCCCACATACAGAAGCATCAACACTGTAGTATCAGGACAGGAAGGGCTTCATCACTTGTAACGTGTTGTACTAGCTTAAATACTGTCTCTCCCCTTCCCCCAATTTAATGCTCACTCAGAACCTCAGATACTGTCCTCCCCAAATTAATGCTCAGAACCTCAGAACAGGACCTTATTTGGAAAGAGGATCTTTGCAGATGTAATTAGTTAAGACAAAGTCATCCTGGGTTAGGGCGGCCCTAAATCCAATATTCCTTAGAACAAGAGAACATTTTTGGACACAGAGACGTGTAAGGAAGAATGCCTCAGGAAGATGCAGGCAGAGATTGGAATGATGCATCTAGAAGCCAAGACACACCAAGAATTGCCAGCAACCACCACTACCTGGGAGAAAGGGATAGAACATTCTCCCTCACGGGCGCCTGGGTGGCTCAGCGGTGTGATCCCGGGGTCCTGGGATCCAGTCCCACACCAGGCTCCACGCAGAGAGCCTGCTTCTCCCTCTGCCTGTGTCTCTGCCCCTTTCTCTGTGTCTCTCATGAATAAATAAAATCTAAAAAAAAAAAAAAAGAAAGTAAAAAAGAACATTTCTCCCTGAGAAGCCCCCGAAGGAACCAATCCTGCCAACACCTGTGTGCTGGACTTCTCTCCTCCAGAACTGTGAGGGAAGACAATTCTATTGTTTTAAGTCATCCAACTTGTGGTAATTTGTTATGGCAGCTCTCAGAAACTAATACATGTGTTTTCACTTTCTGAAAAACAGAACAAAACAGAACAAGGCAGAGTGGGCTGAGCCCCAGAGAGATCAGGACAATCTGCCTAAAACCCCGAAGCGAATGTGTAGGATGTAACTTGGTGCCTTATCTGCTCCTCCCTCCCCGCTTGACTCTGATATCAGGTCCACTCGGTAGCTTCGTATTTCCTATTTCAGTTTCCAGATGCCCTCGCCTACCCTAAGGGTACCAGAAGATGTGCACATGTTGTTTACCAGAGAGAACTATTCCTCTTAGTCCAGTGCTCATTTAATAATTATAATTTAATTCAATTCAACAAATATTTCGTGAGTGACTACTCCGGGCTGGGCGCTGGGCCAACTGCCTAGCCCTCCCCTTGATAATGTAATAAAGCCTATGTGATCATGCTTTTCAAAGAAAATGTGTTCCACCAGGGCACCTCTCTCCTCATCTTGTAAGAGGACATGTCTGTCCATTACTTCACTGGCCAAGAAACAGGAACATTGAAAGGAAACCTGGCTTAGTTACTGAGCTCTTCCATGCACTCGCTCTGAGAAAAAGAGCAAAAATAGAAAGCCCTTGGCTTTCTCCAGGGAATGCCCTATGGGTCCCTCCTGTAATCATGGAGGCTCCAAGGAGTCACCCAGCCCATCGACACTGAGCCAAGCATACAACTTGGGTGACCTGACAAGCTGGGAGACTCAGCTGTCACGCTGATCCTGAAAAGTTTACTGCTTCCTAATGAATTTTCCACATTCGGAGTCTCCTTGCATGCAGCAGACCGGAGGTGGGACTCTCAGATCTCATCATTTAGTGGCCAAATTACCTCTTGAAGAAATGAATGAACAAGAAGCAGAGCTGACAGCTGGTTGGCAGAAACTGAGCTGACTTACCAGGTGTGGCTTTTATGAAAGGCAACTCAGGGTCACCAAGCGTGGGCACTTGGATTGGACTGGCCTGCCTGGATTCCCAGTCTTGCCAATTACTAGCTCTGTGACCTTGGCCATTTGCCCCATCTCTCTGAGACTCTTTCCTCATCTGTGAAGTGGGGGTAATAATTCCTTCCCTAAAGGACTGTAGGGAATATTACATAAAAGAGCACAGCACGTAAGATCCAAACAAATAACCCCACCACCCTACATATATGCAGTCCTTGAAGTGGCTTAGAGTCCACCTTAACAATACACCTGGAGGAACCTGCAGTAAGCAGAAAGTTGCCACCAAGAGTTAAATTCATCAAGCCTCTCTTGGAAGAGTAGTCATGTGTGAGAGTGAACCAACAGGCTGTAAATCTGTAACTAAAAAGGTCAGGAACACCCAGATCTCAGAATCAAAGGGACTTGGTTATAATCTCAGGGACACTAGGCTGGAATGTGACTGTAATTCGGTGAATGGAAACCTTTCACCTGTGTTTGGATAAAAGACGGGCTTTCTTCTTCTGCTCTCCAACCTGATAACGCTCCTGTTTATGCAAAGAGCCAGAATGTGCTCAAGGGAGTCAACACTGAACCTAGCAGACAGGAATCCAGCCCTCATTGTGAGGTGGAGGCTGGGGCGGGAACTTAGTTGGCATTTCCATGGCCTGACTTTCCAACACCCCCCACCACTCTCTCGGACCTTCCAAGTAACCTCCTGTTTCCCCAGACGCCCTGTTACCCTGGACTATCTCTTTGGTTTTTTTTACAATAATAAAAGACCAAGAATAGTGGTTATTTGCTTTGGGAGAGAGCATGAGGGAGTTCTCTTAGGTGTGGGAAATGTTTTCTATCTTATTCTGGGTGGTAGTTACACAGGTGTCTACACGTTTAAAAATTTTTCAAATTTATCAAGCTGTACACCTCATATTTATGCACTTCATGTAAGTTATAACCTCAGTTTTAAAAAAGGTGGAAACATGGGGCACCTGGATGGCTCAGTGGTTGAGTGTCTGCCTTTGGCTCAGGTTGTGATCCTGGGGTCCTGGGATCAAGTCCCACATCAGATTCCCTGCAGGGAGCCTGCTTCTCCCTCTGCCCATGTCTCTCTCTCTGTGTGTGTCTCTCATGAATAAATAAATAAAATCTTTTAAAAAATAGGTAGAGGGCAGCCCCGGTGGCTCAGCGGTTTAGCGCTGCCTTTAGCCTGGGGTGTGATCCTGGAGTCCTGGGATCGAGTCCCACATCAGGCTCCCTGCATGGAGCCTGCTTCTCCCTCTGCCTATGTCTCTCTGCCCCTCTGTGTGTGTGTGTGTGTGTGTGTGTGTGTTTGTGTCTGATAAATAAATGAAATCTTTAAAAAAAAGAAAAAAAGGTAGAAACATAATGAATGAATGAATGAACAAATGAATGCATGTCTGGCTTCTCTATCAACGCCTTGTAAATCTGGTTAGCATGACTTGGTTACTCTGATCCAAATTTACCTGCTCAACTTGCTGTGCGCAGGAAGCTATGGGGCTTCTGGGAAAAGCCACCATGTAAGGCCTTCTGGAAACCAGTGGCTGCCTCCACATGATGACACACCAACTTAGTCTTACCCCCTTTGAACTGTAGCACAGAGCATTTTGCTAATGTCAGATCTCTTCCTTTTCTCTGTTGCATGAAAATGTTATCAGGGTCACATGGAAATAGTGGGAAAGATTATCAATCAGGTGGTCTTCACAAACCTGTTCACCTGTTCACTTTGTCCCATACACAATCATAAAACATAATGAAACAAAACAACCAAAAACTACACTTTTAGCTGAACCCTTAGATTCCCTGTCTTCTATTTAATCTTGCACAAAGAAACCCAGAAAACATTTGCTCAAAGATAAGAATTTATTTTATTTTTTTTTAAATTTATTTATGATAGTCACACAGAGAGAGGGAGAGGCAGAGACACAGGCAGAGGGAGAAGCAGGCTCCATGCACCGGGAGCCCGACGTGGGATTCGATCCCGGGTCTCCGGGATCACACCCTGGGTCAAAGGCAGGCGCCAAACCACTGCGCCACCCAGGGATCCCAAGATAAGAATTTAAATAATCATTACCACTAACAGCTAGACCCTGCACTAAGTCCTTTATGTGAATTAACTCATGTGATCCTCACAACTGTTTGCTTCTGGCTTCTACAGAGAGATGCGGTAGCTTGGGGAGGTCGCCTGGCCGTGGGAATGTCACGTCTGACTCTGAAGCCCGGGCCCTTGACCATTTCAGACCCTGTTTCTTAGGGCGTGGTTCCTGCTTGTTTCCAATCGGATTCTGGCCCCCAGCAGGACCCGGTCCATCAGAGCCTCTGAGGGCGGTCCCAGGAATCTACCTCGAGCCCAGCTCCCGGCTGACTCAGTCCGTTGACATTTTCAAACCACTGGCCGCGCTCTCATCCCCTTCCACGCCGGCCCCCCGCAGCGCTTCCTCCGTCTGTGCTGGGTGAATGGATGTGGGAAGTCGCTGCCCGGAGGAAGGAAGTGGACGTGGGGTGGCAGCTTGGCAGCTCCAGGCCGGGGGACCCGGGCAGGGCCGCGCCAGCAGCAGCCGCGGGGCTCGGCGGGGCGAGCTGGGCGTCCGCAGGGAACGCAGCCCCGGCTCCGGGCTAGAAGAAACACGCTGGGCCCATCTTCCGGATCCGGAGGGAGAACCGCTAACATGAGCAAACCGTCCGGGATGCGGCGGGGCCGTCAGAGGGGTGTCCGGGGAGAGGGAAGCGGGGGGCTGGCCAGCTGCGTGGCGGCCGGGCCGAGCCGAGCTCCCTGTCCCCGTGGCGCCGGGTGGGGGCGGCTAGTGAGAGGTTCGAGCCGCGGCTCAGGCTTAGGGGGACGCCGGGCCTCCCGCCCACGGCCGAGCTACTGTTTCAGTTCCCTTTCTGGGCACAATCAAGTACTTGAGGCCTCGGCGAGGTTAACCACAGGAAAACCACAAGAAAATGGCTCCGCGGCAGCCGGCCTGAAAGTGGGGTGTGAAGAGCTCCGTGTGTGACCTCAGGGCCAAGGGGGAGCGGCTCCCACCCGCCAGCCCCGGCCTCGAGCCCTCAAGCACACGCTGTCTCCCGGGCCCCGACAGGCCCCACAACCCCGGGAGGGCCGCCCCCGCACGCTCTGCTGTCCGGGCAAGCGGGGCGGGCCGAGGCGCAGGGCCTCCCCAAGTGCCTTTTATTCAAACTGCCAAGACTGACATTATTCTACTCGGGCTGTCAGTAATCCCTGCGCATGATCCACAGAAGCCCCAGAATTAAATCTTCATCTTCTCCACAGGCCAATCATCTTTCTTTTAATTCCAACTGATTCCATATCACTTAGTGCATTTGTGCCAGTCACCAGAGGGAGAATTAAAGAAGGAAAAACCAGAGAAACTCCTACCCACCCCATAGCAGAGAGAGGATCTCGGGACCAGGCAGGGGTTTCAAACCTTAGGGGACACAGAATCACCTGGAGAAACAGTGAAGACAGATGGTTGGGCCCCACCCCTATAGTTACTCTGGTTCAGTAAGTAGGTCAAGGATGGAGCCTGAGAATTTGCATTTCTAACAAGTTCCCAGGGGACACTGATGCTAGTGGTCCAGGGACTGTGCTTCAAGAAACATGGGTCTGGGCAAGTTATTTCTAACCTCAAATGAGGATGTATCATCACAAACTCTACAGAGGCTTTCTCATATCACACAAGCCAGTGCCTGCCCTGGGGAAAGCCAGCTCCCACCCTTTGTGGTGGGCAGAAGTGGTCTAGGTAATCCTCTAGCTACTTCATAGCTTCCATTTGACAAATTTGAGAATAGTCTCATGGCGCTCAAAAGAGGTAGGAACTTCCGGGACTGCCTTATCAGTATCACCCAAGAAACACTTAAAAAATCCGAATCCTGGGTTGATCCACTGACGTGTGAATCTGTGCTTTGCAGGGGGAGATTGGAAGGTGGGCATTCTCCTTCCCAGGGCTGCGCAGCTAAGCAGGGTCAGAATTTTATGGCCAGGTCTCTGACCTCAGATGGTCACATCTGCTGAGCCAGTTTGAGCTGAGGGCTCAGCTCACATCCATGCTCAGCACTATCAGAGGCCTCTTTCTACCACAGCCTAATTTGCAAGTGGGGAGATATGAAAGCAACATACTAGAACGAGGGCCAAAAAATTTTCTGTAAAGGGCCAGATGAGAAATATTTTAGGTCTTGCCATATAGTCCCTATTGAAACTATCCAAATGTGTCACTGTAGCATGAAAGTAATGGAATAATATATAAATAAGTGAGTACAGGAGAATTTCAATAAAACTTCATTTGCAAAAGTGGGTGATGGGCTAGATATGGCCCTAAGGCTAAAATCTGCCCACCGGTGCTCTAGAAGATGGATGCTGGAAAGAAATACCAGGAGCCTCAAATAAGCCTGGACCAACAGTCAGTTCCAGCAGTGTATGCTGTTACTTTGGCATCACTCTGTTTGGCACTGCCTGAGAAAAATCACAAGGTGGTGCTGAAGACAACCGGCAAGGGGTTACCTGAACACCAGGGCTCCATCTCGAAGGCCCAAGGAAATGAAGTCACTGTTGGGTCTCATGGGGCTGTCTCCTCTCCACATCAACAGACCATCTTTGGCAGTTGTCTTAAACCTCATGAATGCATTTGATCTTGATCCAGATACCCTGGGGAAAATATACAAATAATTGCAACAAATCCACGTCCATTCTGAATACACCGAGGAGCCAGGTGTAAGGGTAACCTGGCATTTCTGAAACGTACTACCAGGAAATTAAAAATGGCATCACCACCACAAGCTGCACTATGGGCCTAAAATTCTGGGTTGCTCATTTTAGAGCAGCGTCCTCCTCCCCACATGTGGTAAACCCCACGAGAGGGCATTTTGATGAGCCACAGCTTTGCCAGACTCTGGCCAATGCCAGCCAGCATCAAGGCTATACCACCAATACACACCTCAGTCTTCCCTCTTCCCTGTCCCATCCTCAAGGGGCCTTGGAATAGTGTTTCTCATTCCCCAACAGAAAGTGAGTTTCTTAATTGCCAAGAGGTTCAAGTTGGCAGCTCTCTGGGCTATAATCATGGCTGTGGATGACCCACTCTGGCAGTGACTGTCCTTGAGGGAAGAGGAGGAGTGACTGGACAGGGGGCCGAGTGTCAGACAAGGAAGGTGGCTTGTTGGGACAATGATCCTGAGAGCTGTTGGAGTGGAGGCAGGGTGGAGAGGAACAGGAAGCTGTGCTCAGACAGGTCAGTTCCTGCCCTCACAGCCATGCTGGTGATAGGACCACATGCTTACATGTTCTTATCAGTTCTTAGGTACAGAATAGTTGAGAAATCTAGTCTCTCTAAGGTTACCAGGGTTTCATCTAATATAAGGAGAAGAGCAAGCATGAAGTCTTTTTTTTTTTTTTTTTTTTTTTTTATGATAGGCACACAGTGAGAGAGAGAGGCAGAGACACAGGCAGAGGGAGAAGCAGGCTCCATGCACCGGGAGCCCGACGCGGGACCCGATCCCGTGTCTCCAGGATCGCGCCCTGGGCCAAAGGCAGGCGCCAAACCGCTGCGCCACCCAGGGATCCCCAGCATGAAGTCTTTAAATAAAAGGTGACATAAGGCTAAACCTAATATAGTATTGTTCCTAATATGACACTACTGGGAAAGTCTCCTTTTCTATTTTCCTATCCCTTGTACCATCCCTCTCTGTCTCATATACCTGCTCAGGAGCTGTACTGTATATTCACTATAGACCCTCTTCGACTTATTGTGGGGTTACACCTCAATATACCCATCATAAGTTGAAAATATCCTAAGTCAAGAATGCATTTAGTACACCTACCCTACTGAACATCGTAGCTTAACCCAGGCTACCTTAAATGTGCTCAGAACATTTCCATTAGCCTACACTAGAGAAGAATCATCTAAAACTAAGCCTATTTTATAGTAAAGCGTTGATTATCTCATGTCACTTATTGAGTACCATACCGAAAGTGAAAAACAGAATAAGTTTACGGGAACAGAATGGTGGTAAGGGCACCCTTGTGATGGTGTGGCTGTAGCCATTGCTACTGCCCAACACCGTGAGAGAGGATCGTATCATAATCATCAGCCTGGAAGAAGATAAAAATTCAAATTATGATTTCTATGGAATGCACACTTTTGCACCATTGTCATGGTGAAATCGTTAAGTCGAACCATCATAGCTCGGGGATGATCTATAGCGAACAGTGGAGGGGACTTTTGTCTAGGCTCCCCAGGGCCTGACCTAGACAGGAAGAGATCACGTTGACCTTCCCCATGCAGGGCTTCAGAGTGAGGCAGGGAGGAGCAGCGTCCATAATGGTGACTTTGCCACCAGGCCAGGTGCAGAGAATCCAGCCCTGGCCTACTCCCTAGAGACCTGCTGTTTTCCATCTTTTACTCTGAGTTCCTTTTTTTCCTTCACTTGCTCTGGATGCATTGATTAGAATAAGCCAACCATCATGGTTCCATTCCTCTTGCAGTGATTGGTTTAGGGGTGGGCATGTGACCAATACTGTCCAATGAGATAGAGGGAATTTATCAGAAGGATTCTAGGAACGATTCTTTTCCTTTAAGAAAGAGTTGCATGAAAAAGAAATTCTTACTTCCCCTGGATATTGCCCTGATTTATAGCAATTTTATGAGCATCTTATAGACAACCACAAAAAGGAGTGCCCCCAGAGAATAACCTGGGGTTAACAAGGCAGAAAGATGCAAGAGACTTAGGTGTTTGAGGATACAGTTAAATCTCTGAATTAATCAACTCAGGAACCAGTCTACGTCTGGACTGCTTATTACATGATATAATAAATACCTTTCACGTTTAAGACATTTTGAGTTGAATTTTCTGTTACATGCAGCCAAAGGCATCCAATGGAAACAGATCCTGAGGTTGACTTACATGCATACACACACGTACATAATTGCTTTGGTTTGGGGCCCTGCACCCCCTATTCTCCCCAAACCCCTCTACTCCCCACAGCCACTTGATGCCTCTTACTAAGCCTCAGAGGGCTAAAGACTTGGGCCCCTTTCACAATGCCTTGTTTTCTGGGGATTGAATGCTCTTGCATCTTTTGGGAGAAAGGGCTTAAGAAGGGAGAAACTCTCTCTGGGCTGGGAATCTATTTTGCCTAAGGCCCCCTGTCACAACAACCTAGATAAATACAACATGAAATTAAACAAACAAACAAACAAACAAACAAAACCAAGCATGTCTATCTGGTGTGTGTTCAGAGTTACCAGCTACATCCAAGACCCCAGGAAAGTCTCTTGACTATTTTTGTCCCTTGAAAAGCTCCCAAACTCTACCCTAAGAACTGGGTGCCTTTAGCTTCAAGCTTTGCCTTATAGTCTGTTAAGATGCAGTCAGCTTGAAGAGGAAGGATAATTCTAGAATGATGGTGCTGGTGACAGGGTGGAGGACGGCACCCTATAAACTACAAAGAATTAGAGGAGGAAAAAGAAAGAGACAGGCAAACTGAAAGCACCACAGATGAGCTTCACTAGTGCGAGGACTTTGCCTAGGGCCAGCCTTTCCTCGTCAGGTAAACATGCTATTCCAAATCAGGAGCTTGGACTCCAGAGCTGGGCCGGAGCTGCTGCCACCAGGCGTGAAGAGCCAGGGCGGGGATGTGGGCATCTCCTTGTATCATGTTCATCCATATGAGGAGAGCTGAGAAGCCCTCACTGAACTGGCCAGAGCCTGAAGAGAAGAGCGGATCTTCGGCGAGGAAGACCGAAGGTAGCACAGGGACTTGAGGACCGAGTGCTTGCAGGGACACCGGGGCACTTCTGCTGCCAGCTCCAGGCAGAGCTGCACACTGTGGTCATGGAACAGCACGAAGCTAACTGCCCTGCCTGGGGAATCACACTCATAGCCCTGGCTCCGGGAGTGTCAGGTTCTCACTGCTTCTCAAAACCCCAATATTGGAAATCCTGGGGCTGAGCATGCTCCTCTCTCCAGGCCCTTTGACCAGAAAGGGTTTGGGTTGTTTGTAATGGGGCTGTTTGAAAGGCAGCATTTTTCAAGTTTAGTTTGTTTTTTGTTTGTTTTATTCTAGTTTCTATGTCTAGTTTGTGTTTCTTCTCTCCCTGAGGCCATGGCTAAAAGGCCTTCTTTGAGAACTATCTTCTGGCAAGTAAGATAAGGAAAAGTCCTGGCAAAGACTTTGAGAAACCTACCCCCGCAGAGATAAGGAAGGTACATGCTGTAACGTATTACCTCTTGAGGATATCTGGGTTGTCATATGTCAGGTAGCTGCGGCCGATAAACTGCGGGATCTCGATGGCTTCTGTGATGGCTGTGATAGAACAGACAATGGAGGTTACATGGTATATGGCTTTCTTGACCCAGCCCTCAACCACAGGGCAGGAAAATACAAAGGAAGCCAGCTCCTGGAAATGGGACATTTAACAACTTGTCAGCCTCTTCCTCTTGGCTACACATGCATTTGGCCAGGTTCGGAGCTGCCTGTCATGGCCTGGGGTTGGTGTCTCCCTGTGGTCGCCTCCCTGGGGCTGGCTGTCACTGTTATTGGCCTCGGCACTCCTGAGAAGTCCTTGCAGTATGTTGAAACTTGAACAGAGCCCAATTATTCTTGGAAGCCAAAGAGCAGGTCTTGAGCCATATGGGGAACAGCTGGGGATAGCCCTAGATGTTCTCCTAGGGAGGCAGGGAAAACAATCCCCAAACAAAGCCCACCAGGATTTCCTTAACTGAAGCCAATCTGCCCCAGGACTCCAACTGCTTCAGCCATGACCTCAACGGACTGGTGAAGTAGGCGGGATAAGGCTTTGACCCATTTTTTACAAATGGCCTTCCAATGTCCTGTTTTACAGGGTCTTCACCACCTTCTCGTGAAGCAGCAGGGAATATGGAAGAGGGTTGGTTATTCCCATTTCACATAAGAGGAAGACAATGCACAGGAATCATCAAGGATTTGACTAAGATCATACAGCTAAGAAGAGGGTAAAAGACCCTAAACCAGACAGGCTCTTAATTCTGGCCCTCAGCCCACCTTTTATTTTCCAATATCTTAGAACCATATTTCCTTCTTCCTAATTTCTCACCCCTCTGCCTTCCCAAGGAATCACCCTTTTCCCCAAAGCAATATCTTTCTCTTCTTTAAAAAGACACAGAAGTGACGGTTTAAGGAAATTAAGGTAAAAAGAATCCTTTTCAAAGAAATGTGCAAAACGAGAGAGAATAAGCCACCTTATAAAACCAGTTAGGAGTTTCACAAAAATATGTGGTTGATGCAAAGGAGACATGGAGCTGACTCTACACCCAAGACATAAAATGTATAACTACTTGATATATGAACAGTTGGAGAGTTTAAACTTAACTTCTAACATGAAAAGAGAAAGAGAGAGACAGAGAGGAAGGAGAGAGGCAACAGCAAACCCGAAACCCAGTGACCGCAAGTATAACTTCCTCTGTTAGCAGGTCACCCATGGCAGGTTCCCAAAATCTTTATGTAAAAAATAAAAATTTAAAAAAAAAAGGAAGGAAGGAAGGAAGGAAGGAAGGAAGGAAGGAAGGAAGGAAAATGAACCTTTATTAATTTCTGAGGTAACTCTGGAGACATTGTTTACGTGCTCTCTGACGTGGCACAGCTCTGGACAGGGCGCTGCCAGCCCAGACGGCCTACTGGAACCCAGAAGGGCTCTGGTACAGCAGCCCCCACTTATTCGCCAGTTTGCTTATCCACTCTTTGAGCGGCTGGGTGGTCCAGAGGCAGATGATCCTATCTTCAGAAAGTCAACAGGAGCCTAACGCTAGGTCACCGAGCCTGCACCTGCGTCATTCACCTCACTTCAGCGCATCGAATGGGCATTTATCTCACAGCATCACAAGAAGGGGGAGCACAGTCCAATAAGAGATTTTGAGAGCGAGAGACCATAGTCACATAGCTTTGATTCCATATGTTGTTCTAAGTGTTCTATTATCCGTTCTTGTTGTTCATCTCTTACTGGGCCTAACTTGGACACTAGGCTTTATTGTAGGTAAGTACGTACGGGGGGGACATAGAACATATGGGTCCCTGACTGGCTGTGGTTTCAGGCATCCACCGGGGGGCTGGGGGTGCTTACTCTGCAGATAAGGGGGGTAACCCTTCTGCTTAAAGTGGGTAAGAGGAAGAGGGATAGAAAAGGCAAGGAGGCAGAGGGAGGAAAAAGAAAGAGTGGGATATACAACAGCAGGAGCTGAGGAGAAAAACGAACAGGAAGGTGGGGGGGGTGGGGTGGGAAGAGAAGAGAAGCTGCCAAGGAAGGAAAGGAGGAGGCAAGAAAAAAAAAGGGAGAGCCAGGCTCAGGGCAGGGGAGCCTTCAGGTGGGGGAAGGAGAGGGGGTGGGGAAGAGAGGCAGGGAAGGGAAGACCCAGAGGACAGTGAGAGAGGAAGAGGTGAAAGGGGGCTTGGAGTTGGGGGGGATGCAGGCCCCTAATTCAGGACACGAGCACCCAGGAGGGAAAAGCAGAGGATATCCAAGCCGTCAGAGGAGACATTCCCAGAGCTAAACATAGCCAAGGCTCCCCCACCGGCTTTGGCTCACCCCCAGGCCGAGAGGCACAAGCAGGGCCTGTCCCCCTGCTGTTATTGGCCATGGCCGTGGGCCTGTGGCCAACAGCCTTCGTTCCCCCGGACTCCCTGAAATCAGATGTGCTTGTCACATGTGGTCAGCTGTGCACACAGAGAGCCTCAGAGGGGTCTGTGGGAGCCCTGTCCCAGCTGAGGCCCTAGCTCTGAGGTTCAGGCACGTCCCTCGCCCGAGGTCGAGCTGGGAGACAAGCAGGATGGCGGGGCTGCTGGGCTCAGAGGGACGATGCCCGCCTCCCCGGTGGAGTGGCCAAGGCCCCCACCACTTAACCCCCCTACCCTCTGCATGGAGCTGCCTGTCGGTGCCCATGGCCCGGCCGAGCCCACCCTGGCATGAGCCCAGAGCGCTTTCCCAGGGTCTCTGGAACGTTCTGTACTTACTATTGAGGCAATAGTTCCCACACTCTGCCACGTGCCAGCATGGAACAGAACAGGGAAAGTCAGAATTCCACAGTCATCGTAAAATCCCAGGTACCTTGGTTGGGGATCACTGGAAACCAGCCTTGTTTTGCTCCAAAAGCCCTGTCGAGGGCCCAGCTGGTCCTCTCAGGGGAACATGAATTTGAGTCCACTGGCCCCCCTCCCAGGGGAATCTTTCTCAGCACCAAGTCACCCAGCTCCCTTCCCTAAGTCTCCACCTAATACTGGGGGCTGGGATGGGGACGAAGATGTGGAAGTCATCTGACACTCCTTAGCGCCCCTGACCTTGAACTAATAATCCCCATGGACTCTCAACCCCGAGAAACAGTCCTTTGCTAAAGAGTTACTTACCTCGTCAAGGATTATTACTTTTCTTGCCTCTAGGCTACATGGGAAAGAGGAATGATAAGCCAGCCAGCTGCCTCTTTTCTCTCTGTGGTGGAAAAATATCCCCCCAGTTCCCACCCCACCCACTCTTCGCAAGATTCCAGAGCCCTGCTTCTTTGTGGTTAACAAAGGGCAGTCGACTGCTCCAGGAATGGCACGACTGAATACAAGGTGGTGAAAATACACTCACTGTAGGCCGTCTAGATGGAGAAATATTAATCCTGTCCTAAAACACTAGAGCTGGAAGTGACCATCTAGCCCCTCCTGGCCCTTTGTAGTTTGTTAAGATATTGTAAACATGATGATATTTTATCCGAATCTCATTTTTTTTCTACATTGTCTTTTCTTCTGCGGCAAAGGCACTGGTCGAAAAGTGTTTTTGTCACATCTTCACATTTATCTCTAAAAGCCTGTGCCATCTGCCGACACTCACATACAAATACCCCAATGAATAGCAGCTTCCAAGCCAGGCAAGGCAAATTTTCCACTTGAGGGACTTGAAATTCCCAACAGACTATAAAGAGTTGACGAGAGCGCTGGCTCTTTCACACAGTCACAGGACCACAGTGAAGGAAGGACCCGGGGGCTGGAATCTGACTTTTCCAATGTGCTGATGGATGGCCGCCCTGCCCAAGGCAGTGCCTGCATCCACAGGGTAGCACCCTCCTTTGCTGGACAGTTCTACGTGGTCCAGAATTCTTGGTTACATGACGCTGACTCTCTAGCCAGAGTAACAACAACACAGATCTTTCTCTCCAGGACCAGCCTTCAACCCTCTCAAGATCAACATCCAGGCTGGATACCCCCACATTTTCCCATTGTTTGATGATACAATGTCCTAAGGAATAAACACGCCCTGTGGTATGCATAATGGATATGTTTTATTCATTTGTGTTTTTAGAGACGCCTGGGTGGCTCAGTGGTTGAGCGTCTCTTTAGCTCAGGGCGTGATCCTGGAGTCCAGGGATCGAGTCCCGCATCAGGCTCCCTGCATGGAGCCTGCTTCTCCCTCTGCCTGTGTCTCTGCCTCTCTCTCTCTCTCTCTGTATCTCTCCTGAATAAATAAATAAAACCTTTTTAAAAAATTAAAAAAATAATTTGTTTGTATATATTAATCTCTGTTAAATTATGGCCTATGTTTCCTGAAGCTATTGTTTCATACACTGGGACCAGAAAAAGTAAAACCATCTAAATCAGACCTAACAATGTGCTGTGAATTTACTAAATACATTATAAAATGCTCGAAATAATTGTGTTTGTGGTGGATGAGTAATGACGAGCCGAGATCCGATCCTGCAGGATTGCTAAGTGTGTGCCCAAGCCTGGTTCATGGTCAGTTGGGAGTGCGGAGCGACTCGACCTGCGGCAGAGACACAGCCCCATCTAGCGGCCTGAAGGGTGCTGTGCGCTCAGAGTCCAAACTTTTTAGTAATGCAGGGAAGGGAAGGGAGAACCAGGACCTAGAGTCCTTTCCCAAAAGACCTGCATGCTACTGGCTAGGAGAAGCCCAGGGGGAACCGGCTGCACCCTGTACCCTTGTCTTGGACACTCAGATCATAACCAAGGTGCTGAGAAGTCCCCCAGAAGAGAGAGCTGTTTAACTGGGGACACTCAGGATTACCCAAGCTTATTCCACCACAGAGCTCCTCCCCTATTTTGTGTATGTGAGTGTATGTCGCCTGTCTTTGTAGGTGGGCCCCAAACAGCCATTAATATTCCTTAGAACCTAATTTTGTACACGAGCTTCGTGAAATTCTGCTTTAACTTACTAGTAACTTACTTAGATACAAGAACCTGTGAGGGACTGGACACAGATGAGTAAATGTGGATGAGAATAAAGAGAAAGAAGAGAAATCTCTAAGGATAGGGCATGCCATTTCAGAGGAGGGAGGCCTTGGTGAGATGAGAAGGGGAGTTCTCAGTATTGGGGTGCTGCATGAGGTGCAAAGTCAGGCCTTATGATTTCTGTAGGCACCTGAAGTTAGAAGAAGGCTGGGAGTCAGAAGAACTTCTGGTTTCTCCTGTCCTGGTGGGTTCCCCAGGTTGGGATGGAAAGGCTCAGTTTTCCGTAGCTGCTAGTGCTACAGGGAGCCCGCAGTGTCCGGGGAGCAGTGAGGGGCTCAGTGGGAGCTCCATGCCTGCTTCTGCGTGGGCTCAGCCTTGCAGGGACAGTGGTGGTGGTGGGGTCCCCAAACCACTGTGATAGCCTGGGTGTCTAGACCACTCCAGGATTTGCACGAGTTTCTGTTCTAACCCTCCCGTGCCACCAAGAGGTGAGAACAGGTGCCGATCTCCCAACGAGGGCTCTAGTGGAAATCTCCTGCATGCCACAAACTCCCTGACCAGGTTAGAGAAAACCAGACTCACTGAGGATCCCTGAAGCTAAATTCCTGAAGGAGAAGGTGGTATGGATTGAATGAAGCCTGGCGCTGGTGACTTCTGCAATGTGTTATGCAATGTAAAAGGACCAGTTTAACTTCTGGAGGGGATACTAAGAATTGGTTCTTGCTTTTGAAACATAATCTGGTTATCAGGGAGAAGGAAAAAAATCCAAACTTTGAAATATATGAAGCTATGGGTCACCTTGCCGGATCAGACAAGACTCCCGTCTACCCGTCAGGATTCATTCTGACAACCAAGGATGGCCTCTGAGCATTCCTGGTCTCTCTCTGGAAGAATCTAACCAAACTTTTAGAATGTTTTGCATCTCTGTGGAATAGTAGAGCTGCCCATCTCTCTCCCTTCTCTTTCCAATCCTTACTCAGGGCTAGGTGCTCACCCCGATATTACAGCAGTCTATATGGCAACTGCACACCACCGTGTGCCCACTAGGGCCTGGAAAAAATTGTCCTTGATGCCCCTAACCTGCGCCCAGACTCCCATTAATCCTCTCAAGCCATATAACAGGAGAAGAAATGACGTGATATGGGCCATGCCCCCCATATATAAGCCTTCCTAGGATTGGCAACAGCTGGCATTTTGGCAGAAGTACTATCTTCATTTGAAAGCATAAGGAAATACTGATACAACACGAGGGGAGCTGATAGTCGGCCTGAGTTTTACTCTGGGTTGGAGCCTCACATGTTGCAGAAAAAAAGGCCTAAATGCCCCCCAGCTCCCCTGGCCACTGTCCATCCCCTTGGATCTTGCCAGAAGGCCCAGGCCCTTCCCAGAGATCTGACTCCTCATGCCGGTGATGCTTGCTTCTCACTGAATCTGCACCTACAGTTACAAAGCTATAAATGTGAGCACTTTATACCTGTTATGGCCAATGTTCAGGAGCAGAAATCGAGGGTTAACAAGCTCATCAATTATCCTGTCCTTCTTCTTTTAATTCTCAAAGCTAATGTTCATTTAAGCCTGGGCTTTATATACTGACCATTAATGTAAGCATTTAAGGCAGGAGCCAACTGGTATTGCCTGTGGTAAAAATGGAGACGCAGGAAATTCAAACACTAAGGGATAAATCCAAACTCAATTTTCCGAATGAATGGGCTACTCTTGAACTAAATCTCTGCAAGTACATGCTATTAGCTAAACAACAATTTGCTTGTTAGAATTGTAATCAGGATCTTTCAGAAATGGATCAATTAGTCTTCTTTGGAGGGTCATCACTGTGGTGAGCTATGTTAATAAATAGATTTCACATAATTTGCCATGCAGTTTTCAAAATCCATTTAAATATACTACTACTCAGGCTTCCAACTAGCAAATTAGCATTCATATTTCCCAAGACTGTTGCAAAACAACCTGTCCTACAATTCCATATACCACAGTATCCATGTGTAACCTCCGATCTTCCCCTAAGCTAACTCTGATAGAGATCAGGAACCTGGAAACAAATAGGAAAGAGAGAGAGCACATTCCTTCACTTAGGCTCACTGCCTTATTTCCTTTGGCCCGATGCTTTTTTTTTTTATTATTAGTTCCCAGATAGGGTAGGCCATACTGATGTTTGAGCATGAAGATCCAATGGCCCAACATGATGACCATATGCTGGTAGGCCACTTCTAGACACCAGGTCTGTGGTCAACGCCTCCCTAAGGCAGGTGTGGAAAGTTCCATCCAGCAGGGACTTATGGCCTGTGACCTGCTCTATCTTTCAGACATGGGCAGGTTGGAAGCTGAGTAGCTCACAGGACCTGTAGTGGATTTTCTTTTTCTCACCAATAACAATAATGGCGAGTATGAGTACTGGTTGAGTACTTACCAGGCATCTTTCTTGGGAATATGTGTCACCTCATTTAATCTATGCTACAACCCCCTGTGATAGACGCTATTGCATGATTATTCTCATTTTACAGATGAGGAAACCCAGGTACAGAGGAAATAGCATGAAAAACAGCACTTTACAGACGGTTACTTATATTTTAGTAGAATTTATATTTTTCTGTATTGGGCAAGATTTCTCAGATTTCTCCTTAGAGTGCTTACAGGTAAGGGTCAAAATAGTTATCAGCCCACAAAGCCCAGGCATCCAACAATCAGGATAGGCTCTGGGCATGGCTCAGAGACAGAGGGTCCCAGAACCACCCCCCCACTATTATTTAACCTTCTGGGGGGCACCTGGGTGGTTGAGCATCTGCCTTTGGCTCAGGGTGTGATCCCTGGGTCCTGGGATCGAGTCCTGTATCAGGCTCCTCAAGGGGAGCCTGCTTCTGCTTCTGCCTATGTCTCTGCCTCTCTCTGCATGTCTCTCATGAATAAATAAATAAGATCTTTAAAAAACAAAAAGCAAAGAAGAGAAACCTTCTGATTGCTAGACCATCAGAGGATTCTCAGGGAAGAAGCCATTTCTCTACTGCTACAGGTATATTTCAGTATTTTAATTCATTTTAATTCTTCTTTCATTAACCATGGCACATACCACCTAACACATTCCTGAAAGCATTGCTCAGAATCATTGGCCGGGGTTCCCAGCCCCTTCGGAAGAGTCCGCCCTGGCTCCCCACTCCCACCCGCACCCCCCACCTCACCCTGCATACCTTTCTGGCAGTGCAGCCCCTCGAAGCCCAAGGGGCAGTCGCACTCGTAGCCCTCCTTCCTGGGCCGGCAGCTGCCCCCGTGTGCGCAGGGGCCCCCCACACAGGGGTGGGCCGCATTTTCCACATTCACACCCCACGTGAAGTCGTGCCTCAGATGGATGGTGCGGTCGTTCAGGATGATCTTCAGGGCAGAGAAGGTCAAGATGTTCAGAACATCTTTGCCCTCTGCTGCAGCTTCCCTGGGTACCCTGACCTGCACTAGGTAGTTACCTGTGGCCCTTGGGAGAAGCTGCAGAGGAGAAAGCATCCTCTGGCTCTGGAAGATTCCAGGAGGTTTTAAAGAAGTCTTGAGAAATACAAAGTTAGGATTCCCACCCTGGCTGCCCATTAGCATGGACTCAGCAACTTCAAGAAAGGTGCTCATGCCCAGGTCCTACCCAGGTCTGTTGAATCAGATTCTCAGAGGGTGGTATCCAGTCAGCAGCAACTTTTAAAAGCTTTCCAACTGATTCTAAGGTGCAGCTAAGGTTGAGAGGTGCTGCTATAAAGCCAACTAGGGAAGAATACAAAACAAAGTCTCATACAGGCAGGCACCAAAGGGGGCTGCAGGCTCCTGGTGGCAATGGGGCTGGGAGCAGCTTCTATAAGGTACTGCTGTGTTCTCCTAGCCAATGGCCTGGGGTAGTCTACAGCTCCATCCACTGGGTCTCCCCACTTGTCCCACCCACTCCTCTACCCTCCCTCCCTGACACTCTTGGATTCCCTTCCTCTCCACATTCCCCACCCCACCATTTAAAAAAAAGGGGGAGGGGGGGACTCAGATCACATTCTTAGCCCTGCCATGCATATTCACTGGGACCAGCAAGCTCCTTTGCCTTCACTTCCTTTTCCCTGCAGTGGGGCTCTAGTAAAAATGATGAATTATAGGGAGAAGTTACTGGGCCTTCCAGCCCCAAATAAATGGATCCAACATGTTCAGCCCTTGACTTGGAGAGTGTGTTTATTGTGAGCTGTTGGTGTTTCCGTGTCACGCAGGCTTTGCAGAACCTGGGGACACAATGGACTATTACTCAGCCAACAGAAGAGATGAATACCCACCATTTGCTTTGACATGAATGGAACTGGAGGGTATTATGTTGATTGAAATAAGTCAATCAGAGGAGGACAATCATCATATGGTTTCACTCATATGTGGAATATAAGAAATAGTGAAAGGGATTATAAGGGAAAGGAGGGGAACTGAGTGGGGAAAATTACAGAGGGAGACAAACCATGAGAGACTCCTAACTCTGGGAAACGAAGGGTTGAGGAAGGGGAGGTGGGCGGGGGGTTGGGGTAACTGGGTGACAGGCACTGAGGAGGGCATTTGATGGGATGAGCACTGGGTGTTATGCTATAGGTTGGCAAACTGAATTTAAATAAAAACAAATGTTAAAAAAAAAAAAGAACGTGGGGACAGAACACCTCTCAGAAAGACTGCTGCCCTGCAGGGGGTCCCTAAGAGGTTAGCCACGGTCCTTCCTGCCACTAATGCTCGGTTCCACAGGCTTGCCTAAGTCCTTGGAGGATGTCAGGAGTGTTGGGAGGACACTTTTTCCTAGTCCTGAATCTTGCAAGCTGCGAGAGCCATAGCCAAAGTCCTTCTACCCTCACCCCCTTTCCACGCTCCGAGGGAAAGCCTGTGAAACTGAGTCATATGTGTCTGAGACAAGCCAAGATGCTACCGTCCATGGCAGGACATGACACAGCCAGTGACGCAGCCTCTAAGAGGGGAGGGTGACCCTCCCAGGAGGTGTGGAGGAAAGGGTTATGTGTGCTCTGTGAAGTAGGGAAGGGCAAAGCCTGACAAGGGTGGGGGTGAGGGTGTGAGGCCCTTCGTATCTTGGCTGGCTTTCTAGTGAGAATTTCAAGCACATGACTAAACATGGCCAACCCCACTGATGGGAGACAATGGGCAGAGCTAAGGGCTCACTGACATCGTGGTTCAGCAACAAAGGGGAACACATTAGAGTCAGCAAGTATTGATTAGGCCCCTTTCCTGGGACCCACACTGGGATACGAGAGAAGGACAGAGCCCCCACGGGGCCCTTCAGAGTGCCCGGATGTGCAGCAAATCATAACAGGACCTCCTTTCACTGGCCTGCCTTCATGTTAGCCTCCCTCCTGCTTCGTCCCAAGACTAGAAAGGATCGGTGGCCCACTGCCCACCATCGGTTGCTAAAGGAAAACAAGAGGATGCTAATATCCAGGAATCGAATATGCTTTTCTTCAAATCCCTTTTCTCCCTGTGTTTGGAGGTCCTGGAAATCTGGTTTGATGAGTCAGCCTGCATGTCTGTTACAGACAAAATATATTATCATAACTGGAGAGGCCACAGGCAGCCCCAACAGAAGGAATAACAGACAAATATGGGTGAGGTCAATGCCCTGTATCTTTTACTAGCTGAAAGATTTTTTCTGAACCTTCTATAGAAGGATTCCTTCATGTCTGCTCTTAAGAGCTTGGTTATGTGATTGATGAATGACAACTGCTAAATCGTGGGGGTGGGGATGGGGGTGCAGATGGGAATGAGGGTTGGCTCTTGACTTGAGCAGACTTCAAAGTAACCCCAAAGAGAAGCACAGAGCCAAGAGTTGCTAGGAGACTCCATTCGCCTCCTTCCCTGGGGTAGAAACATCTGCAACTACCTGATGCCTGGTCCCTCCCTCAGCGATGCCTGGATCCTTTGGTGGATTTGCTCTAAAGATTCATCTCCATTGAGTTGCATTCATGGAATGTCTGCTGGACAGAGGCCCAGGAGCAGACATTATAAGAAAGTGGGGTTGGAAAGCTATGTTGTTAGTATTAAAAAAGAAAATCTTAAAAAATGTTAAAACTTTCTCCAGGGCTTCTTTTTTGGATGCATCAGATTACACGGAACAAAGTTTGCAATTCCATCATCTGTAGTCAAGGTCACATAAACATGCAAATGTGAAGCCTGTACCTTCTGGATGCTCCCGGTGAATGGCTTCAGGATGCCTGAGTTCTTCTTCACATCATCATAATTGGGGACTCCGCCAATAAAGATGTCCGTGTTGCACCTAATCTGTGTGAAGCCTCCCTGGCAACAGATTAAAAACAAAACATGGTATAGCTTCGGAAAAGATAGTTAAGGAGCATCTGGGTGGTTCAGTGGTTGAGCGTCTGCCTTAGGCTCTGGTCGTGATCCCGGGGTCCTGGGATCAAGTGTTACATCAGGCTCCCCAAGGGGAGCCTGCTTCTCCCTCTGCCTATGCCTCTGGCTCTCTCTCTCTCTGTGTCTCTCGTGAATAAATAAATAAAATCTTTTTCTTTCTTTTTCTTTCTTTTTTTTTTTTTAAAGATAGTCAAGACTACCAAATGGTAGAGACTCCCACCACAACAGGCTGGCTGGATTTTCACATTGTTTGGCATTGCCACTTACCACCTGGTTTGCATGTTTGTAAATGTATTAACCTCTCTGAGACTCCGTTTCATCATCTATAAAATGGGAACCATAATATGTACCACATAGATGTGTCCTGGTGAATGTGGTAGACTGCATTACTATCCGCCATCATTCAGTGCTTCCCCAGAAGTACCCCTCTCTCTGCAGGAAGATCACCTCCAGTCTGTGGATCTTTTTTTTTTTTTTTTTTTTTAAATTTTAAAGATTTTATTTATTTATTTAAGAAAGAGAGAGCGAGCAGTGGGGGAGGCCTAGAGGGGGAGAGAGAGAGAAAGAGGAGCCTATTCCCCACTGAGCAGGAAGCCTGATACGGGCTGGATCCCAGGACCTGGAGATCATGACTTGAGCCAAAGGAGACTGAGCCACCCAGGTGCCCCCAACCTGTTGATCTTGAGTGGGACCAGGTGACTTGCTTCAGTCAATAAAACATGAGCAGAAGAGAAATGAATCACTTGTGCGCAGAAGTTTTCAGGGCCAGAAAGTGGCTCACGGTGCCCTCTTCCTCTCTCCCTGTTCCTTCAGCCTCAGTGTCAGATTAAAGCTGCACCTGACCAGGGGCACCTGGGTGGCTCAGTCAGTTAAGCATCCAACTCTCTCAGTTTTGTCTCAGGTCATGATCTTGGGGGTGAGATTGAGCCCTGCATTGCTCAGGGGAGTCTGCTTAAGATTCTCACCCTCTCTGCCTGTGCACCCCCGCCCCACTCTCTCTCTCTCAAATGAATAAATAAAATCTTTAAAAAAAAGAAGCTGCACCTGACCATTGATGGACACGTAATGTAGGTGAGAAATAAGCCCTTATTGTTGCTGCTGATATTTTGGAGCTGTTTGTGATTGACTTTAGCACAGTCTAGCCTCTCTTAGAGGCTGAGATCCTGCTTACCGAGCACTTTGCCCACAGTTGGATGCATAATCGGCATTCCTGTCTGACCAGCTATTGTTATGTTCAGCAGTGGTAAAGATGGAATCTCTTTAGGCCAAGAGAGAAGGAAGGCATGGTGAGTGGGAGGCCTTCCTTGTTATCAACTAAAGAATGGGTAGAGAAATTCTTCTATTTTCCAAATTCTGAGAAAACCCCCAAAGGCTTTCCCTGTTACTGGTTATTTCAACAGCTTAAACTTTCGTGCGTGGGCTAGACACAAGCTATGCTACGTGTAATATTTCATGTCAAAACTCCTTCAGACATGAGCCGTAAGCAAAAGGTTAAAATGCCCTAAGATAACAAATAGAGATAAATTGACATTTGGGAGCTCTGTGATGACCACTCTTGAGGTAGCCTAAGTCATGTTTCCTCTGACTTAAGGGTAAAAAGAAAATAAATAGTAGCAGTATTTAGTCATTAATTTAGCAAATATTACTGGACATAACTGTTTCCCAGGCTCTAAATGCTGGACAAACAACAGGAAATAAGGAAGACCAGTCTCTGCCCTACAGAGGCTTACATGGGCAGATGGGATTCACTCAGCAAGGACTGTTCAGGTGACTCTGGATGCACTTGGGGCAGGTGGGGGCAGGGGTGGGGATGTCCCATATCCTACCCTAGATACAGAGAGTTGAGGAGGTGGTCAAGGAAGAGTCAGAATTGAAGAAACTGGCCAGTCAGGGCTCGAGGGGAAATAATAGGTATAGGGCAGAGGCAAGGAGGGACCAGGTCCTGCAGGCATAGAAACTTGCCCCATACCCAAAAGGCACTGAGTTTTAAGCAGAGAGAAAATAGCCCTATCTGTGTTTTAGGCAGATCATTGGTGAGAGGGACAGGAATGGATTTGGGGTCAGGTCAGATTAGAGAAGGGGAGACAGAGAGGGCAGAGAGGGAGGTGCAACATCCCAGGGATCGCTCGCAGGGGCCAGGTCTGGCTAGGTAATGGCCAGGAGGTCTTGACTGCAATACAGACAGCATTGCCTTCTGTCAGGAACCTTTTAAGCAGCTTCCAGAGTTCTTATTTAACTGGACAGGGGTTGCGGGGAGGCGGCACTCATCAAAGAAGGGCTTTGAGGAATTCTAGTGGCTGCATGGAATACTGCCCCAGGCCAGAGCTGTCACCGCACACCCACAGGCACCCATCACGGGCTCCTCTTAGTTCTTATCCAAAAGTTAAGATAAGATAATAAGAGGAAAGGAGGAAGGTTGCAGGGTCAAAAGGGATTTCAGAGAAACAGGCTGTTTTGAAAACCCTTTGAGTTACAGTTTGATATCTGGTGAACACGACCAGGCCTCATGGGGTGAGAGCTGCTTCCTTTTGGTTGCTCATCAAGATCCTCCCCCACCTCCCCCCTGTTGACAAGAGGCAGGGCTGCAGCTGCCCCACCCACGGGGAACCGCAAGAGAAAAGCAAACAGACTCCACCAAAATGAGGCTTTGTGTCCAGATCTGCCACTTCTTTTTAGCTGGAAGTGGTTGGAAAACCTGAGCAAAGCCACTGGTCCGGGGTTTCTGGAGCCTTTAGAAACACATCCCTTCAAGGCTGGCATAGCCTCAACCCTGCACTGTTGGTATTTCTCAGCCTAGCGACCCAGGGTTGGGTTCAGCTTTAGTGCAGACACCTAGGGGCCTATGTCCTGGGTTAACCCCCAGAAGTGCTGTCTCACTCCACCTGCCTCTAAGTCCTAAGACCACTATTGCTAATAGCACTGCTCTATACCCAAGAGGGTTGGCCAGGCCTCTGGCCATGGTATGGGCAGCTGGGGAGCAGAAACCCCTGGGGGAAGATGTGAGTAAGGCTCAGTCACTGAGGTCAAGCCTGGGGCCTTCCATTCCTGTCTCAGAGTTGCCTCCAAACAAACATAAAACCACATCACACATACCCAAAATAGCTACACCTTTACCCTCATGTTTCCATTGCTTTCCACGTGGGAGTTGCACTCCAGTCTGTTCCAAAAGCCAACAGGGAGACACTGGTTCTACCGTATTGGTTTAATTCTCATTCTCTGATATGGTAGCAATAGAAATCCTGAGGTGTGGTCTCTACCTTAGTGTTGTCTCTTCACTGTAGAATCCCAATGGTAAATCCCATGGTAAATCCCCATGGTAGATACCATGCCCTGAAGAGTTCCTTACTATAATCAAAGGCCTTAACCCCACTATCTACAAATATTCCCATTCTGTACTTCTGTTCCTGTTAGACAATGTTTGTAGCTCAGGCCTACGGAGATACAATGCTTTTTTGAATTTATATTAAGTCAACACACAGTCAAGTCTATAGTTGTGAGCTTTTAATTCTATCTTGGACTAAAGTCGGCTCCTAGAATTTTCTGGATCATACCAGAAGTGACTCCTGTTCTCCCTTTAAAATCCATTTTCCGGGGGATCCCTGGGTGGCGCAGCGGTTTAGCGCCTGCCTTTGGCCCGGGGCGCGATCCTGGAGTCCCGGGATCGAATCCCACGTCGGGCTTCCGGTGTATGGAGCCTGCTTCTCCCTCTGCCTGTGTCTCTGCCTCTCTCTCTCTCTCTCTCTCTCTCTTTGTGACTATCATAAATAAATTAAAAAAAAATTATTAAAAAAAATAAAAAATAAAATCCATTTTCCTTCATCCATCTTCCTTCCTTCGTTCCTTCCTTCGTTCATTTGTTCGTTCCTTCCTTCTTTCCTTCCTTCCTCCCTGTTTTTCTTCCTTCCCTCTCTCCTTCCCTCTTTCTTTCCACAAATACATGTAGAATATTTTGTAGGTTTGAAGGGTGCTCACCTCTTGAAGCAGAACTCAGTTTTGAATTCTTCTAATCCTGAGGAGGTCCTTGGTTCTGACAAGACCTCCCACCACTGCCATCCCTGATGCTGGCCTCTGGACATACGTGTTCTTCCTTTTCACTTCTTCAACCAAATACCTCTTTCCTCACACAAAGTTTCTTTTTCTTCCTTTTCTTTTTTCTATCAATCTATTTTCTTTTGTCTTTTTTTTTTAGATTTTATTTATTTATTCATGAGAGACAGAGAGAGAGAGAGAGAGAGAGAGGCAGAGACATGGGCAGAGGGAGAAGCAGGCTCCACGCAGGGAGCCTGATGTGGGACTCGATCCCAGATCCCCAGGATTACACCCTAGGCTGAAGGCAGCACTAAACCACTGAGCCACCTGGGCTGCCCCCTACCAATCTATTTTCTTATCAGAATGCCCACATTCATTAATGTACTCTTTAAATCTGGTGATGTACAGAACAAAGACTGTTGGGAATTAAGATAGCAGAAAATCTAAAGTTCCCTCTGTTTTGGGGAGACTAAACTTTTTGTGTGTAAAGAATCCTAATAGGTTATAATTTTAAAAAAATCTCTCTCATGTCTTCTTAAAAATGTTATCTGCTTTGGACATGACCTTAGACACAAAATCATGGATGAAAGTTATAAACTTGAGTAGAAATTCTGTGCTCTTGAGGTCACGAGAGTACTTTCTTAACAAATAACAAGTAAAGCTACATAGTGTTGACCATATGCCAGGTACCATTGTGTTTTACATATATAGTTCTTCTAATTTGCACAGCTCTATGGAGTCACTATGAAGTAGGCACTATTATCATCACCATTATCCCCATTTTATAGACGAGAAAACACACACTTGGAGGTCAGGTGACCCATTTGAGTTTACACTACTGCTAAATAATGGTGCTAGATGGAACCCAGGATCCTGGTATCAGACCTGTGTTCTTTTCTTTCTTTCTTTTTTTAATTTAAAGATTGTATTTATTTATTTGAGAGAGAGAGAGCATAAGAGGGGGCAGAGTGAGAGGGAGAAGCAGATTCCCCACTGAGCACAGAGCCCGACACGGCACTCGATTCCAGGACTCTGAGATCATGACCTGAGCTAAAGGTAGACACTTAACCAACTGAGTCACTCAAGTGTCCCAGAGCTGTGTTGTCAGATGTGTGATCCGCACACCACTGGCCTGACCTCCAAGTCTGTGTCCTGACCTACTACATTATACACTGACTTAAACAAAGGCAGGGATTGATGGTAGGGGTGGCAAGGAATTTTTTAAATGCATTACTTGTATGAGCTCACTTAATCCTTTCAACAACCCTATGAGTCCTCTACTTATTACCCCATTCACAGTGAAGAAATAGGAAAAATTAAGTAACTTGCCCAGTGGGGAGCTTGGGTTTTAAGGGAGCCAGTCTGGCACTAGAGACCATGTACTTAACCACTATACTGCTGCTTTCCTCAGGTGTCCAGCAGGACAGGAAGAAAACAGTAACTCAGTTCACACTAACGTGTGTCCTTCTTACCTCTGCCATTGCTTCCACGACCTTCTGCTTATCCACTTGTAAGATACCATTCTTTGCTGTGCGAGATACATGCAGCTCATGCCAGTGGCCTAGGGTTAGGGGATCTTCACTCCTGTTGAAGGAAGGAAACTGAACATAGGTTAGCATCATTGGCGTTATGGATAACATTCATGAATCTGCTCTGATGCAACTGACGCCAACCTTAGATACCTGGTTTCATCTGGTCAAAAGAAAACAATCATTCCTGCTTAGTAAACACAGTTCTAGCTCCATTTATTGGACTCCCTTATGGTAGGAACATTGCAATTATTATTTTATTTATTCCTTATAACAAGGCTGAAATGTGGGTAAGATGAGCCTGGTTTTCTAGATGAGAGATGACAGGAGGGTGAGATGTGATCATAGTGGCATGTAAGCTTTGAAAAAGAGGAAATTACCTGGGTTATGGTGTAAAACACAGATTCTTTGGTGTATTGATGTTTGCAGCATCTTTTGAAATGCATTAAAAATAGGATGGATGGATGGATGAATGGTCGGACAGATGGATGGATATAAGGATAACTAGGCATGTGATAAAGCAAAAATAGCAAAATATTAATTGTAAATGACAGATGAGAGGGTATAAGGATGTTTACTGGATAGTTCTTCCAACTTCTCTATAGGTTTGAAATTTCTCATAATAAAATATTGGGCGGGAGGATTCTATATTGTATGATATTGTGAAAAGGATTAAAGGCACTTTAAAAATTTGATTATTAATTCAAGGTGGAAGGGCCTGATGTTTAAATGTTACCCGTAGGAGTTCTACACATTACTTTGGATAGTGAGGTATGCAAGAAGAGTATAATTATTGCATTTGTATTTCTAACAGTGTCTAGTTCCTGGCCTTCACTGAACCTCCTAATTATTTTTTGGTCCTGGATCATCTTTAGAAAACTGTCAGGAATACCAATGGGCACAATTATTGAAAGGTCTCCACCCCCTTACTTGATTTTTTTGCTCTGGCAAATGCTTTTGTGATTTGTCCTTAGCAATTAGAATTTAATCACCTTGGCTAAATCGATATGCAATAAAGAAACCAGAGGCGCTCTTACAGCATCCCCATCTTCATGATAAGTAACAGCGCCTTGGTGGCGTTCTTGTCCTGCAGAGGTCATTCTCTGTCAATACCTGCCGTCCTCAGCACGCTCAGATTGATCTCAGCCATCACGAGCTCATTTCAATTGCCTCGATTTTTGAATCAAGCTCGTAATGAATTTGACCACCTTATCCTCTTCCTAAAGTTAAAATGATTTGGCCAATTCCACAACTTCCTTTGGCTTGGGCTTTCACTGAATGTTCTTCATCAAGCGCGAGGTCTTTGAAATGGTTTTCAAAATAAACATCTTGCAAAGGGGCGCCTGAAACACCAGCGGTAATCACTGTCCTCAGGTTACACTGGAGAGGGAATGAGACAGGGGTGCTTTCTTTGTCCCTTAGACATTGAGCACTGGCTTCCTTTTCATCACAACCCATACAGAGAATCCTTCCTCCAGGTGCTTTCCTGCCAGGCAGGGAACAGTAACTCATGTTTAAAAAAAAAAAAAAAAAAAAAAAATTAAAACCACCCCTTGTCTCAAATAGGCACAGAATTATAAAGGAGAGAAATGCTGGACACCAAGGTCCTCTGTGGCTGTGCCCCACCCTGCAGTTGGAGCTGCCATTGTGGAGGTACAGGATGAGAGGCTGGGGGGATGGGGAGGGGGCAATCTGTCCAGGAGGAGGGATGATGAGCCCTGACCCTCCCCTCATGCTCTCTGGTCACTCCTTACCCAGGAGGAGGCCATCTGAAAACACAAGGTGATATTCAAGGTGTCTTCCCTTCTCCATTTGACAAACAGTTCTACATGAATTCCTTAGACTGTTTTGCATAATCATATGTAAATTGAGTCAATTAAAGACCAACCAAAGTTGTCTTGAGACCTAGGATGTTTTTGCATAACCAGAGGTACAAAAATGTTTGTCTGTGCCCCAAGGTAGGAAGCACATCACTGATGTGCAGGAATTCAGCTACAGGACAAAAATGAACTGTCCTTTTTAAGAACTGTTGAAACCTAGGGTGCCTGGGTGGCTCAGTGGTTGAGCATCTGCCTTCGGCTCTGCCCGGGGTCCTGGATCAAGTTCCACATCCGGCTCCCAACAGGGAGCCTGCTTCTCCCTCTGTCTATGTCTCTGTCTCTCTCTATGTGTCTCCCATAAATAAATTAAATGAAACATTAAAAAAAAAAAAAAAAAGAACTGTTGAAAACTAATGCAGTAGGCATTTCCCATCAGCCATGAAAAATGACCAGCTGTGAAGGGGTGATGTATGGTCCTAACATCTCTCCCGCATGCTCTTCCTAAAAATGACAGTCTAGCAGTATGAATTATGATTGAATGCAGCCCGCAATTTCCTTTGAAACAACCAGCACCAACTCATTTCCTGCTGCGGGGCACCATCGAGTGAAACATAGTAGTGAGTTTCAAAAGAGAATTGGCCAAATGTGGGAACGAGGACCGTGTCTGCATTAGATAAACTGGCAGGGCCTCTGGCTTGAAGGTGAGATCCACCATGGGAGGAGGACAGTAAGGAGATAGAGGCATAAACAAATAAGAACATCTGTACCAACCATCCACAGGCTCTGAGGGAACCATAAAAACAGTGACACACTGTATGGGAACCGTCGATCCGCTAAGTAGATTAATAGAACAAGCTAGATAACAGGAGGAAAGGTTTGATGACTCGCAGTCAGTTCTGCAGCTATGAGCAAGTACTTTCAGAAGTACCTATTCACTGCCACCCTATTGAAACTACTCATCACACAGCCTTCCTGAGCATAGGGGTCAGGGATGAGTCTCTGCGATGGGTGATTCCTTGTCATTCTCTTAAATGGAGAATGGTAGGAGACTTGCTAAATAACTGTTACCATCAAACAAACACTGCAAGGGGACACTAAAAATGGAAAGTGAGGTCACCAAGGACCTCTGGAAATGTCCAAGGACATTTCTGTTCATTCAGTTTCTGTTAATACTTCTTTATTCGTCATCATATATTTGTTGAGTGCCCACCAAGTGTTGCTCTGAGCAGGGGCTGATTAATTACAATTCATTGAGTTTCTCCCGATGGCATTGTGTGACCTCACGTCTGAAGCCAGCCCGTTGGCCAGAGGCTGAAGCAGAGACTCACTACCTGCTATAGTAGTTATTTGAGAAAAGGAAATCTTGCCAGGAGGAAAGCATGATCCATAAGGAAGCACGTCATCTGTAAACACCAGGACAAATTTCAGGAAAGACAATTGGGGAAGGGAGACAGGAAGGGTGCAAGCTACTAGGACAAAGTTACGTTTTTTCCAAAGTGACTGCTGTTTAGCTTTTGGGGTGAGGGGGTCCCCTAAAGGTCTTAGTGCTTACCTGAGAATACCGGTCCCAGAGCCACAGTCGAAGCGGAACTCCACGTGGCCCCCTGCCATGCTGATGGACAGGAAGTCTTTGCTGCCTGTGTCATAGCTGTACAGGAGGACGCCGTCGCCCGAGTCCGGCCGAAATGTGATCTCAAACTCCGTAAAGGAAAGGTAATGCTGGGGTTCCAGGGGCCAGGGCACTGCAGCAAAGGATCTCAGGGACTCTCTGAATTGAGGAACGGTCAGGGTGAAAGCTGAGGAAAGAAGCATGTTATTAGAAATCCCTAATTATGGCAGAAATAGCCACGCTCTCTTCCTCCTGGGCACCGAGCTAAACTACCTTTCCCAGCGGCCCTCTGTTGGTTGGCTGGTGTAACCGAATTCCGGTCAGTGGAATGTGGGTGGGAGTATTATACAGCACTCCAGGTCTGACCCCTAAAACTCCCTTCCATCTTCCATGAGCCCTCTTGTCCCTCAACTGCTAGTGGAATGCAGGAAGCAAGGGGTGCCGATTCTAAGGTCCTGGCAGGGCCACTAGAAGGCGGGAGCCTGAATGACTACATTCCGAGGCCACCTCCCCGCCCCCCTACTGACCTGCAGTGATGCGTGATGCGAGCAAGGTTCCACCTTTATTATGTTAGGCTACAAAATATGACATGGTGTGTTACAGCTTTGGCTTAGTGGAAATCATATGCCCTCTTTTAGGTAAAATGAGATTTGTTTGGGATTATGTAGAGTATTAAAAAAAAATTTCTCCCAGGATGGTGTCTTAGGTCCAAATTTGAATCACTGGTAGAAAAGTTAAAACATGTGCAACTCGGCATGGTTTTCCAAAGTCTTTTAAATCTTTAAAACTTTCCATTATTCTATGTGTTTGTGTATGTATGTGTGTTTACAGGTATATATACACATGTTGGTATATAGATGTATTGCGACAAATGCAGACAGTATTGAGAAGTGGAATAATTCACTAGAACAGTATAAAGACAAAGAAACAAGATGACTTATGTCCCATCCCTTTGTTAATGATTCTGTGTATATCCTCCCAACCTATTCTCTGAAACTGTCAGATATTCTAAGGAGCAAGAGCTGCAAATGCTCCAAATTCAGTCTGGTACAGACCATACACATAGAAGCTTTCCAAGGTTATTTGAGGGCCAAGAAGAGCTGCCCCCAAAGCCTGGCCCAAGAGCATCCTAAAATGAATATATCTTTGCTTGGTTTGACACTTTGACACTCATAGACATTCCAACCTGATTTAAAAGAGGAGGGGCACCTGGGTGGCTCAGTTGGTTAAGCATCTGACCTCAGCTCAGGTCATGATCTCAGAGTCCTGGAATCCAGCTCCACTTTGGGGCTCCCTGCTCAGCAGGGGGTCTGCTTCTCCTTCTGCCTCTGCCCCTCCCACTCATGAGCACACACGCACGCTCTCTCTCTCTCAAATAAATAAATAAAATATTTTTAAAAATTCTCTCATGCCTCCCAGCAATGCATGAATTTTAGTCCCATAAAAATGTATGGGATTTTGCTAAAAGCACATTCATAAAAAATTACATCAACATGAATTAACAGTGCAGACAGAAATCGCAATCAACTTGCTTCTTTCTCACCATCTTCACAGTGTCGCCCTTTAAATCCAAGGGGACAGAGGCAAATGTAGGAGTCGGCGTCGACTGCCATGCAGGTGCCACCATTGATACACGAGGCTTCGTCACAGAGTCCACTGCTGCATTCCCCTAAATACAGAACAGGAATTACAAAACCGATCCATCATGTGAGCCAGGCGATCATCAGGCGATGATGCTGATCATGTCAACAGCTCAGAGCTCCGAATAAATGCAGTTCAGTTCCCACTCCTGTTAATTTGTACCCCTGCACAACTGCAAAAGAGCTTTCAGGATAAGTGGAACGTACCTTTCATTTTAATTTGATTTTGGCCTGTTCTTTATGAAGAGCCACAGAATCTTTAAAACATGGTGGACACAATAAATCAAATACTAAATTGTTGGAGAGTTTTATGACCACTGACGAGGATGAATGAGTTGTTTCTGCTTTAATTCATCTCTCTCTCATTCCCACAAGAATGTGTTTCAATTCTTCCAACGTCAATATGGTATTTCTGTTAAAAGCGTTCTAGTTTGTATGGCCCCAATTACCATAAGTGCTGCCACCCTGTGGATTCAGAGCTGAGGCAATAAGGTAGGCACTGGTGCCATGTCTAACGTATCATCTGGCCTGAACTGTCCACTCTTTTGTCTGGGGCAGGGAGGGGTGGGGGGTTCCATAATACCTCAGCATGTGCCTTCCAGAATCCCTATTTCTACCTCCAAAGTTACGATCTTATGGGAGACAGGAAGGTGGCCTGGGGGACCATTCTCTTTACCAAACACGTATCAGAGGGGCCCATACAGAGTGCATTTTAACATTGTCAAGTTCATCAGATGAAGAGGAAACAAATGGAATTCTCCTATGTGGCTTTTCTTCTTTCTTCGGTCTTCTTTTTCTCTTTGTATATAAGAAATAGGAGGGCCACTACCTAGCCCAGAACGACGTATGTCAGAACAAAACACTTCTTCCCCGGATGGAGGCAAAGGGCACATCTCTGATTGAGGATTCGGCTCTGTGCCCTGCAGGCGGTGATGCTGTGCCCGCCTGAGCTGGAAGCCCCCTTGGTCTGGTGCTGTCATCTGGGCAGGGCAAGCCTCTTCACCTTTCCTCCTCTGCCCTCTGCGTGTGTGGAGCTGATGCAGTCTTTGCTTCTATGCTCAGCCTCACTGGGAAGAGGTGTGCACCCAGGCCAGGAGGCTGACCTCAGGGCCCTTCCAGAAGGCTCGTGGCTGCAGCCGGGGTGTGGGCTGGCCTCGGCGAATTCCAGCGGGGCTCTCGGAAGTTCAGGTGGAGTGAGGGGTCTGCAGCCACGGCCTGAGCACACGGCCAGCGTCCCAGCTCCGGGGGGAGGCTCACCTAGACCCACGGGAGCTGAACCCACAGCCCCCCGCGCCCCACGGATCTCGGGGGCTCGGACTCCTCCCACAGGAGGACATGGGGTCCTCAGGTTATTTTAGATGCACATGGGAAAATATTACTTTATATATTTGTGTTGTGACTATATTTGAAGAGGTGGGAGTAGGGCGGGGGGGGGGGGTGTTTCCTCCTGGAAGCACGTCTGGGCCGACGGGAGGAGGCAGGGAAAAGGGGACGAAATCCCAGGGGGAGGGCTCCCGGCCGGCAGGGTGGTAGCAGAGGAACGGGACAGAAAGCGGGGACACGGGGAAGGCAGAAGTAGCCGGTTCCTTCTGGAAGGTGGAAGCGAGGCAGACGCTAGCACAGCCTCGGGGGTCCTAGCTCGGCTGGGTGACAGCGGCGGGAAGTGGCTGCTCGGCGGCACAGGGCGGGCCTCGCTGGCTCCAGGCCTAAGCCTACAGGGACGAGGAAACCTGCCCCGCTCAGCCCCTGGCCCAGCCCCCTGCACACAGGTGGGGCAGCGGCGACACGGGGCGACCCTGACACGGGGTGACCCTGATGCCACCAATGGGGCCTCCTGAGAGAGGGCGGGGATAGGGCCCGGGGATAGGGCCCCGTGGAACTCCCAGGGAAGCAGCGGAGGGTGAGGAGCCAGCAGAGAAGACAAAGGGACAAGAGGCCCGAGGGCTCGGAGGAGCAGGGCTGGTTGTTGGGAGCTCAGGGAGGGGTCCGGGTTAATGCTGCTGAGAAGCCCAGGGAGACAAGCTGTGTTGTTTTTTTTTTTAAGATTTTACTTATTTATTATTATTATTCATGAGAGACACACAGAGAGAGGCAAAGACACAGGCAGAGGGAGAATCAGGTTCCAGGGGTGAAGCAGGTTCCATGCAGGAGCCCAGCACGGGACTCGATCTCGGGACTCCAGGATCCCACCGTGGGTGGAAGGCAGGCGCTCAACCGCTGAGCCACCCAGGTGTCCCAAGCTGCGGGTTTTGTAAAGAGATGGCCATGCATGGTTTTAGGAGAGCTATTTTGCTGTCAGTGGAAGGCAGAAGCCCCACTACAGGAATTCACACAGGGGCCTGCTAGAGTTGGGTCTAGAAAGAGCGGAGCAAGCTTTCCAAGCTGGGAGGGTAGCAGGACTGTGTGAAGGGCATCACTGGTTGGTGGCGGGGGGGGGGGGGGGGGGGGGGAGAGGGGGTTAGGGGGTACCTGAGGCAAGTGTGAATAGGCCAGAGTGTGTGTGGGGGGGGTGTCCATGAAGTTAGGTGGGAAACACATTCATCTTTATTTTCCCTCACTTCCAATTAGAACTGTTTCCTTCAGCAGCAAACCTCTAAGGACTAGCAGTTCTTGTGGCCTGTGAGCAACAGACCCAAGTAACTGTCACAGCACGTTCCATTTGTTGCAAATATCTCAAAATGTCTGTTTATGCTAATTACTACCTTGAAACCACGATAGCTATTGCACTCACCATTAAATAATCCTGTTCTTTAATGCTTTATAAAGAAACCCAGACATGACTACAATAACAAACTTAAAAACATTGTAAGCTTTATTTCAAATTCAGTGTTTCCTATCATGGATCTTACTCTCTGCATTTAAAAATATTCATTTTGAGGGGTGCCTGGCTGGCTCAGTTGGTAGGACGTGTGACTCTTGATCTCAGGATCAAGTTTGAGCCCCATGGTGGGTGGAGAGATTACTTAAAAATAAAATCTTAGGGTGTCTGAGTGGCTCAGTGGGTTAAGCATCCAACTCTTGATTTTGGCTCACGTCAGGATCTCAGAGTCGTGAGATGGAGCCCTGAGTCGGGCTCTCAAATGGGGGCATAGAGCCTGCTTAGGATTCTCTCTCTCCCTCTGTCCAACCCCCCGGCTGTGGTCTCTCTCAAAACAAAACAAAACAAAACAAAACAAAACCTCAAAAAAATAATAAAAACATCATTCTTAGAAGAGTTCGTTGGCTTCCCCAGACTGCCAGAGAAATTCATGGCACACAAAAGGTTAAGAACCCTTGGGTTACTGAAGTGATAATCCTGGTAGCAAGGTCCAGGGATATAGGGAAGGATGGGTGCAGAGTGGAGATTAAAAGGCTAGTTTTAGAAAGCAGGAAAACTTTCAACTCTGAAAATGGGAGAAAAGAAGCTGGTTTGCAAGGTCATGTGCCTAGCGCACTGGTCCGACCTCATCAATATATAAAATAACTTTTGTTGACATTGAACCTACCAGATGCCAACTTGTGTTTTCACAAGACAATGAAGTGAGGGCAGGAGAGAAGTGAAGCTGGAATATCATGGGGTGAAATACATCCAGGACATGTGGACAGTGAGGAACCTTGTCTCCCAATCCATAACTGAGGCCTTTCTGTTTCCCCTTCTGAGGATCTGTCAACTCAGTCCACACCGCTGCTACCACCACCAGCATGGAGCAAACCACCATTTGATCTGATCCATCATGATCCATCATCGACTATCGTCCCGGCCTCCCAGCCAATTTACATGTGCATCCTGAATGCTGCTTCCAATAAGCTGTCCACGGCCAGAGGGATCTTTTCAAAACACAGACTACATCATAGTACCCACCTCCTCCTTAGACTCCCACTGGGACAAGCCATTTCCTCTGCCTGGAATGTTCTTCCCTCTCTTATCTGCCTTAAAAGAAAAATGCTTCAGATAGCAACTTCGCATTATATCCTCGGAATGCCTTCCCGGACCTCCAGCTCAGAAAATTCCCTTATAACACACTGTTATTGTGCTGTCACTTCTCCTTTGTAACACTTACACCAAATTGTGATTTTACATTTACTTGTGTGATTGTTTGATCAATTTGGTCTCTCCTTGGGGCAGCTACAGAAGGGCTGAGCCAGGGATCTTATCTTTCTTATTCATTACTTTATCCCCAGCACCCAGCATCATGATTGTCATTAAGCAGATGCTTAAAGAAGTACCTTGGGGCACCTGGGTGGCTCAGTGGTTGAGCTTCTGCCTTTGGCTCAGGGCGTGATCCCAGGGTCCCAAGATCGAGTCCCCGCATCGGGCTCCCCGTAGGGAGCCTGCTTCTCCCTCTGCCTATGTCTCTGCCTCTCTCTCCGTGTTTCTCATGAATAAATAAAAATAAAATCTTTTTTTCTTTTTTTAAGAAGTATCTTGAAGGAAAGAATGACTAAAAGAGTGATAAGCCCATGGTGAGACCCATGGACACCTCAGACCTCCCAACTCTCACATAACTTAGGAACCTGGCTTTGTCATATTAACCCAGCGGGATGTGAAGATCCAAGACAGGATTGGAAAAAAAGGTGTGCTGGTGGCTTAGGTTTAAGAATGTGGGTGGGAATGATAACAGAAAAGTCTAGGCCAGAGCATGCAAAGTTTTGCTGAGATTGCTGACTAGTCTAGAATATGAGTTTAGAGAGAGGCCAATCACTAGGAATAATCAAATGAAGGAGAGGATGTGGAAGGCTTGAGGAATGAAAGGCCCTTCTGAGGAGTGGTGGCATGCTGAGGGGAGGTAGAGAGGAGGACAGAGAAAACGCTGTGGTTGCCTACAGCAGTGCCAAGTCAGAGGGCCCAGACAGAGGAACCATGACTCTGCTACTATCATTACCTTCTTCTGGAAGCCTGCATCTCTACCAGGAAGTCACTGCTGTTTGTAGGAGCCTGTCTTCCGCATGGTGGCATGCATTTAATTTAAAAGCACTTGAATTTCTGAAGGACTGACTCAGAGGAAGGCTAGTATGGAGGCTGAGGGAGAACAGCAGCCCTTTCTAGTATGCCAGGATGAAAAATGGGGAAAAAAATGAAAAAAAGGCAAAGTGACTGATGCCTGCCATTAAGGTTCCTTAGAGGGCTCCTAGTCATCAAATAATCCAAGAATTGCTTCAGGGAAAAACAAAACAAAACAAAACAAAACAACAAAAGAATTGCTTCAGGGGAGCCCAGAGCCAGCAAGGTGGGCCTGCCTCGTGCCATCTGCGCAATGGATGGAGAGGCTGGTTTCATACCATGTGAGGATTTTAAAACGCTGCCAGAAATTGGTCCTTGCTCAACTTCACAATGTCTTAACTACCTGTCAGAGGTTACCATGTAGCCTCGAGACTATAGATCTGTCCTTAGGGGCTGTTTCCCTGTTAGGTCAATGAAGAGAAAAAAAAAGAACTTATACTCTGCTTGATGGGTAGAGTCAGAATGAGAATAATAATATTAATAACAAGAAATATTTACAACTTGTTTGCTATGTGTAAGGTTTTGTTGTTAGTACTTTATATCCACCACAACTCCTCTAAACAAAGTAATCTGATGAGGAAATTACTAAACAAATTCATAGGTTGAAGCCTTAACCCCCAATATGACTGTATTTAGAGACAGGGCCTTTGAGAAGGTAATTAAGGTTAAATGAAGTCTTTTTTTTTTTAATTTTTTAAATTTATTTATTTATGATAGTCACAGAGAGAGAAAGAGAGAGGCAGAGACACAGGCAGAGGGAGAAGTAGGCTCCATGCACCGGGAGCCCGATGTGGGATTCGATCCTGGGTCTCCAGGATCGCGCCCTGGGCCAAAGGCAGGCACCAAACCGCTGCGCCACCCAGGGATCCCGGTTAAATGAAGTCTTAAGGGTGGGACCTAATCCAATCTGACCAGTGACCTTATAAGAAGAGAGAGACACCAGGGATATAGGCACAGACAAAAGGACACAGTGAAAGGATGGCCATCTACAAGCCAAGGAGGAAGGCCTTGGGAGAAACTAAACCTGGAGTTCCAGCTTCCAGAACTGTGAAAAATAATATTCTTAAAACCACTCAATCTGTGATATTTTGTTGTGGCAGCTCTAATAGATTAAAATGATCACTGAATCAATCTTAGAATTATCTATCTGCTTTCAGTGATGGAATAAATGTCTTTATTGCTTTAAAAACAATCCTAGTCTTTCAAAAAAAAAATATGCTGGAACAACTGGACATCCACATGCAAAAAAGAAAAAAATCTAGATGCAGACCTTACACCCTTTGCAAAAGTTAACTCAAATAAATAGATCACAGACCTAAATGTGAAACACAAAACTATAAAACTTCTAGAAGGTAGTGTGGATAAAAACCTAGATGACCTTAGGTAAGGCAATGACTTTTCAGAGACAACACCCAAGGCACAACCCTTGAAAGAAATAAAATAAGCTCAATTTCATTAAAATTAAACATTTCTAATCTATGAGAGGCAATTCTCAAGGGAATGAGAGGATAAGCCACAGATTGGGAGAAAATATTTGTAAAAGACACATCGGATAAAGGACTATTGTCCAACATATTTTTTTTTCTTTTTAAATTTTTATTTATTTATGATAGTCACACAGAGAGAGAGAGAGAGGCAGAGACACAGGCAGAGGGAGAAGCAGGCTCCATGCACCGGGAGCCCGACGTGGGATTCGATCCCGGGTCTCCAGGATCGTGCCCTGGGCCAAAGGCAGGCACCAAACTGCTGCGCCACCCAGGGATCCCTAATTTTTTTTCTTAAAGTTGAACCATAAGAAAACAAACAATCTGATTTTAAAAATGGGCTAAAGACCTTGACATACTTCAGCAAAAAAAAACATATACAGATGGTAAATAAATACATGAAAAGAGGCCCCACATAGTATGTCATTAAGGGAATGTAAATCACAACAATGAGATACCACTACACATCTGTTAGAATCCAGAACTCTGACAGCACCAAATGCCAACCAAAGTGTGGAGCAACAGGAACCCTCAAGCATTCCAGGTGGGAATGTAAAATGGTACAGCTACTCTGGAAGACAGTTTGGCAGTTCCTCACAAAGCTAAACATACTCTTACTATGTGATCCAACAGTCACTCTCCTTGTTGGTATTTACCCAAAGAAGTTGAAAATTCACGTTCACCCAAAAAACCTGCACACTGATGTTTATAGCAGTTCTAGTCCTAATTGCCAAAACTTGGAGGCAACCAAGATGCCCTTCAGTAGGCATGATAGACATGCCAGCAGTATATATAGATGATGGAATCACCCAGCACCAAGAAGAAATGAGCCATCAATCCATGAAAAGGCGTGAATGAAACTTGGATGTAGGTCACCAACTGAAAGAATCCAATCTGAGAACGCTACTTACTATATGACTCCAACTACGTGACATTCTGGAAAAGGCAGAATCATAGAGAATATTTAAAAAGTAGTGGTTGCCAGAGGTTGGGGGTGGGGAGAGAGGAGAAGGAAAAATGAGCAGAGCACAGAGGGTTTTTTAGAAGAGCAAAACCATTCTGTACGACACCGTAATGATGGATATATATTACTGGTTTGTCCAAACCCACAGAATGCACAATGCCATGAGTGAACCATAACAGGAACTGTGGACTTTGGGTGATAGTGATGAGTCGGTGCAGGTTCATCGGTTGTAACAAAATACCACCCCGGTGGCATGCTGGTAACAGGGGAGGCTGTGCATGTGGGAGCAGGGGGGAAATGGGAAAACTCCGTACCTTTCCCTCAATTTTTTTGTGAATCTTAAACTGCTGAAAAAATAAAGTCTTAATAAGAAACAAAATAGAAAAAAAAGTCCTAGCTCTGTCTGCTCTTTTGGATAGTTCTGTTTGATTTTTACAAGCTCCAGTTTCTTCATATTTTATACATGAAGAAATAATAATAATCGCTACTTCTGAGAGCTAGTGCAAGGAATTAAGGGAGGGCACAGGAGAAAGTGTTGGACACAGTGGCTAAAAATTAGAACTTGGAAGGGGAATGCCTCTTGGAAGCAGAGAGCCTGTGAAGGCTCTTCTTACATTACTGTGTTAGCTTTTCCGCTGGACCACGTGAGGAAGGGTGAATTGCTTGTTGCTTTGTCGGATAAGACCGTGCCATGCTTCATGAAGAAGGCCAAGGGTAGCAGGACACAACCAAGGGTTTGCTGCGCCATATTGTTTACCATGCCTTGCTCTTCAGGCTCAGGTCATCATGTGTGCAAAGCACTAACCTCACCACTTGGGCCCACCTCCCTCCTGAAGTTCTGCATTAACCCAGTGGCCTAGGGTTACAATCCATGACATTGCTCACCTCCCTAGCCCACACCAGAAAGGCGATCCCACAAGAGTACCCTGGCCCACTGGGCAACCACTTACCCACGTCGGCCCCACCGAATGCTCTTCCCAGGGGCCAGGGCCTCATGTCGATTCTCTTCCCATTAATGGTGAGCGACTGCACACAGCCTTGAAAGCCTCTGTTTGTTCCTGTTGATCTGACCAACCAGTATGCATTGGGAGCTCCACCAAGATAGAGGGGCGTGCGGAAGGTAACTTTACTGTACTGGCCCTTTAAGAAAGATGAAAACCGTAACTCACTAACCAAAATCAAAAGCCAAAACACGGCAGATTTTAATGAGGGACATGGTTAAGATGCACTTTACAGCCCCACTGCCTTCTTCCATCTGTATTTATGTTTACAACATTGCCCTACTGGAAAAGTAAACCCACAGTTACCGTAGGAAACCCAGTGAGGGCTGTGTTTGGAGAAGGAATGGTTTTGAAACGCCTAGAAGGGAAAGGAAGGTAGGTCAGAGCCAAGAGCAACCCAACAGGCAGGGCACCGTGCTGGGCATCCAAAAAAAACTTTCTCTTTCCAGTCCTGACACCAACTTACTGTGTTCCTTGGATGAATCATAGGGCTCTTGTGTGTCTCAAAAGGTGATAATGCTAATTTTGTATATATGTGCGCTAACACTTACCTTTCACTCTCCTAGTGGCCCTCACACTAGGTCCTGCGAGAAATGCTGTGTTTGGGGGTGGGGGGCAGGATTGTCACACAGTGTTGCAAAATATTTTGAAATTAGCTCATGGATACAACTTGTGTGTATGTGTGTGTATCTACAGGTAGGTAGGGACATTTCTAATCTTAGAGAAAACCACAATCTGGATTGCAGGTTTTAAGGTTACAAAATACAGACTTGAACATTAGGTGGAACAAAATTAAGGTGACTGGTCATGTGTTGTTGTTGTTGTTGTTTTTTATTACAGATATACTGCATTCATTTGGATTAAAGGGACTGGGGGAAAAGCATGGCACCAGAATTTATAAAAAGTCCGGAATGTAAGCCACTAAAATGTAATCTTTATCTTTTATACTTTTGTTGCCAACAAATAGAACGGCTAATCATTACTTTATCTTTTCTAATGAATAGGTAAGAATCTTTAATAAATAATAGATTGAATATGAGCTGGGCAGCTTTAAAGTGCTTACAGTGGATTTTAAGGATTGTTTGCCAGCCACTGGGCATACTACTTTCGTTACATGAATTGAGCGCCCTGTCCTCAGAATTCACTGCTGGAATTCATCTCCCCTCTGTTCCCTGATCCAGGACCACAGCAAGGGCCTGACAACCCAATCCTTTTTTCCTTTCCTGGACCATTATGTGCATCATAGGGGTAGGTGGTTCCTCTGAGCATCCTTTACAACATCCCAGGCAATAGTCTAGTAAAGCCTGGCCTTTACTGTCCTCTGACGAGGGTTGCTCTGGGTTCTGGAACCTACTTTACCTGCTATGCAAAGAATGAGAAGTGCCTTGGAGTTTGCCTTCCCCCAGGACTGCATTTAGTTTTTGATGGGTGCCGAAGTGTGAAAGTCCAGTTCCCTTGCTTTGGGTTGGGATCACTCTGAGGTGTAACTTATACTGCAGTTTCCCTACAGAATCAGGCTGAAGCCAGACCCTGAAAAACTTTGTAAACCATTATTTAAGAATCAGAATCACTATCTCCCAAGACAGTTTACTGAACATTCCACAGCTGCTGTTCTGCGTATATGGCTCGCTAGCAAGTCCTGGTAGTAGAGAGGCAAATGTTGTCCTGAGAATCCATAAAATTATATGCCTCTTGCAATCAATTCTTATATTCATTAAAAGTATTGATCCTTAGGTTTGGAAAAGATACAAAAACTCATGGAGTCCAAGCTCTCGACTTCCCTACCAAAAGGTTTTAGTAACATGCTTTTTGAACACCCCCAAGGACAGGGAACCATCTCCTGAGATAGAGATAGTTTATTGCACGTTTGTACACCTTTGTATGATTAAGGGGAGTTAAAATTAACTTTCTTAGGCTCCCCCCATTCAACTTCACCTTGATGGTCCACAGAGTAAGTCCTTCTTCCATAAAACTCTCTTTCTGAGTCTATGATAAAAAGGCATCATCTACACCTTCATCTTCTTTTCTTTCCTCCAAACTAAACAATGCTCCTTCTATCAACCATTCTAAGGATTTCAAGTCAGTTTCCTGTTTCAATGGCTGCTGTCTAAACATGCTGCAATTTGTCTGTGGTCCTCTTAGGGTGCATTCACAGATCTGAATGCAAGCCTCTTAGAGGATCTGAGTCACCATTAGAACACTGGAAGCTATATCCAGAGCTACCACAATATAATAGGATTATCACCTCCATTTTTCTAGATGCTATGCCTCTATTAATGCAACTTACAATTTCTTTAGCTTGTTGTTACCACGTGGCTCTGCTTATTAACCTCTATTGGATTACCTTGCTTTAAACCATAAGACATTTTCACATGTATTGCTTCTATTACAGCTTCTCCATCCTATATTCACCATCAGTATTTGGGATCCAAGTTCAAAGCTTCTTTATTCCTATCAAATTTAATTATATTAGGGCTATTGTTCTGGCATTTATGTGATTCTATAGTTCATTTATCCTGTCTTTTTTTCCTTAGAAATACATGCACATATGCATAAGTGACCTCCCTGGATTCATATTCACTATATTTGGATTCTTGTTCCTTTGAAACCACTGGGTCCCAACTGGGAATCAACAAGCCATGGCCCTTTGTGAGACATGTCTTGTCAATAAAACATAGTGAAAAGTCCAGGTAGGGAGGAAGCCGCACACATACACACAAAGGCTTTCTTCCTACATTTTTTCCTCAGAGAATACAGACACCTGCCTGATTATAATTACAGACTCAGTTCCTTGGCAGGTTGCTAATCCAAACTGTTGTTCTAAACGTGGACCTAAAATTGCCTAAAGCATGACCAATATGTGAATACCTAGATGGTTTACTGAGTGGCCCACCAGTTAAATTGTCTTGCCGCTTCCTATAATCATGGCTCCCCAAAATGGTAGATGAAAGGATCATTCCTGCATATTCAACCAAATGAACTTTTTGGGACTATTTTCTAAAGCCACAATTGCAACACCCTGCTGTAAAAGCAAGCTTTGTGTTTGGCACTAATAATGGCTTCTATTCTTACAATACAGGCCTTCTTCTAGCCCGGCTTCGATGTCCTTGTGGAAAAAAGAACATGCCCCCGAGCACAAGGAAGGCCAAGTGCATGTTTCTGTGCACACCCCTTCCCCTCCTCTCCCAATGATGATGTTTGCAAATTTGATTCTTCTCATGTAGATGTGGATGGATGTGGGCTCTAAAAGCCCACCCGGAATGCTAAAATCCAGCAGGGGCACCTCAGAGCTTGGTTGCCTGGGTTCACCATGAAAACCAGCCCAGCCCAGTGGAGCTCAAGCCCTACAGGTCTGTCCTGTGTGGGGGCTGCTGATGGTGCATGGTGGGGGTGGGCCGGGCGAGGGGCTGGCACTCACCTGGGACTTGCCGGTCACCGGGGTGCCGTTGTTCAGCTGCAGCAGCCCGTTCAGCCCATCTCTGTAGAGCATCACCGTGTGCCAGCTCCCTAGTCGGATTTTGGTTTCACTTATGAGGATGGCAACCCCGGTTCCACAGTTAAACCTGTGGGGAGGAAAGGAAGGACAAGGAGGAAAAGGTTCAACCATCTCATCGTGTTTTCAGACCCTGTGGACACCACTTCTGGGGTGATGGCTTCTTTGAGAGCCAATCTGTTCAGTTATGTTTATGAATATCAAGAGCTGCGTTTATGAATATCGAGAACTGTTTAAATCTCTACATGAAAGAGCTGGACACCTGCTCTTTGGGCCAATCTCAGTCTAGTTTTCTTTAATTTTGCCCATAGACCCTTCAAATGTGGAGATGTGGGGTCTTCTTCAACCTGATTTTCATCTATCTATCTATCTATCTATCTATCTATCTATCTATCTATCTATCATCACCCAGAGAGAGGGGGGAGACACAGGTAGAAGGAGAAGCAGGCTCCTTTCAGGGAACCTGATGTGGGACTTGATTCCAGGATCCCTGGGATCACAAACTGAGCTGAAGGTAGATGCTCAGCTACTGAGCCACCCAGATGCCCCTCAACCTGATTTTCTCTGAAGCTTCAAAAACGATGGGCAACTAATATCTCCCCCAACCTCAGCCTTCTCTGTGACTGCCAGATGCTTCAAGTGGATCCAAGGTACAGTGAATTGAGAACTTGAGTCATTCTGCTTCCAGGTATTTCTCTGGGGACTTCCCCCAACTCGCAAATGACAGGATCAGCGATATTAATAACACGTAAAAAACACAAATCTTCACACTCATTCTGGCAAGCTGGCTGGCACTGCCATCTGTGTTCAGCTGAGCCCAAAGGCAGGTGCGGTTTCCACAGGAGGCCCCAACTTGGGGGGCAGGTGTGAGCGGAGGGGGAACATTCGCAGACGACTGCTTTATTCTTGGTTTTGGTTTTGGTTTGGTTTGTTTTTCCTCCAACTTCCCTATGGCACAGGGTACCCACTAGTCACTAGTCACGCCTTACATTTAGAACTCTGACCTTTTCTGGTCCACTTCCAGACAGACACCCTGCCACTTCCGCATAGGTCCTGAGATGGCCAGCGGGAAAGGACACACACCCAGGACTTGTGCTAACTACAGCTCCTTCTCGTGGATTCTGTGTCTCCACGATCGCTGGTGGAGAGGGATGGAGTAGGGAGGTGTTGCAGAGTAGCTTATATAGAGGGGGATACAGAATCACCCCATAGGAGTTGTGGAGCTGGAGAGCGGCTCCCAGCAAAAGAGTACCCAAGCTACTGTGAGTCTCTCAGATCCTCCAAGTGTGAGAACCACTGCCCAAGACCCTGGCCCACCATCAAAGGCCCATGAATCAAGGCATTTAGCAAAGGATGGCGGACCACTGTCTGCCCCAAGTGAGATGTCCAACAGTCTTCTCCAGCTTAACCTAAAGTAATTTTTGTGCTGGAATCATCCGAAGACGATCAGGTTAATGCTTACTGAGTGCTTGCTATGGGCTGGACACCACTCTAAGCACATTTATGTATTAATTCATTGCATCCTCACAAGGCTCCTGGGAGGAAATGCTGGCTCAGAGAGGTTGCATCACTTGCAGGTCAGGCTGCAGAGGAATGGTGCCATCAGGACCTTAACCAGTGCACTAGGGACAAAGACAAGGATGATCCTCACTGGTCATTCTCCAAGAGGGGCTATGGACACCTCCACAAGGATCGTTAAAACACTCATGCCTCCACAAAATTCTGTCCCCAGAAAACTGCACACAAACTAAAGGCAGCTTCTAAGGTATCTTGGGAGAGAAAAGACCAGGGCTAAGGAGGAGTGCCAGCCTGCCATGGCCCAGGGGGAAGACAAGGATGGGCTTTAAGCCTCTGGGAACCCTGAGGAGGTTGTCGGCTCCTTTTTGCTCTCCATGGCTGTCAGTCCTATTTGCCATAAGAGACAAGAAGATCACAGCCTCCTTCCCATCACATCTACTCAAGCCCCAGGAGCAAAGGGACTGGATGGCTTTGGCTCACTGGTACATTCACAGAACCTACAATAGTGCCTGGGATACTGCAGGTGCTCAAGAAACATTTCCTGTTGATTGAACGGATGGTTAATTACAAGATTCCAAAACTCAAGTTTCAAGGGCAACTCGCAATCCTGATATAACACTATTTAATAAACAGCTCCATGGTCACCTTAAATACACTGTTCCTTTATCTACAAGAATCCATCCCATTTATGTGTTACTCACACTGTAAAAATGTAAACACAATGTAGGATGGTATTAAAATTCCATAAGGTTTTGGTGGGAGTTACCTGAATTGGAGTGAGCGTCGGATAATGGCCAGAGACATGAAGTCGCCCCTCCCGTATTCATTCTCTCCACAGTAGAGCAATAAGCCATCCTCTGCCTCTGCCTATTGTATAAACAAAAGCCACATGGACAGTGAGCATCACGTGGAAACACTCATGACTATGCAACACGAGCATTCTCTCTGTGGTCCTATTTACAAAGGGGCAAGCACATGGATTCCAATTAATTCCCAGGTACCAATTCTCATTTCCTTTCCCCTAAACAAATGGCAGTGATAAACACAGTGTGAGGAATGGCAGGCAGTTTAGAGAAAGCTGGCTCTGCCTTTGGCCTGCTCTTCCCTTGGCTTCATGGGTCCACCAGCAGAGCCTCAGGAAAACCATGTGCACAGAGACCACAGTCACAGAGAGGCTGTTTGTGTGTCCATCGAATTCTATTTTCACCAAAGAGCATTTTTTTTTAACTCTTTTTATTCCCCTCCCTCTGGAGAAGCATGCAAATTTGCTCCTTTCCTTCAGTTAGGACAATAAAATACCCGACCCTGCTGATAGACTGACTAGTCTGGTCTTCACCCATATGTTGGCTGCCCTAGACTGGGACAGATCAGCTTTTGGACACTCAACACTGCGACCATGACCTCAAGGGGACTCGCTTCCAGATCTTCAAACCTCATGGTGTTGTCTGAGATGCCCAAAGTAAAGCTGAAGTCACTGACTGAATTCTGATTTACAGTTGACTCAGATCAGAGAGCATCCATTGGGCCCTCACTACGTGCCAGCGTGGTTTATAGCAGTCTATTTGTTCAGTTACAGTCATAGCAAGGAGGGCAGCCATTTGAGTTCCCTTTAAGAGGGATTTTGGAATGGGGAAGGCATTATGCCTCTGAGATTCTGGTCCGTGAGGAATCACAATGGTGAGGTGCAGGGCTGGGCCTACATGCTCTCACTGGCCAGCCAGCCATTTCCATCATTCAGTAGTGAACAGAACCCACCCTCCACTCACTGGCACCCTCGAATGTGTGAATGCGCCCACTGTTCTTATTATCCTGTGAGCCAGTTTAAGGACAGACTCTGTGTCATACTTACCTTTGCTAAATTTACCTCCGTGCTTCCTGCGCTCCCAGCCCGCCCCGTTTGATATGGCACAAAGCTGTGCTAAGGTGTCCTTCAGCTAGGCATTCAAACAACTAATCCTTCTTACCCTAAATTCAAGAGTAATTTGAAATGCCTGATAGGAGTTCTTCAGAGGTTCAAAGATTACATAGGAGTGGCCAAAGAACTGAGGATACTGTATAGCAATATCTGAAAAAAGAAAAAGACAACATGAAAGAACACTATTTCCTTACTTCTTCAAATGCAAAAAGCAATATATGCCATTGCCTGGATGTCCTTAAGTGAAAACTCTGAATATCTGTTAAACCTGGCTTATTACTTTCTCTCTCTCTTTTTTTTTTTTTTTTTTTTTTTTTTTTACACATCTACGATTATCATTCTTGGGAACTTTGAGCTTCTGAAATTCTTAGGGAGAAACTGGAGATTGTTAACTTGCTACTCTAAAAAGAAATCAATGTTTTCAAGACCACTGACACCTAGCTTCCAGCTGTACATTTGTATAATGTGACTTGGTTCAATTATTGTCTTTCTTAACCTTCATGTACATGTTTTCAGCTGCACTTTTTCAGGAGAGATGTGATCCAAGTAAAGTCCACCTCTCCAAGGTGCCACTAGGGTGACTTATTAATTTCTCCAAAAGTACTGCATGTGTGGCACACATAGAAACTGGGCTGCTATTCAACTAGAAGCAATGGAAGTGGTCTTACATTTTTCCTGGATAGCTAATTCAATTATGAATACATGGAAAAGTTGCTTATCTTGGAAAAGGGCTAGAAGGAACAATGTGTGGAGCACAAAACTGCCCTTTGGCTCCCACTGGGGCCAACCCCTCATCATGTTCCCCTCATCGAAGGCCTACCTTCTGAGCAGGTCGCACCACCTTTGCCCAGGTTGCAATGGCACCGTGAGCCCCCCCAGGTGTAGTCACTGGCACAAAAGCTATCAGCAGAGCAGAGAATTTCATCACAAGACATGTCAAAGAGCCTTGGCATTATAGCCACATCATTCTTTCCTTTCCTCTCCAATGGAGTGGGCTGGGGAGCCACTGTAGTTGTTGGGAGAGATGCTAGCGTAGGGCGGACAAGCCTAGAAACAGTCTTTGGGTTTGACTTGGGTGCCATCTTGGATTCCACAAAAAATTTCCTATTTCTTCTTTTAGTAGCATAAAGTGGTTCCACCTACAGCCATAGAAGAGAAATGGTTCAGGATTAACACAGAGGACAGTGTTCAGACAGCCTTATTTATGGTTGATTGATGTCTAATACTTAAAAATATGGATGCTTTTGTTATTTCTCAAAACCCTAGGATGGATGTAAATGGAGCGGATAGTACTGATCCCAGTTTGTGGATAAGAACCTTAAGCTCAAGGATTTTAAGTGCTTTGCCCTGTGCTATTTAGGAAATCAATGGTAAAGCTGATATTGCATGATCTTTATTATTATAATATCACAAAGATGTGTTATTTTGTCAAGGAATTGTTCATTTCCTTCTAATACTTGACTTCATACATTTTACTAAATATGTTTCTGCCAGATTGTGAAGTCAGCAGGCAGGGGCTGGCTACAGAACATTAGCATGGTTGGTACCTAGTTACTACTAATTTATGAGCACCTGGAGCCTAATAGAGAAAATTTGTGTTAAGAGCTAACGGGCCAATTTAAGTAAGTTTAAGTAAAATGTTCATGGTCCATTGGTTAAACTGCCTTGTTCAGCATGAAAACAAAAACACCCAGGTTTTACAAGCAGAGATTGTTGTTACCTCCTCAAAGGAAATATCCAAATCTAAGTCATCTTCAAATCCCTCATCATCCACACCAACGCCCATGTTGGTGATATAACAAGGTCCATAGCGGCCACTTCCTCCTTCCTCGGGGCCTTCACAGAGAAAAGAGCACACACAGTCACCATATGCCTGCCTTCCCCTTTCTATCCTAACTGAGCCATATACAGAGTTCTGTCAAATAGATCGGGATGTATTGGAAACACAAAGAATTCAACATAAGAGAGGAAGTCTCAATGACCAAAAAATTTAAAAATGTTTCATCTCATAAGTACCAAGGAAATGCCAATCAATGCCAGAAAGAGCTGCCATTTTATACTGACAAAACTGTCAAAAATGTAAAATGTGGGCAATAAAAGAATATGACCAAAGATGGGATCCGTGGCAACTCTTTATACACTGATGTTAGATGTGTACAATCACTTTGCAAGAATACTTGGAAATAAGTAGATAATGTTCACACCTTTTGACCCAGCAATGTCACCCCAACTTATAAAATCTGGAGAAATTCTCCCACATGTGAACCTGTACATGTGCAAAACACATTCATAGCCTCAGAATTTACAATGGTAAAAAACATTTCAAATTGGCTATTATAACAAGCAACACCCTAAATATCTGTCAACAGAGAATAGATAAGTGAATTACACTGTATCTATGGAATGGAATGCTATATTGCAGGGGAAATAAATGAATGAGCATTTAATGCATCGACATGGCTTAATCTCACATTATTCCATGCAAAAAATGCAAGTGGCAAGAGAACATATCCAGTTTGATACCATTTATATAAAATTCAACAGCAAGCAGAATTTAACATATTATCTAGGGAGAAATATGTATAGTTACATGTGTATAACTATATAGAACTAAATATGTATATATGTAAATATACATATAGTTCTAAATATGTATATGTAGGATAAATATGTTAATTAATTAATACAAATATATATTACTATATATTATATATTAATATAAATATATATAAAATATATATATTTTTTTAACTCATAAGAAAACTAAGACCATGACAAAATATCTGGGGGAAGTTAGAAGACAGATATGAATGAGCTGTGGGACCCAGAGCCCTTTGAGGGGCTACCTATCACAGTCTATTTCTTAAGACAGGTGCTGGATAATTGTGAGTGTTCATGTGATTTTTATATGAACCCTTCATGTATGAAATATTTCATTACAAATTCTTTGAAGCAAGAAAGAGACATTGCACTAGAGTAAACACTCCTATACCCAGAACAATGGGCCCCTACATGGGTATCTTGGGTGCCACCATTTCCATCTACATTAGCAGGACAATGGGATCTTTGAGAACTGGAAGGTGGGCTGAGGAAAACTCTTAGGAGATAATACATGATGTTGTCCTTTGGGGGATGGGCACAAAAAACACTCACCAGGGTATGTGAGTCTTTCAAAGTGCTGCTCTATAACCCCCCATTTCCTCCCAGTTGGTTTGGGCATAGGTACCAACTGCATTCTCTAAACAGGACACACCGGGCACCGGCCCTTGTAGCAGAAACAACTCTGGCAATAGAAATGGACTTTTGTAGGTTGCCAATGCCCATCACACACTCAGTGTTTGGATGACTGGTTGGAGGAGAAGTGAGGAGAAGGCGGGAGGAGGAGAAAGATAAGAAAAAAATAAACTGAATTTAAAGATGTTTGCTTTCATAATAAGCTAAGCCAAATAAGCACCTTTGTCACAAAAGCAAACTCACTCTCCTTTAACCAAAAAAAAAAAAAGAAAAAAAGTGAGCAGATTGAAAACAGAGTTGAAAGACATGACAGAAAGAGGGCGTGGGAAGCCTTCTCGGTGGGCGCACTGTTGACCAGAAATCTCTGGACCAGGAAGAGAGAAACTATGGTGAGCAGGTAATCTGGAGCCACCAGGGAAGGAGCTGTTCTCAGGTGCTAAGGCACATTTTGGTAGAGGTGGGATAGCACAGGGGAGGTGGTGTTCTCACCACCCTCATTTCAACTCTCCACAGTTTTATTTAAGATAGCCCACCTGTCAGCTGAAAATTCAAGCCTGTTGATTCCAGTTTTATACCTGGATGCAAGTTCTCTTAAGCTACCTGCATCCAGCCAGCACAGCTGGGTCCAGATGTCTTCCCACAAAAAGCCAGGAAGCCCTTGAACGCAGCTTTCCTCTCTCTTGTCTCTCCATATCTGTATCTTTCTACCTCTCTCCTCAACTCTCCCTCTTTCTCTGGTCCATTTCTCACTCGCTGTTTCTAGGTCTGGCTCTCTCATATATTCACAATCGTCAGATTAAGGAGGAAAGAATCCATTTCGCAATAAAAGAACTTTACAGCACATACATGAAAAGAGCTGGGTTTTATCTCCAGGTCTTCCCACCTCCAAGGTGTTCTCTCTGCCCTGGGCCCACTCTCGCCATTCTTGTATTGCACTCGTCAAAGTCAAGATTCTCTTCATTTCATCTTATGATACCCTATCTGAAAAATAAAAACTTTCAAAGACTACCACTACCTACAAGATAAATCCTAGGCTCTTGGTCAAGAGTTCAAGGATCTCATTGGTAACTCCTCTTTCTCCTCCTCCTTTCCCCCGTCACCATCATTTATGGAAACCTACTATCTCTTCACAATTAACAGATATGGCTGTGTGCATAACATAATACATTTCTAGACTTTACAATAATCCTGCAAAGTAAGTATGGTTAATTTCACTCTGCAGGTAAATAAATTGAAGCTCAGAAGGATTAAATGATTTGACTAAGATCAAAGACTGTAACAGGCCAAGACTAACTCCAAGCCAGGGTCTGTCCGGTTGCTACTTTCCCAATTGCCTGTCAGAGAAGAAGCCACTGTGGAGGTGGAAAGAGCCTGGGATTTAGAAAATTAACACTTATTGACCATTTTTCCTGTGCCAGGAACTTTTCATACATTGTTTCTATTAGTCCTCAAAAATTCCTGTGTCATCGGTATTATTATCTCCATTCTACCATGTGGAGAAATAAACTCAGAAAGATTAAATAACTTGCTTAAAGGCATGCAGATGGCAAATGGCAGAGCTAGAACTTCTCTTTGGTCTCTCTTTTGACTACATCATACTACTTACAATCTGACTTCAAATTGTATTTTTAGCATTTTTTTCCCTGCTTCAAAAGTCCTAATGACCAAACTGGTCAACCAGTTGTCTTCTTATACATCTTGTATTTTCTGATCCCAAGACTGCTTATTGCTTCTTTCCACATTGTCATCTTTTCTTCCTCTCCTTTATTCTACTCACAAAGCTTACACATCCTTCCAATTGCATGCATCCTGTGGAGACAGAGCTGAATGTATATCATCAAAAGGTCAAAATCAAGTGATATTTTAAAAAGAGATCAGACACTTCTAGAAAAAAGATGGTGACTCCACAAAAGATGGAACTGCCAAGACCTGTTGGATACTACTCCATATCCTAGTGGATACATGCCCCTGAATATGAGCTTAGAATAAACTGTCATAGCTTAATAAAATCAACAGATGTTAAAATATTATTTCCTCTGGACTCCTGGCCCTGGAATGCTCTCCTTGTGTTTCCCAACCCAGTTGTGAGTCCCTTGAAGGCAGGAGCCATAATTCTAAATTTCTTGAGATACCTTTCCATCATCCCTTAAAGTCCATCTAAGTAACACTTCACATACTTTAAAGTTGAAGGAGACCTTAGACACCATCAAGTCCAAACTTCCCATTTCATAAATGTGCAAACTGAGGTCACAGAAGACAAGTGACTTGAGATTAAGGTCTTGCATCTCATTAGAAGATCTAGGTCCAGAATTGGATCATATGACCCCTAGTTCAGTATCCATAACACCCTATCATGAACTTTTTGGTGCCAACTATCTAAGATACTTCAGCTGGAAGGACATAAAGACACTGTGGTTGGGTATAGGCAGCCAAGGTCTCCTCCTGCCCTTTAGTCCACCTAGGAAGTCTGTCTTGAAGGAAAGTCCTTAGAGAAAAGGACCACGGATGTGTTGTGGCAACTATGACATTGTTATCATGATGAAAATGGAAATGATGCCAGATTCTCTGTTCTTCCTAATGAGTAGAATAAGGCGTATATTATTCACTGGATAAAGTCCTTTGGTATTTATAACAACTGCTCTGTTTTGACAGGAAATCATATATCTCTTTGAAGCCAGAGGCTACTGCTTGGTTTGGGAAAATGAAGGGTGTGAGATAAGAATGGAGAAAGGAATATAGAATCACGAGGACTCAGAGTCAAATTTTACTTCTATAGGGAAACTTGAGAGAGCAGCTGGCACAACAAGTCCATTTTATAGACGGGTGAACCGAGACTCAGAGAAAAATTGAGGCTCAGAGAGTTGACGTGATTTGCCCAAAAACAGTTCATTGGTGGCATAGCTGATTCAGAATTCTGAGCTCCCCATGGTGCTTCCACTACTGTTTACAGCTTCTTAAATTCCCTATCCCTTATAATAACCTGGGTAGTAGTTACTTGTCTTTTTTTTTTTTTTTTAAGATTTTATTTATTTATTCATGAGGGGGGGTGGTGTGTGCAGAGACACAGGCAGAGGGAGAAGCAGGCTCCATGCAGGGAGCCTGATGTGGGACTCGATCCCGGATCTCCAGGATCAGGCCCTGGGGTGAAGGCGGAGCTCAACCGCTGAGCCACCCCGGCTGCCCGTTACTTGTCATTTTTAATAGGAAGGGAAGGAGCACAGCATGACTGGAAGAAACATGGAATAAAATTCTCCACCTCAGAGTTCAAAACCATGGCTTACATATAGTTTCTACCAATGCCATTTCTCAGTGAACACAGAATGCGCCGTCTGAGAGAGTGATAAGAATTCTCTCAGTAGCCTGGGGTATTATAATTAAAGTGCATGACTTATCTCTTTCTACTTGGCATGTTGTTAATTAGGAAAAGAGAACATTAAAAAGAAGGCATTTACTTAGAACCAGAAAAGTCAAACCACTGAATGCAAAAGAAGTTCAAGGGTTATTCCACTACAAGAAAAAAGTAATACACAAAATACAAATGACTACTAACAAATTACAGGTGACTTATTTTGCAAAAACCTGTATGTTTGTTTTTTTTAAAGATTCGTTTATTTGAGGGTGGGGAGAGAGCACAGGGAGAGAGAAAATCCTGAAGCAGACTCCCTGTTGAGCACAGAGCCTGACTCAAGGCTCAATCCCAGGACCCTGAGATCATGACCTGAGCCAAAATCAAGAGTCAGCCGCTTAACCGACTGAGCCACCCAGGAGCCCCTGTATATTTATTTTTATAAAAGCATCACAAGCATTCTACAAATAGTGAGTTTCTCTGATGTATCAACATGGTGTAGTTGGAAATACCCCTGGTCACGGAATCCAAATAATTACAAGAGGCACACGGACGACTATGTGACCCTGGACAAGACACTTATCTCTCTGGGTCTCATGTTTTCTAATAAAACAAGGAGTGGGATTAGATTTGATGACCTACAGGATCCTTTCCAGCACTAACATTCTGTGACCCTAAAGTTTACACTTTTGATTTAGACATATTGTTGGCATCTGTTACTTCAAGCAAGGTTTGAAAAAGATACAGCTGGGGAATTTTATTTATGTGGATAAAAAGGAAAAAAAAGGAGTTAGTTCAGCAAGGAAGTTATATGCTTTGGGGATTGTGGCTTTGTGTTCAATGTTATTAGCTTCCTAGAAGATAGGATATCATTTATCAGAATTCATCTTCACTCATAAGGACCAGGGTATGTGAGTCCCTTCTCTTAACAGCTCTTGGCAATGGATGAGAGAGGAAAAGATATTCTCCACTCCTGAAGTTGTAATCATGCAGGGAGTTTCCCAAAATAATGTTGAATTCTTGTCCAACCCCTCTGCCTCCCTACAGGGGTAGAGACAGTAACCTAGCTCCAGGTGGCAGTATTTGGTCCATGGTTCTGAAGCCAATCCATCAAAGGACCTGGGGGAGGGAGGAGGAGTTGTGGGCAAATTTGGTCCCTCCCACTTCCCTTCTCAACCTAGAAAAGTGGAAAGCAGTGACCTGGGCAGGTGGGACTTCTCTGCAAATGCAAACTCTGCTTCAAGTGGGCTCTTCCCTAGGCAGAGGGGAGTTCTCAAACCCACTTTGTACCTTAGAGTAAGCTACTTTCTCTGCCCAGTCTTCTCTGCCAAGCCTTGTGCTGGAAATTTCAGAAATAACGATAGCAATTTGATTCTTTATCTGCTGACTCTGTTGTCTTATTTCTCAGTTGGTTCAGAAAATGGAAAAAGAGGATAAGTGTTTTTAAGTGGGCATCCTCAAAACCTCAATTCACTAGAACAAGAATGGTTGGAGGGAAAGAGTCCCCCATGAGGCAATGTGTCATTGAAACTGGGTCATCTCCTCCAGCGCAAATATTCAAGATTTGGTTGGCTGGACAGAAAAATGGCAGGTCAGACCTGTGGCCTTTGTCCCTTTAGAGACTCTGTGTTACTGCCAGTTCAAGCCCCATCTCATACCAATTTATTCCTTCTTATCCTGCTCCAGCCAGAAAAAACATTGGTTCTTCTTTTCATTTGGGAGGTACATCATGCTTTCTCTTGCCTCAGGGTCTTTGCACATGCACATTCCCTAGGCTTGGAAATCTTATCCCTCATTGCCCATCTTTTGCCTTTTTAATTATTATATCTCTGCTCAAAATCACCCTCTTGGGGATGTTTTCTCATCCCAGATAAGGTCAGGTTCCCTTCCTATATATTCTCATGGTTCTCTCCTCTTTTATAGCATTTTAAACTTGTAATTATATATTTATTTGTGGAATGATTTCATAACAGTGACTCTTTCAATAGATTGAAAATACCTTAAAGAAGGTAATATCGTCTATATTGGTTTCTACTATAACACCAAACCTTACTCACTCCCAGGAACATTGTAGAAATTTATAAAATGTATAAGAAATAAAAAGAGTAAACTTTTGAAATAATTTAGGCATAATAAAAATATATGACTGCAGCATTCATCTGGATTCTTAAACAGCAAAACTTTAGGCACAAAAGGACCCATAGAAAGGGTTTAAAAGCTATCAACAATTCTTTCCAAGATCTTAAAGAAAGCATTCCAGAGACCTTGCCTTGAAAATAATCCATACCCTGTGCCCCTTCTGGGGTGAGTCTTCCAAGTGGCTCTTTGGCATTAAGTTGCTTTGGCTTGGGCTATCTGCTTTAAATGAAGTCAGTCCTGCCACCCTGGCCAAAAATGATGGAACCAGGATCTATGCCTGAGCCTAAGACAATCATATCCAGACCAACCACCTCTGAGAGGCCTGTGTGAAAATCTACCAAAAGACAGCATTCACATCAGAAGGCAAGGCGGATATTTCAACCTTAATCCTTCCTCCCTTACCTCTTCTCTGTAGGTGCTACAGGAGCTAAACATTGGACTTCTGAACCTCTTTTGCATCTAGAGGTGGCCGTGAGGTAGTCTGGGTCGGTAAGATGTAAGTAGAAGTCTTTTGGAACTTTCCTTTCTACTATATTGTCTTTGGCGGTGAGGGTGGTTGTGATGGCTAGAAGTTCAGTGCATTCCTAACTGAAATGAATGGGAGTCAAATGACACAATTAGACCCTCTCCCCAAGAAGTGTATCTACCAACCATGTGCATGCTGAAGGGTGGGGGCGCAGAGCTCCCTTGTGATCCTGAAGGTTACTGGGAGAGACTCCTGGTTCTGCGGAAAATTAGCCTGCTTAATATCAGCCTCGGCAGCACAGGGACTCAGAGCATCTACAAGGATGCTGAATGCATTCCCTTTTTCCTTCCTTTCCCCCAAATTGTCTGCCTGAATGTTTTCCTCCAATCTGAATAGATCTAACTAATCCAGGGTGTGTTTCTATAGTGGTAGGAGTGGGGTGTTGGGAGAGAGCTGCTCTAAGTACCAGCCAGAGGCAAATGTGTTTGCTCTTTTCTGCTCCTGCTTCCTGAAACTCCCATCTGACTCTAGCTCAGGATGATACCCCAGGTGCCAAGTGATTTCTAGAGCCCTCACCTCAAAGCTTCTCCTACTCCTTTATCTTCAGCATACACATGCATAGGACATGCCAACTGTGCATAACTCTGTGGGGTATCACCTTTTGAAGAATATAAACCAGTCAACCAAGTACAAGCCACTATATCTTTCTCCCTCAGAGCCTCCCTTTCTTAAGATAATGGGGCCATGGAAAGTTAAGCAAATGGACAGAAACCAAGGTGTTAGGCACCTACTTTTTTGTTTCCTGCTGATGGAGGAGATACATAGCCAAAGCATAATGCAAAAGGTGGCTGTAAACACAGCAGGAAAACCCAAGGCCATATTTTCATCATGCTGTGCTAGAGATTTCAGACTTGGAATCTTTGTAACTTCAAAGAATAATGAATAACAATTCACTGACAACATTCTATGGTGATACCTCAGGAGTCGAGGTGGAGTGGGTGGTGTATTATTTAGGTAGGCAATGAGGACATTTCTGAACAGCCGAAATGTGACTAGCATTAAGATTTCAGTATTATGTATACAACAGGCACTCAATGCTGATTTATTAGATAAGAGAATGACTGAATGACTGAATGTTCTCTTTAAGGGCCAAATCTTAAGTATACTCTGCATATGGTAAACACAAGCTAAATATTTTTTGAAGGACTCCAGTTTTAATCTGGTCAATGCCAATGTTCTAACTGTGCAGCCAGTTATTTTCACTGGGAGTTCAGCAGCAGAGAAAACTATTGTCCATCGTGTCAGAAGGATATGGCTTAAAAAGTGAGATCTCTCTCTCTCTCTCCTTCTTTCCTTCTCTCTCTTTCCATGGGATAATTTGGCAATCTATATCAAATATTTGAGTTATTCAATTTTATAGTTGTATTAAAAATTAAGAAATTAGTCAGATGTATTATAAATGTTCATTACTTCATTTTAAATATGATGGCATGTGATATGTTCATGGGATGACATTATGTTTGGAAAAATGGAGGTCATTGGCCCTTCCCACATAAGCACTGGGGGTAGAAGCACACTGGAGTCAGATGAACAGGGTATAGAGGTAAAAACAAAAAACAAAACAAAACAAAAAACAACTGGTTAACAATGAGTGTAGAAAACATAATAACTCTAGCTTGAAGGAAAGCAGAGAAACAAGATGGGAGGGGGAGGCATTTGGGGTCATGGGAGTCTTTTTTATGAATATAGCATACATGTTTGTGTGCTCATGAGAATGATCTAGAAAAGCGGGGATTGAATGTTGGATCCTGTAGCAGAGACTGGGTGGCAAACACAAAACTGACATATATAGTGTGATCTCCAATGGGTCATTACAAAACAGGGCTGAGTTCTGCATTTGAGGCCCAGGAGGTAGAGTACAGAGCAAGATGAGAAAGAGGACAGGCAGCTTGCTGAGGGCTCACAGTCCAGTGGGGAGGGAGACACGCCCACACCCACAGGGTGGGATGACTGATGCTCTGCACATGGGAGCACCACTGTGGCTGTGGACTGTCACCGTGGACTCTCTGTGGTCTTTTTTTTTTTTAAGATTTTATTTATTTCTTCATGAGAGACACACAGAGAGAGAGGCAGAGACACAGGCAGAGGGAGAAGCGGCTCCATGCAGGGAACCTGACATGGGACTCGATCCCGGGTCTCCAGGATCATGCCCTGGGCTGAAGTGGGCACTAATGTCCACTGAGACATCCAAACTAGCCTCTGTGGTCTTTTTTAAAGTAGCTTCACATTTGGGTATCAACTGTGATGTGTGATAACCAGATGGTTTAAACCATCTCTTTTAAGTATTATGATAACCAGATGGTTTCAACCAAAGACAATTATACTTTCTCATCCCCCCTCTCCAGTTTGAGACACGATGCTAGGATAAATCATTACCATCACAAAATTCTATATTTGATTAAGTGGTTTTTCAACAATTAGAATGAAACAAGGACTGGATCACAAAGTTGGAGAGAGTTTATCACTAACAGACCATCAAGGATTTACTGAAAAGTATGCTTCAGGAAGAAGGAAAGAATAAGATGAAAAATGTATTAGACAGAGAAACTGATAAACATTTGGATGAGTCTAAATGTGCATTCTGTAAAAAAAATGTCTAACCTATGGCTACTAAACAAGATGGGACAAAAATATTAAGAAATAACATGTAAGACAAGAAAGAACTGACTTAGAGGGCACCTGGGTTGCTCAGTGGTTGAGCGTCTGCCTTTGGCTCAGGTCATGATCCTGGGGTCCTGGGATCGAGTCCTGAATTGAGCTCCCTCCATGGAGCGTGCTTCTCCCTCTACCTATGTCTCTGCCTCTCTCTCTCTCTGTATCTCTCATGAAGAAATAAATAAAATCTTTAAAAAAAAAAAAAGAATTGACTTAAATTGAGGCTGCTAAGGTTTTATTGTTTGTGATGAGGGTAATAGATGTTGATTAACTTTAGACTATAAAAGATTTTTCTTTTAAGATCTTATTTATTTGTACTAGAGAGATAGTGAGCATGGTGGGGGGGGGGCTGGAGGAGAAGGTCAGAGAGAGAGAGAGTCTCAAGCAGACTCCTTGCTAAGTGGATGCTCACTGCAGGGCTTGATTGTACCACCCTGAGTATATCATCTGAGCCGAAACCAAAAGACTGATGCTTAACCAACTGAGCCACCCAAGCACCCTGATAAAAGTTTGAAAGTTAACAACTTAAGGATGGTAAATAAAGAGTGTATAATTCACTCCAAGAGAGGAGAAAGGGGGGGGCTAAGAAAATATTGTCAATTGTATAGAAAACAGGAAAGAAGCACCAAAGATTCCTCCCTGTCACCAAAACTAAAAAAAAAAAAAAAAAACAGAGAAAAAAAGAAAAAAGAAGAAAGCAGAGTAAATAACACAAAATAAAATGGTAGAAATAAATAGAATATGTTAACAATTACAAAACTGAAAAAAAAAAAAAACAAACAACTTGCCATTTAAAGGACAGTGCTTGTCAGACTGGATTTTTACAAGTTAAGCTGTATATTGTTTCTAGAAAGTACCTACAACATAAGACAGTGAGAGATCAAAAGTGAAAAATAATGTAAAAGGTGTTTCAAGCAATAGCTAAAAGGAAGCTAGTGTAAGTGTATTATCATTAGACAACATAAACTTTAAGAGAAAAGAGAAGCAGCATCATTAATGTTAAAAATGGTTGCTAAATAATGATTAAAGGAGCTACCAGGAATATAAGACGATTCTAAGCTTATATGTACCTAATATTACAATCTCATATATATATCAAGAAGAAGACTGAGAGACGTATAGGTAGGGATATATAGCGGGAAATTTTAATGTGTCTCTCTCAGTAACTAATAGATCAAGCTGACAATATAGAAGTTTGAACAACAATATTAAAAAGGTTGACCAAGTGGACATACATAGAACCCTAGACACCAAAATAAGAGAACATATGTTCTTTTCAAAAAAGTACACAGGAAAACTGCATGAAAAGGAAATTGTGACTACAAAAAGAAAGAAAGAAAATTCCACAGATTAAACTACTGTAAAATAGCCTTTCAAGTATACAAGAGTAAGTATAACAAAAGCTCACTAAAAGGCTTTGGAAAGATCCAAATAAATGGATGAGATATAACACAGCCATGAATTGGATGGGTCCATATCACGAAGATGCCAATTCCTCCAGAATTAATTTATACATTCAATACAGAATTCAATATAATTCTGATTTGTAAACTCCCAATCGAGTTTTTTATGGAATTGAAAAACTGATTCTAAAATTTATATTGAAGAGTGACAGGACAAGAAAAGACAGGGTAATTTTGAAGAAGAACAAGGTCAAGTAGAATTACCTACCAGATATCACAATTCTATAAAGCTGCATAAATTAAGACAGTATTGACCTAGGGAAGTAGACTATAGTCTAAAGACTAAAGAAATAGACTATAGTGGAACTCAGAAACAGACTTACAAATATGTGGAGATCTGATATGCAGAAAGATGTCATTAAAAATCAATAGGAGAAAGGATTAATGATTCAACAATTGGTACCGGGGCAACTGGTTATCTATATGAAAAAAGAATATATATATATATATATATATATATATATATATATATATATATATATTAAGTTAGGCTCTTCCTTCTTTATGCCTAAAAGTAAATTTCAGGTAGATTGAGACCCTAAATGTGAAAAGCAAAATTTTCAAATTTTTAGGGTAAAACAAAATTTTGCTTGATGATCTTGGAAAGAGGAAGTAGTAAAAAAAAAAAAAAACACAGAAAGCATAAATCATAAGAGAAAAAATTGAGATATTTAACTACATTGAATGAAATAATTCTGTTCATTAATTGATACTGTAAGGGCAGTGAAAGATAAGTCACAGGCTAGTGGAAGATCTATGCAACACATATTACTAAGTGTATTTATCTGGTGGAACGCTATACAGCAGTGAAGCTGCATGAACTAGAGCTTTATACTTCAACTGGTGTGAGAGTCAAAACATAATGTTGGGGAGAAAAATTCATCACCAAGGGGTACTTGCATTGCATTTATAAGAAGTGTAGAAACATTCAAGACAATACCACATCATTCGTAAATAAACATATACATGTTAGCACAATGACTTAACGTGTAGGGAAACCATAACACTAAATGCAAACACCTCCAAAGAAAAGGCAGGAGGATGGGGTGGGGAGGGTACAGGGTGCAGAGGACAGGGCTGTTTTCTTTTTCTAACACTGAATCAAATATGGCAACTGTTAAGATTTGACAAAGTTGGGTCATGGATATAGAGATATTCCTGACATTTTTTACTATGTTTGAAATTGTTCATAATAAAAAATAAGCAATGTAACCAAGCCAGAATTTTATTAGGAGGATGAAAATCCACATCTAAGACAGCAAGGACCAAAAGTTACATTGTAGTAACTTCGGTCAGTGACATGGGGGTGAACCTGAGAAATGTCCCCAGAAAGATGAAAAAATGCAAGAGAAAATACTACATAAGGATGTGAATGTAGAGGACAAGATCCAAACCAAGGTCACGGGTGCTTCTTTAGTCTTTACCAGAATGATGGAAACATTTCAAATGTCTTATGAATCAAAGACATAAAAATAAAACGTCTGATCTGGAAAAAAAAATAGACTACAGTTCAAAAGAGCTAATATTGGGGGCAACCCAGGTGGCTCAGCGGTTTAGTGCCACCTTCGGCCCAGCGTGTGATCCTGGAGACCCCGGATCAAGTCCCACATCGGGCTCCCTGCATGGAGCCTGCTTCTCCCTCTGCCTTGTCTCTGCCCCCCCCCCCCCCCCCGTCTCTCATGAATAAATAAATAAATTTAAAAAAAAAAGCTAATATCATTGCTAAAATGAAAAGACCCAGACCTAGATACAAGTCAGTAAGATTCCTAAAGCAGAAGGAAAAGTCATAGGAACCAGGACGGTGATTTCTGTGCAGACAAGTTGGGGAAGGGGACTTATCGATAGTGTATTAATATAGGCAAGTTAGGAAGGCAAAGGATGTTAACTACCTTCAGAGAGTGTCTGAACTATTTTTGAAATACCCTTTATTTTCACTGAAAAGCAGGTTTACATCCTTTAGTGAGATACAAAGAATTCTCTAAGGCCTTGATTTTCTTCTTGTCTTTGCTAATAAGGAGTTTAGAGTTTGGCGACATCCAAGACTTAAGTGACTGTTTTACCTCGTGTGATTATATTTGTATTTCTGGTTTGATTTCTGTTCATCTTACCACACTTATTTTTAATTATGGTGTGTGAATGTGTGTGCATATATTCCACAGTTCCTCAAATAATTTTTGTGCATTGGTGAAATACAAGTGATTTAAACCTACATTCAAATGTCTTGGGTGAACTCACATTCCAAAAGCTTGCAGGGCTCTAGCAGACAGTAGCCCTTAATGATGAGCTATAGAAAAGACCACTGGTGGTAATTAAGCTAGGGAGGGTGCGCTGTCATGATGAAAACAACTTCTACATTATGAATATCATCATAGGAGTAGAGCCAGTCTTAAATCAGAGGAGAGAGTCTGGCTTACGTCCTTACTCTGACCCACAATCCTGTCCAACAATTGATTGAAAACCCTGTGGGGAGTCTGTGACAGGAGCAAGCCAAACTCTCTCTGGGTCATGGATTAAGCTGTGCCTAAGAAACTTTTTTTTTTTTTTCCAAAATAAATGGAAACAAGAGTAATTTGTTCTCACTTTCAAATAGATATTGGCATATTGATTAAACCCACATAGAGAGTGAAGGGAAGCCAGGGGTTCAGCTGAGGGTTTGCAAGCACTGAAGCATCACAAACCGACCTCCATCAGAGAGAAAACGATGAAATGGTAGTGCTGAGAATTCACTGTCTGGATAACAAATGGAATCCTGGCAATGCTTTCCATGGAAGGATTTCCTTTTTCCATGTTTGAAACCTACACCTTGAGAAATTACCATCTGGTTGGAATTTGCTGAGCAAGAAAACACGAGGATGGAAGAGCACAGGCTTCTGGCCACAGTGGGTACAGTCAATATACCATCCATCTGCTGGGGTCGGGGGCTCCTGCTATGAAGCCGGGAGCAGTAAGGCCAGAAAGGCTGGCTGGGGTTAGATTACAAAAGATTGTGAACATCAGGTTAAGGAGTGTGGCATCTATCCTGTGAACAGGAAGAGCAGGAGTGTAACATGCTAATAATGGGGGTGGTTTTATATTAGCCTAGAGCGGGGGTCCAGGGTAGCTTGCTGTGTTCTGGCGTTGCACCTCTATATCCTTTGGCCTCAAGCACATCCTCAGAGATCTCCCTCAACACCCAGCCCAGAAAACCTTCTACCTGGATTCTCTTGTTCCTCATCCCCTGTCCCTTTGGAGAAATCCCACTCAGCCATTCCTAATGTCACCTCACTGGGAGACCTTTGTCAATCCACTTCCCAGCTTTCTGATGCACAAAATCAATCACTGTCCCCCTCTCCAAGCTACGGAGCGCTCTCTGTATATTGCACATCACTGTACAGGCAGTTAGTTGAATGACAGTCTGGTCACCAGACTAGATCATGAACCCCAGGAAGGCAAGAGCCAGTTCAATCCTCTTTGAAAAAAGTTTGGTAAAAATAACTACTTGTGAAATGAATGGCTGATACTTTTGGTGACTTCTATACTAGAATACACCTCCTGCTTCATGCTTTTCAGTGCTAATTTTTATTTATATGAAGCTGTGTTCAATTTTCTTACACGTTTTGTTCAGTACTATTCAAACTACAGATCTCAAACACATTAGTGAACAGTAAAAATAATTCAGTGGGCATGGCCATGTTCTTTTAAAATGGAACCAAATGGGGCGGGGCTGGCTGACGGTAATAGGGCCGAGCGGCTGTTCACAGAGCAAGTGAAGATGAATGCCAGAGGACTTGGATCTCAGCTGAAGGACAGTATTCCAGTTACTGAACTTTCAGCAAGTGGACCTTTTGAACAGCATGATCTTCTTCGAAAAAGGTCTGCCTTGTGTGAAAAATGAACTTTTGCCCAGTCATCCTCTTGAATTATCAGAAAAAAATTTCCAGCTCAACCAAGATAAAATGAATTTTTCTACATTAAGAAACATCCAGGGTCTGTTTGCTCCACTAAAATTACAAATGGAATTCAAGGCAGTGCAGCAGGTTCAGCGTCTTCCATTTCTTCCAAGCTCAAACCTTTCATTGGATATTTTAAGGGGTAATGATGAGACTATTGGATTTGAAGATATTCTTAATGACCCATCACAAAGTGAACTAATGGGAGAACCACACTTGATGGTGGAATATAAACTTGGTTTACTGTAATCTGTTGTGCTGTTCATGAAAATAGAGGGGCTGCATGTTGTTTATAGTCATCTTTTTACTATAATTTGATGTGTACAGCATTAAAAGTACTGACACATGATAATTTTTGCCTAAATAGTATTTGTGATCATTTGAAATGATTTAGTCTTTGGTTTATGGCCATGTGACAATTGAAGCACTAAAGGAAGATGATTTTAAAACTCCCAATTTATATGAAAACAATAGCCTTCTATATGTCTTTCAAAAATTGTTGTTAATGAGTATTTTAAAATTGTACAGGTTTCAATCCAGCCTGTTTTCTGGGTATCCCATAAATTTAATTTTGATTACCATTATCAGCATTTGAGTCTACAACCTTCATAGTAGCATCTCAGAATAAATATCTGTAATTGATTTCAGTGGTAACACTTCAAATTAAGTACAGAGTAGGGTATTTATATTTTACCTTGTTTCACTATAGCCTGTTGATACTTATAAGAAAAATACTGGGTTTATTGATGCTATTTTAGAATTGTAGCTATTTGATTCTTTCAATTTGAAAAGTATAAGTTCAAAGGTTTTGATTTTGGTCTTGTCTTTAAAATGAAAAATCAACCAGCATATGTTGATTACCTTGTTGTAATGGATAGATTTATATATCACAAGATGATTAAATAGAAAAAAATTACAATATTCATGTACACACACCATGTATCCCTGAACAGATTCCATAATTATTTAAAAATAAATCTTCATTATAGTTAAAAAAAAATAAAAATAAAATGGAACCAAATGGTATAAAAATATAAAGCTCTGCATTCAGCATGAGTGGGTATTGTTCTGGGAGACAGTTGCACACACACGTATTTATACGTACATTTGTGTGTGGTGTGTGTCGGGCTACAGTGCAAATTGCATATTCTTACTGTGGGAGGCAGTCCAAAAAAAACTGAGAAATATTTCGCTCTAGTTGATTTTTTGAATGCTGGTTAATTTTCCAGTCTGATTGCCATTTTATTTTGAGCAAAGGTTAGATTTTCTAATTTTATTTTTATCTTCAAGTTGAGTTCCTCAACCTTAGCACTATTGACATTTCAGGATAGATCACTGCTGTGGATGCCCGTCCTGGGCATCGTAGGATACTTAGCAGCATCCCTGGCTTCTACCTACCAGATGCCAGTAGCACCTACCAGAGTTGTGACAGCCAAAAATGCCCCTCCGGCACTGCTACCTGCCCCCTAGGAGGCAAAATTACCCCCATTTGAGAACTACCACTCTATGGTGCCCCCAAATAATTCAGGCATTCAGGCAGCCTTTAGGAAATGCATAAGACGATCGGAAGCAAAGATCCTGGAGGCACTTACTGAAATGGAAGGTCTGAGGATACAAATCTGCAAAGTTTCTTAACCTCTGTCAGGTTTACAACCAGGTCCCAACAGGCCACTCTCTGACTGCACAGAACATCATCAGTCTAACCACAAGATTTTCACTAATGTGGCTAGACAGAGCAGTGCACAGCAGGACACAGAAAGTGTTCGGGGTCAGGAGGTCTTTTTGGAAGCAACAAGAGGGCTGAGAAAGAATCCCAGTACTGTTAGCTGAAAGAAGTAGAGCCTTGCAGTGAAAGAAGGATGTCAGGAACCTCACGTGCAGGGTTTCCACTGGGACCATGGAAGCAACAGTCCCCTTGCTCTGAAAAGAAGCTACAAGTACGTAGGAAATACAGGAAATAAGTGTATGTGGCAAGAAGTGACACTACTCTTCCGTAGAAGGGCCTGACCATGCAAGTGGGGTCTTTGCAGCAGAGAAGTGGGTAGGGAATGAAAAGAGAACTGACCAGAAGTGCCATGAATCTAATACTTACAGCCACTGTGACCTAGAATTAGTCATATAATCTGGTGACGCTTCAGTTCCTAATCGGAAAATTGCGGAAGTTTGACTATGTCCTTAAACTACCTGCTAGTTCCAAAATTCCATGACTTGGTTTGGCTCTCTACTTTTTTCTTTTCCTTAAAGCAATACAGAATTGCCTTACTGTCGGTCTCCCCTCCTGTCTCGTTGGTTTCCATTCCATAGCCACAATGATCCTGTTTAAAATGTAGATCACATCATATCACTCTGCCGCTCAAAATACTTCAAGGTCTTTGCACCTAACTTAGAATAAAACCCAGAGTCTTCACTGAGACCTACAGTGTTTGACCACTGGCCTCTGACTGTCTTTCTAATCTCGTTTCCTATCATTTTTGTCACTTACCATGTCCCTGCCACGAGAGCCTCCTTACAGCTCCTAGAGTATCCCAAGCCTGCTCTCACCCAAGGATCTGCACGTTTGCAGCTCCCTCCACACAGAGAGAGGGATGCTGCTCAAATCCTTTTTGACAGCCCATCCCAAAGAGCAGTTCCCTCCATTCTCTCTGCCCTCTTACTCTGTCTCTCTTCCTCTTAAGACTCATCATTAAAGACATATTACTTATGTAATATAATGAAGACTAATTTTATTATCTACTTACTTTCAGAGACTGACTCTGGAACATATAGGCTCCATGAGGGCAGGGATCATCTATCCTGTTGACTGCTAGACCCCAGTATATTATAGGCATTACATATACATTTTAAACATGAATTGGCAAAAGAACATTTACACAAGTGAAATAATTGCTGTAGATTCAGAAACGAAATACTTTCTTGGGCATCCTCAAGACATTTTCCAACTTAACATAATTACCAGTGGTGATAATGTCTGAAGTAAAGAGCAAAAAACAAAACCAAAAAAGGCCTAACTTCAAGTTGCACATAGCCTTTAAAAAAAAAAAAAAAAAAAAAAAAAAAAAAAACCTTTGCTCTTTTAACTTTCATTGTTCTAATTCTTTCTGTACTGGACGGCCTTTCATTCATTTTATTTTAGAAATTCACTCTCTGGGTTCTTGGTACCATGAAGACTCAGCATGGGTTACAAGCAGGATGTCACAAAGCCCTCAGATCTCTGCAGAGATTTCAGTTTGTGCTTGCGAACTTTTCTTTCTATTGCTGAAACTACAATCTAAAATTAGCTGCCCTCTCCCCTTTAGGTTGGGACTAGTTAACTGGGGAAGAAGTCAATCATGTGAGGCAAGTGAGGGAACTTCCCTGGGTTCCCCTTCTCAACCACCTCTGGTGATGCCAAACTGATCCCAAAGGTCTTCCAGCTGTGAAAGTCTGTGAACTACCGCCATCTGCTGGGTGGCTTGGGAACTACCGCCATCTGGGGGCGAGGCTTCCTACTTCCTCCCCAGGAGCAATTGTTGGTCATCCCCCAGGGTTTGTGATCCTTCGGACGTCTGGCCTTTGCGATTCCTTTATGACCAGATGATCAGGGCTACTGATGGGAGCAAAAGAGACATACATTTACATTTTTAAGTATGGTAGACACGGGGGTTTGAGTAAGATAGCTGCGCTAATAATCCACATTCCCTGACGGATCTGTAGCTTAACATACAGGTGGGAATGAAAAGCTGGAAATAAAAATTGCAGTATGAGACCTGAGCTTTGAGGCAGATGATTTTTCCTTTTGAAACATAGTTTTGTCTTAAAAGTGTGTGTGAACAATGTGCTTTACTATGTACATTACTTATCAAAATACTAATAGTTGGGTTTCATATGCCATCCATATTACCAATTGGCTGCACACATGAGTCTATCCATGAATAAGTATAAGGAAGGGATAACAGTCCTGACCCACTCTGCTGTACAGAGATGTCAGAGGGGAAATATAAACGTAGACAAGCTGAAAGCTAAGTAAGGGCTTAGTGGGAGGCCCTGCTTTGTATATAATAGTGAAACAATCTAAGTGTCTATCAATTAAGAATTAAATAATGTGGTAGAGCTTTCCAATGGAATATACTATAGTTATTAATGATGTAGATCTGTATTTGTTGATATTTAAAGATGTGCCTAGCATTTTGTTACACAGAAAAGTTATATGTACTCTGATCTCAGCATTGGATTTTTAAAAATCCTCTAAGATTATAGACTACGATGTTAATAGCTGCTATGCCTAGATGCTGAAATTAAATATAATTTTCATTTGGATTTTTTTCCACTTTTAATGTTGTTTGAATGTTTTTTTCTAATTAAGTGTGGATTACTTTTTCTACTTAAAGACAACAAAAAAAAGCAATTTCTGCTTTGACATTATTGCAATGGTTTCCCTGGTTGGTCTCACTGCTCTTCTTCTGGCCTCTTCCCATACTGGTACCTGTGCTTTCACTGAAACCTAAGTGAGATCTTTACATTCCTCTGGTCAAGCCCCCAACCCTCCCAGTCTTCTCATCTCCTCTCCAGTAAAAGCAACGTCCAAGGGCCTCCAACATCCTAATCAACTATTACCATGACTTCACTTTCCCTGCTACCTCATCTCCTTACAGACCTCTCCCCCAAATACCCCTAATCCAGCCACACAGGCCTCCTTTGTTCTTCCCTGAACATCCCAGGATGCTCCTGCATCAAAGCCTCTGAATTTGCCTAGAACACTCTTCTCCCAGGTGGATCAATGGATAGATTAGATAGACAATAGGTAGATAGATCAACTGATCTATTGCCCCAGGTACATGTACCCAGAAAATTCACCCCATCTTTCTTCCTCAAATGTCACCTTCTCAGGAGGCTTTCTCTGACTGCCCATCCCCTTGTCTGTTTTGCATTTTGCTAGCCCTTATTCCCATCTGACACAGTATGTACATTTTTAAACTGATCTGTTCATTGCCTGTCTGCCCTGACTAAAATGTAAGCTCTGCAAGGTCAGGGACTCTTTTCGTCTGTTTTGTTCACTGCTGAAACCCCAGTATTCGAAACAGTGCCTCGCCACCATGGCACTAAGTATTTTTTGAAAGAGCAAATGGGTATGTTGTAAAAATAACTTGGGGGAACTGATTCTTTAGGAAAAAGAAATCCCACAAACTTTGGGAACCAAGTTGAAAACAAGGTCATCACCAAACTGCACTCTTATCCAGGATCTGCAGCTAAGTGACCTTGAGAAGACTGTTGAGTCATTCTGGGCCTCCATTTCCTCATCTGCCAAATGAAGAATTAGTCCTCGTCCACTCTGAGTTTATAAAACTTTCAGTCAACCAAAGTTTGGCTATGAGACCTGTCAACCTCCCTTGTTTAAGGCAAATGCTAAAAAAGGCAAAGATGAATGCGATAAGGTTCCTGTTCTCCATCAGTAAGAGTGAAAGGCTGAAATACAATCCCATATTTTTGGGATCTATATTAAAAGGCCCCAATCTCTTATTATATGAAATGATACTGTTACTTCTCTTGGTGGATTCCTTTCTTCCATCCCCCAGCATCTTCCCCTCCTCCTGTCCACTAGGGCCCCCGGGCCCTGGGAGGCTGACCCATGGGGCTTCCAGTGGTGATGTGACCATCTGGAGCATCAGCAGGAGAGTGCAAGCAGGAAGGAGAGGAGTCAGCAGTCAGCAATCTCTGTCCTCCAACTTCCAGTCTACTAGGTTGTCACCGACACAAGTCTGAAGGTCACAGCTCTTGCCGGATGGCTCTCCTTGTCTGTCTCCAGGTGCTGGCAATTGCTTGCTTTTGCTTTCCTTACATCTACCCAAACTTTTGCAAAAGGTTCCTTAGCTAAACTCACTTCAAATTAACTAAGTGTGAGTGCCTCTGTTTCCTGCTGACACCTATGATCATTAGAAAAATCATCGTTGCTCCCATGGTTCCTTCTTACGTGTGCATCTTTGTTTCATATTTGGTTGCATAATCAGAAGAGCTCCATCAAACTCAGCCAGTGTGCACTCTGTCCCTACTCCATGTCTGTCCCGGAGTCCATCTGATTTCATGGGCCTCCTCTCTCTGTGCTAAACCACCACTGTGGTCCTCCTCTCTCATGCAAGAACCTCAGTGATTCATAGATTTAGATGCTAAGAGATGATGGGCGGGGGTGGGGGATGGGATGGGGGTGGGGGATCTTGCTTTTTGTGTAAAAGCAAGACGTCCTCCAAAGGAGATAATGGAAAAGATGAACCATGATATAAGGAGTATAAAAGAAAGGACAAAATGAGTAATAAGGAAATAGGAGGTAACAAAAGGAAAAATAGTAAAGAACATTTGCATATTACTTCAATATATTAATGTTTCAAAATCCACTGAGACATTGAGACGGAGTGCAGTAAGTAGTATACCCTTGCTCACAATGTGGCCATGAAAGAGCAGCTGACCGGTTCAACAGATGCTTCGGTTGAAACTAGAGCATCACGAGCGCCTCTTCTTTGGAAAATTATATTTTTCTTATCATTTGTTTTAGTCTTTCTTCCTTAGCTAGCCAGCGGGGGTAAAATATCCGCGTAGTGATTATAAGTAAATGTATGGTAATGTGAGATGTACAGAGGCCTCTGAAGAACAATTAATAGGTAGCAGGTATTTAAACAGCAAAGTGAATCATTCCCTTTAGAACAAATAAAGTTGTGCAAATGAGCCCTACTCGGATTTACATGCATCGAGGTATTAGCAAATCAATAGGGCGATTACTGTGGAGGGCACCTGAATGTAAAATCGCATTTGAGGTTATGTTTATGCACAAACTGCACACTTAAAATGCAGATTTACCTAGGCTAGGAGGGAAACAAATGATTTGTTCTTCCTCCTGTTCTCTTTTTCTGTCTTACATTCCAAAGATTTACAAATCCATGAAGCTCACCAATTTACAGGCCTAACTCAAGTTCCGGGCATGATGCCCAGCAGAACAACCATCCTCAGCTTTCTCACTGTTCCTGGAGACCAGCGCAAACCTGTCCAAATGCACCTAGGTTGTAGGCTCTCTGGGGCTCTCATTTCTATCTGAAGTTTTATGTGACAATTAAAATTAAAATTAAATTTCAGGTGAAAATTCAATTTCCATCAAGGAGACAATTTCATTTGTATGCACTAATTGATTCTTTCCAAGTGTGATGTAATTGCTACCAAGTAGATTCTCTAAGTTTCCCGGACAATCTCCTGAAATCTGGGGTGGGGGAACCCCAGTAAGATACCAGAGAGGTCAGCAAACTATGACCCTCAGGCCAAATCTAGTCCAGTTACCTGTCTTTATACCCGTGAAATAAATTTCTAGGCCCAAGATGGAGCTGCTTCTGCCTCTGCCAGGGGTATCACATCAGCAAACAGAACATAGGTTTTCTTTGTGTCCCTGTAAATGCTCCTCATGACCAGAAATTGAGCCAGCCAATCCCAAATGCCCAAGCCAACTCTGAGCTCTATACTTATACCAATATAAGTATAGAGCTTTTTTTCCCAATTCATTTTCTATTTTTCTCCTCCTGCTGCTCATTCTTTACCCTGCAGATGCTTCCTGCTTATCATCCCATTTTGCAGTTCTCTGGAATCTTGAGAACGGAGACTGCACATTTCATGAAGTGTTAAAGTTTGTGTGTATCACCTAAATTATCTTCTTTAATCCTTTTAAATAGTACATGAGTTAAGTGGTTTTTCCTTCCTTCAATGGTTGAAAACAAGTTTAAAAAATATCTTGCGACATGGGAAAATGATATGAAATTCAATTTCCCATGCCTGTTGATGAAGTTTTATTGGAACACAATCACACATATTTTATTTTATTTTTTTGTCTATGGCTGCTTTCACACTACAACAGCAGAAGTGAACTCAGAAATTCCAAGATATTTACTACTCTGCCCTTTACAGAAATATCTGCTGATCCCTGTCTAAGTAAATGGTTAACTTTGGGGAGGTTAAAAACAAGTAAACAAAAATTAGAGGTACAGTATTTATAACTGTGAGGTCTCTCTCTCTTTCCTTCTTTTTTTCTTTTCTTTTTTTTTTTTTTTTTCTCTTTTTTCTCTTTTTTCCCTGAATTCAAGATGTGCTTGAGTGGTGAGAGAGAAGAAATTTTGTTAGCAAAATTCATTGTCCCTTGTAGTTTTAATTATCTAATGTCTTCTAAATCTGCAATCTTTTAAAACCAACCAACCAACCAAATCCATCCTAATGATTCTGCTTGACCTAATTCTCGTAGTCTCTTCTATTCTTCCACTTAATGTCAGGGCAGTTTTTGTCCTTGACCGTTTGTTTCTGAAATCTGACATTCTAATATCCTCAAGGCTCAAGAGCAGAGCTCAGGGTGTGGAGTCATAAAGGAAAAGCGATAGACCGACTGGCGGTCACCTGGAGGTCAGTTCCACCATCCTCCCATAACTATGCATGGAGGAAATACTTATTGATGTCTCCTTCACCTTGAAAAGTGGGCAGAGGGACACCTGGGTGGCTCAGCAGTTGAGCGCCTGCCTTTGGCCCAGGGCATGATCCTGGAGTCCTGGGATCCAGTCCCACATCAGGCTCCCTGCATGGAGCCTGCTTCTCTCTCTGCCTGTGTCTCCGCCTCTCTCTCTCTCTCTGTGTCTCATGAATTAATAAATAAAATCTTTAGAAGAAAAAAAAAAAAGAAAAGTGGGTAGAGGTCATAATCCCTGTTTCACACGTGTTTCTCAAAATGATCTTTAGAAGTAGAAAATATTATCTATCTCAGACATTATTGTACCCATTTTAGAGATGAGAACGCTGAGGCCCAGAAAGATTAAGTGACTTTCCTGAGTTCCCACAGCAACATAATAAGAGAATCGTTCTCCTGGCATCAGGCCCAGGCATGCCTAACGGATTCTGTTCCACCTAAAGTTACAGTATTTGGAGGCAGTGAGGAACTTTTCAAGAGTTGGTGAGGATTTTTCATAGGCACTGACCAAAAGAGGCAGTTGGCTATACATATAAGTTATGGGGATTTGGGGAGAAGCTGCTCCAGTCCCTTCCTGTCTGCTTCTTACCCATCCCTGGTGCACATCACTGCTTTCTATTCCCCACTTGCTCCCTCTCCACTCACTGCTGCAGCCAATTCAAGGCACTGCCACCAAATAGGAGCCCTTACTAGTGACTGGGGATAAAGGAACTCTACTTGTGGCTAGGTATGTAACAACATGCACTGAGGAACCCTTGCACACTAAGCAGGTCTCTGGGGAGACAGTCAGGAAGGATCCAAACCTCAGAGCAAAATTAGATTCACTCACAGACATTCGCATGATAAGGTTATATAAACAGATACACAACCCATGCCAGCTGCAATGTCCCAGTAAGCAGGAAGGTAGAGACAAGAAGGGGGTGGCCGGGGTGGGGAGGGGAGGATAGAGAACATCATGAAATCAACTCTACTGTAGAAATTTGATTGATTTGGACCAGGATGGGTTGTCTCAGCTCAGTAGAAGAGAGTGTTTCTGCAACGGTTGTAGAAAATGGGCTGGGAGATGGGGGGACATTTGGTGGAAACCAAATCCACACTGGCAACCAAACCCACACCGGCATCTCACACCTTCCTATGCCATCTCTGAAGGTCTACGCCCATGATTAGACTTGCTAGAACCAAAGGGAAAATGCACTTGAATTGAGCATAGAAATGTTAACGGCAGCTTATTCTAAATAACAAGAAAGAAAACAGGAGTAGACATGGGCTTGGTCAGAAAATGTCTCTCCCTCCCTCACCCCCTCATCAGCAACTTGTGCTCTTTTGATCACGAGATTCTCTTGCAAAGGCCTCTTTTCCATCCTTACTGTCTTGAACTTAAACCCCCAGGTTTTGCTCCCTTCTTTCCTTCCTCTCTCCCTCTCTCTCTTTTTTAAATATTTTATTTATTTATTTGAGAGAAAGAGAGAGAGACAGAGACGGTGAGAGAGAACACAAACAGGGAGGAGAGAGAGAAGCAGAGTCCTCGCTGAGCAGGGAGCCTGATGCGGGAATCGATCCTGGACCCCCGGATCACGACCTGAGTCAGATGTTTAACCTACTGAGTCACCCAGGGGCCCCTTCCCTCCCTTTTTTATTCTACTTTTTCTTTTTTGTGACACATTGCAATTCTGAAGTTGGACTTTTCCTGTGAACGTTGCCAGTGGGGAAAACTGGTGGGTTTCTAGACTACCTTTCTCCTTCCATCTTCTCTTTGAATTCCCCAGACAGTAGCAGGAGAAAGTTTCCAGCCTCCAAAATAGTCATGAGCTCTTGTCTTAACTCACAAGAGTTAAGAAGTCAGTCACCGACTCCATAAATATTTACTGAGCATCTACTTTGTGCATAGTGTTGGGAGCACAGCCCTGAGCAGGACATTCCAACTCCACTCTGAAGCCTATCCTGCAGAAGGGATGCAGATAATAAAATGGTGAGCATGCACCATTTTATTTCAAGCAGTGAGCATGCTCTGAGGAATTTAAAGCAGGAACGGGGCTCAGGTAAAGGAGGGTGGAGTTCAGTGAAGTCTGTCTGAGGAAGTGACATCTGAGCTAGCAGGGGTGCGAGCGGCGGTCATGGAAAGATCTGGAAAAGAGAGTTCCAGGCAGGGGAAACAATGGGTGCAAAAGCCCCAAGGCAGGGAAGAGCAAGATGGCTTTGGTGAGGAACAAAATAGCACCTTCTGTTGAGAAGACCCTGACAATACCAAGGACACTTCAGCAAAGAATTTCTTGGTTCTTTCTCTGCCTAAATAATGAAGATAGAACAGGAGAAATGAAGTGGCTGAGGGTGTTCGGACCAAATTCCATTCTCTGAAAAGGTTATGTAACCCTACAGTTGGTCAAACGTGTGAGTTCTTTTTCATTCCATTTCATTTGTCTTTGGGAAAACAAACAAACAAACACAAATTTTGGCTTTTTACTTCCACCATTTCCATTATTTCCAACTCGTGTGTGCCCTCTTTTACTCTTTCCAGCCTTTTCAATCACACTAAGCTTGGATCCCAGCAAATAAGCAGCCACCAGACGGGGCAAACACATGTCCTACAAAACCACATGAGTGGACCTGTGCCCTGAGGCCCCACAGAGCCCCCTGCTCCACCCAGCTAATTTCTGAGATCAATCACAGGGAAAAAAAGAATGCACAGTGCAATAAGGCAAATATAATGTTGGCATTTCTTTCTCAAATTAAAAAAAAATGAGCAGGATGGGGTAAGGAGTGGCAAACCATGACCTTTACTTTTGTATTTCCTCAGGGGAAATAGGATCTGATATGTGTGCAAAGTCACCAGCAAGAGGTTGGCAGTAAATACAGGGTAGCATCATTGTTATTCAAGGTCACCAAAGTGATTCTATTTCTCATTAGAGGATCTTGCCGCTGAAACATCTTAATATTTTCTTCCCATCCCACTTGTAATTTGGTGGAGCTGAGGTGAGATGTGGGCATTGGGCACACGGGGCACCACTTCAGAGAAGCCATCAAACCTTTCCTCACTCCGAGTGAGCACCAAGTCCAAAAATCACTGGGCCTCGGCTCTGATTAACCATACACACTAGCAACTGAGATCCACCACTGGCCCTGGTCAGCAGTTAAGCTGCTAATAGGGTCTGGCATTAACAGGTCAGGGGAAGTCAATGCCCTGTCAGTGGAGCTGAGATGTTCTCTTTCCTTATGAAAGGAGGTAGGTGTAGACCTAAAATAAGGAACAGAGGGGCCCTGCCCATGGTGGTGTCCAGGGTGGGATCTCGAGGAATCCCGTTGGGCCCTCTCCACCTTGGTGGTCAACGTGAACATTCTGTTCTGAAGCTCACTGTTGAGGAAGCAAAGAAGTTACTACACCAAGAAAACATCCCTGTGGGATGGACTTTGAAGTGGAGAAACGAATGGTTAATTGTAAGGCAGGATTTGAACTCAAACTTAGCTGACTGCAAAGCTTTCAAAGACTCAATTTTTAAAAATTTATAAAAAGGGATACTATTGCTCCAGCACAGGGTTTCTGTGAGAATTAACATGGAGGGGCGCCTGCGTGGCTCAGTCTGTTAAGTGCCCACTCTTGGTTTGACTCAGGTTGTGATCTCGGGGTTGTGAAATCAAGCTCTGCACCAGGCTCCATGCTCAGCGCAGAGTCTGCTTGGGTTTTTTTTTTCCCTCTCTCTTTCTCTCTCTCTGACCTTCCCCCTGTGCATTCTCTCTCTCTCTCTCTCAAATAGATAAATACATTTTTTTTTTTTTTAAAAAAAGAAGAATTGACATGGCATTTCCTAAGTAATGCCCTCAGCACAGTGCCTGGCTCATAGGAGGTTGTTGCAACAGTAGCCTTGATATTGAGAATTTATTATGTTTCAGATAAATGCTATTTGGTAATTAGGTTATTTTATATATGGAAAATGGGCTGGGAAACTAATAATCTAAAGTAATAGCAGAATAAGGAGCGTGAATGTAGTGGAATACAAGGTTAACAATGAGTTAACATATTGGAAGCAATCACGAGAAAAGAACTCCCAACTGAAATACCAATTAGAGCACATTCTTATGCATTCATGAAACCAGCCCCCTCATCAATTCTATTTCTGTTTTCCTGATTTGAGCCACTATATACATGTAAAACACAGTTAAATTTTATTTATTTAAGAATATTTCATAGTTGAGAGTTTTCACTGAATCAGCCGCCTCCCCTACACATAATTACTTTGCAATGATACAGTGTTAGTTCACAGGGGAGATGGATCATATGCAACGTTACATATGGTGAAGCAATTTCACATGCCTCATCCCACTTAATTCACAAAGCTGCCACCCACCAGTGGGGAAATAATTATCGGTAACTGCAAACTCAGACCAGTGTTTCCGTTTAAAAAAGAAAAAAAAGTTAGAGACGTCCCAACCTCTGCCCTCCTCCCGGGACTCAGTCTCCACACCCACACCCAGGGCCAGCACAAGTTGTCACATCTCATCCTTCTACTTCCTTGTCTATGTGGAGAAGGCGATAGGAAGGCACAGAGGAAATAAGCACAGAGGAGCTAGACTCTGGGGAAGCAAGTAGGGTGGGAGGCACACCACACCGAGCAACCGCTCAGCCCATAATGTAAAAAGACGAACAGCATGTTTCAGATCCTGGGGCCTGCCCCAGCCACTGCCGCCCCAATTTTGGCCATGTCCCCCAAAGCTTAACCAAAGATTATACCACAGATCTCATCTAGCAAAAGTGGAAGGAGACCTTCCTGGACTTGAAATAGAATCGTTAACATTTCTCTGGAAAGGAGCTTCATTCTTTGTCATATGACTGGGGAGTTTTAGCTTCTAAACCCTAAGGAAGAAGAATGAAACAATTGCTGGGTGATCATAGTTACTCTTTAACTATGAGCGTAGGTGTGTGTGTGTGTGTGTGTGTATAGGTCTATGCATGTGGGGTATATGCCTATGTTTGTGTGGGTACAAGTGTATATCTGTGTCTGTGTGTACATATGTGTGGGGAGTGGCCTCACCATAGCCCCATAACCCTCATCAATTCAATTTAAAAAAAAGAAGCTCTGAAATTCAAGGTTTGGGTAAGGACTGTTTTCAGAAAAGCCAAAATTCCTAGGACTTGGGGAATGTGGTAAATCTGCACCCCTGCAAACAGCTATGGCCTTGGAAGTCACCATGTGTGAGGAGCTTATTCAGATTGACTAACCAATATAAATAGGGCTCTGCATTGGCCAATAGAAGCACTACCTAACTGGCAGTGTTTGGTAGGCTTTTTTTTCTTTTTTCTTTAAAATCCATTTAATTAACATACAGTATATTATTATTTTCAGAGGTAGAATTTAGTGATTCATTAGTTGCATATAATACCCAGTGCTCATTACATCATGTGCCTACCTTAATGCCCACCACCCATTTACCTTATCCCCCCACCTACCTCTCCTCTAGCAACCCTCAGTTTATTTTCTAGAGCTAAAAGTCTCTTATGATTTGTTTCCCTTTCTGATTTCATCTTATGAAATACCAGATATTGGCAAGGATGCGGAGAAAGGGGAACCCTCTTACAGCTGGTAGGATTGCAAACTAGTACAGCCACTCTGAAAAACAGTATGGAAGCTCCTCAAAAAGTTAAAAATAGAGCTACTCTATGATCCAGCAATTGCACTAATAATGTTTATCCAAAGGATACAAACATAGTGAAGCACATGTGGACAAATGCATCCCAATGCTTATAGCAGCAATGTCTACAATGCCTACAATAGCCAAAATGTGGGAAGAGCCCACTTGTCCATCCACAAATGAATGGATAAAGAAGAATGGAATATTACTCAGCCAGCAACAGAATGAAATCTTGCCATTTGCAGCAACACAGATGGAACTAGAGGGTATAAGGCTAAGTGAAATAAGTCAGGCAGAGAAAGACAAATACCACGTGATTTTACTCATATGTGGAATTTAAGAAACAAAACAGATGAACGTAGGGGAAGGGAAAGAAAAACAAAATAAGGTAGGCTTCTTTTCTGAGAGTTCTTCTCTAAGGTAAAGAGGACCCAGGGTGGCAGCAGGGATCTTTAGACATGGGAACCTGGAAGCATTTGTTGTTAAAACTGAAAATATTACACAATTTTCAAACAAAAAAGTGCCAACATCCCAGCTCTGAGGTCTCCCCCCTAGAGCATTCTAAGTTTATGGCAATATGCCCCCCATTTCCAAAAGACAGAGATTTCTAAGCCAGATGGGCAAGGTGGTCAAAGCAAGTGCAGGTCTTGCTTGAATCATGCGGGAACTTCTTAAACCCTAAACCATCATCAGAATCTGACTTCTCACAAAATCCCTGGGGGGTTTAATAGACAGTGGCCCAGGCTTCCCGCAGCCCACCAGGAGGAACTTCTGCCATCAGATGAACCCCAGCTACATGTCAGTGTACCAGATTTGATTCTCCCTGCCCCTCATTCAGTGGGCCTGATTTGTGTCTTTGGTTACGCAGGTGAACACTAACCCTGAAGAGTCGGGGAGCATTACTGCTTTGTCCTATGATTCTAAGATGAACCCATTTTCTCAAAAGATGCAAAGGGCAGGAGGTAGGGGGAGGCTGCAAATCATCTTGATATATGATTTGTTCTGTAATTGTGAAAACGCTGACCTCCAACTCCCCAAGGATGGTGCAGAAATAAACCTTCTGCTGACCTCCTGTACACAGAAACAGCCTGTGTCCCCATGGAAAGCCTCGAGCTTCCAAAGTGCTGGGAAAAGCACAGCAGGAAAAGCTGAGGATAACCCCAGGCCAGGCTGTCCTACTGCAGGGCACTAAGAAACTCTTGTCAAGTGAGTCCTGGCAAGGCGACCTCAGCCAAGCAGCCTACGTCTGTCCTTCAAAGGGGCTGTGGTACTCACAGGAGGTCCTGATGGTGTGGCTGCGCTGGCTGCGGGGGCTGGAGCCGTGGCGATTCACGGCCCTCACGGCAAACTGATAGTTGGTATTTGGATCGAGGCCCTTGATAACCATGGAGTCCATCTGGATCCGCTCTTGGATTAAGGTCCAACTCTTTTCAAAATCCGGTCTTTATGGACAAAAAAACACAAAACAAAACAAGAAGCAGTAATTCAGGAGGAGCAAAAGGGAAGGGAAGCTTGCTGCCTATGGAAAGTAACAGCATTCACACTCTAGAAGCAATACTCATAAAAACGAGTTAACTTTTCCCATCTCAGAGTCATCTTGATTTTAAATCATAGGTCATAATTTTTAGGTCTCTGCCTATAAAAGCAAGTAGATCATTTTTAGGGTCAGTTTTAAGTGGTGTTTAAACATCATCTGCTTTCCCTCGGCATGGGCTTGACTATGGTGGAAAGATCCCCACATAGGAGTTCCTTTTCCAGGACTTTGCCTTCCAGATGTTTCATAAACAAGCCTTCCCCTAACAGTCCCCACTCCCAGAGGTCAGGAGAGCATAGATTCCATCTATTCACAATCTGTTCACAAAGTAAACAAATGTAAGTTTTATAGGGTGACTAATTGCATGAACTGCCATGGGAAAACCCAAGAAGATTCTGTTTGTGGCCATTCTTGCTCTTAACAAAATTGTACAGCTGTGCCAGCTTGCTGACTTTTCATATGTTCTTCTAAGAACCCTATAGAGAATGCAGACCCTCACTTAGAGCTCCCACCTGGGAGGCAATCAGCAGAGGGTAAGGATACAAACCAGGATTGGACAGCGCCGCATAAATCCTACCTTTAACTACCTACTAGCTGCTATTTAACTTCTTTAAGGAATAAAAGTCCTTATCTAAGAGGACTATCATGAAGATTAAATGAATCTCTATCCTCAGCATAGTGCCTGGCATATTATAAACACTCAGCAGATTCTGGCCATTATTTAAGGGACTTACCCACATCACAGAGCTAGCAGACACCTCTGGGTCATCTGCTTACTACTCTATACCTGTGTGCTCCAATGTGGTCGGTTGCACTGGCCCCTGTGGCTAGTCAGCTCCTGAAATATGGTTAATCTGAACTGAGATGCGCCGCAAGCGTAAAACATACATTGGATTTTCGAGGGAAAGAAAGACTGCAAAATATCTCACTGATCATATGTTGACACGGTAATATTTTGGATTCAGAGGGTTAAAATATGTTATTAAAATTGATTTCACTTTGTTCTTATGGCCTTTTTAATGCCACTAGTAGAAAACTTCAAATTTCACATACCGTTTGCGTTGTATTTCTACCGGACAGTGATGCTCTACATAGCGGTGTCCCAGTGTGTCATGGGGTGGGGAGTGGGGAGAAAAGCATCCCGGGAAGTAAGAACTGCAAGACGAAACTTGGAGATGGTTGTGTATGGCTGGGGGATGGTATGAAGGGCCTAAATGGATATTCTGTATTAATAGCTAATAAAAATTACCATTTATCAAGTGCTTGTAAAGTACCAACCTTGTTCACAGTATCTTTGAAGGAGATGTTAATATTAAACATCCTTCTCCCCTTGTTTTTACAGAGGAAACTGAGGCATTAAGCAAGTAAGTAACTTGCCCGAGTTCATACAGCTGATAAATGGTGAGGCCAACTCAGGTTGATGAGGAAAGGCTGGATTAAGAAGATCCTTGATACTGGATGAAAGAAAACTTGGGGCAACCATGGTCGGGGAGGCTATGCTCCATCCATTAGCTTGCTTCCTGACCACTTCTCAGTTGTTCAGTCGCTAAATGCCCCTGCTCACAGATATTTAGAGAAAGGCAGAGAGCAAAAAAAAAAAAAAAAAAGAGTGATATTTATCCTTTATGAACAACTTATCAGGCAAGGAAATAGAGATCTATTTTGCCGAAAGGAGATACCTGTATGATATATGGATTTCTCGAATATATGCTTGCTTAGTTTCTCATGGGTGGGAATTAAAAGCCAAGTGGAGTCCTTAAGCCTAATCCATGATGTTTCCTCAAGTTCCCCAGGCAGACAAGTAGTCTGTGGAGCCCATATCCCCTAAGAATTCATCTGTTTGGAGAAGCAGCTGTCACAGGGCGTGCTCACTGGAGGAAGCAGGGCTCATTTCTCTTTCTTGATATCCTTTCCCTAAAGATGGACTTCTTGTGTGAACTAACTTTGTCATCAAAGAGAAAATCTCAGTGACTGGACGGAAACACATTTCCAAACTCAAATTAGAACAAATCACGTCACAGAGGAAAGTCACCAGGGATACCTAAGAGTTGACAGAAAAGATGTGTGTGATCTTTAGATAATACTCTCCTGTTCTCCTTTGCTAAGCTTTCCTGTGGCATTTATAGAGGAAATGCCATGAAACTGCTCTCAGACCGTGCCATTGTCTAGCCAGGACTACTTGCATATATTTGCAACAATCTTCATGTAGAAATTACAGCACCATCCCGAACCCACACACACATAAAAGGGATTATATTTACTTGTTCGTTTGATGCAGGGAAGAGAGCTATATTTTCAGGGAATAAGAGATTGAAATCATTAACATTTAAGTCATGATATCAAGTGAGAGAGCCACGCTCATGCGGATTGAATACCAGTTCAAAACCTTTAGCATTTTGCCTCTGATTTTGTCACGGGTTTCACATTTAAATGTTTTTAGAGTCTCTTGAGGTACAAAAGTGCAAAGGTGAGGTTGGGAGAGAGAGATAACTAGGCAAAAGGGTTGTCTTAGATCACAAACAATAGCTTTATCTTTCTCCACTGAAGAAAATCATTCTGTTCTGACTACAGTTGCCAGTCAAATCCTCATAGCAACATTGGCCTGCCAATTTCCCCCTCAACAGGAAGCATGGGGGGAGCAGTAAACTAAGAAATGTGCTGCCGTCCCAGGTAAAAATGGGCAGCCACCAGCAGGGTGGGCACTGTTAGCGCTTTTCCAAATATGGGATAGGGTTGGCTTGGGCACCCTGCATACCAGGAGATGAAATGCCTTTGGAAGGTGTTTCGGCTGCGGAGGTCTGATGGGGCAGATATGATGCAGTCAGCGCCAGCTACTCAAAACTTAAGTAGCTGACTCAAGTAATGACTCCCTGGTTCATTTTGGTGGGAAAGAGCTGCACCACTGGCAATGTTAGAATCCAGCCTGTTTATCAGATATCTTTACAGATCAACTCGTCCAGATGTCTGAGAGCTCTCAGAAATTACATGCAAGATTTTATGTGTGAGCATCATTTCAGTTTCCTAAGTGATCTTAGCTTTTTATCAGATTTTCAAAGATAATCATGATCCCAAAAGCTTTAAGAGTCACTGACCTGGTCCGGTGTCTCTCTCTACCCATCTGAACACTAAAAAAAGGTCATTTATCCATAGAACAACTGAGTGGTATATCTTCCTGTCTTATTCCCTTTTTTGTGGCATTTTCACTCACTACCTTGTCTATTGCCCACTTCAATCTTATGTGAACAATCATTTTTCTTGGTACCATCAAACCCAGCAGGAGGCTGCCTTGGGCTAGTTAACTGGTATGTGATTGATTGTCAACAGGGCACCCATCACAGAAGCTATGTTCTAGGAGGCTCCAAGGAATTGTAAACACATTTCCATTCTTAGGGAGTTTATAATCTAACTGGGAGATAATATATCTAAGGATCAGTGGGAAGCCAGTGAAAGATAGCATATTTCAAGTATTATACGGCTGACTACTGAACAACATGCTGACATCCCTGTGCAGCCACAAAGCCATGTATAACTCTTGACTCCCACAAAACTTAACAGCCTACTGTTGATCTTATCAAGAGTATAAAGTTGGGCAGCCCCAGTGGCTCAGCAGTTTAGCGCCACCTTTGGCCCAGGATGGGATCCTGGAGACCCGGGATCGAGTCCCATGTCCCATGTTGGGCTCCCTGCATGGAGCCTGCTTCTCCCTCTGCCTGTGTCTCTGCCTCTCTCTCTATGTCTCTCATGCATAAATAAAATCTTAAAAAAAAAGTATAAAGTCAATTACCACATATTTTAATTGTTACATAGTATCATATTCTGTATTTTTATAATACAGTAGGTTAGAGAATAGATAACCTTATTAAGAAAATAAAAAAGGAAATACATTTACAATATTGTATTTATCAAAAAAGGATCCATGTATAAGTGGATCTACACAGTTCAAACCCATGTTGTTCAAGAGTTAACTGTTTTTGAATGGGTCAATGTGAACTGGAATGCTGGTCTATGAGACCAGGAAAAACCTAATTAGATTTCAAATATATTTGGGTTCTGATAACTGGAAAGGAATAGAGTATCTTTGGGTAGAGGAGAAACAAGAGTAACATCAGCTCTCTGGATGATCTGCCCATATTAAACACTAGCTACATGTAAAATATAGTACGGGATATCCAAAGACAGTAAATAATACAGGTCCTGGAAATGAATAACAATGAATCTATATAAAAGATGGGTGTAATGTATAAAAACATTAGCCATAAGTAGGTAAATGAATATATGGCACCTCTGTGCATATCACACACAAAGCTTTCCTTATCAACCTCCACTTAACCAACTTGTCAAATTAACCAATGATCTTCACTTGTTACCACTAATTCAGCTACTGGCTTGTCAAGAGTCAGTTGTGTTCATTCCCAAACCTACTTATGACTTTGGTGTTTGGTATTATAATTATGTTATTTAATGTAATATTAGATAAACTTGTGAAGTATGAGTAAAAAATAAACGTGATAGCTATGTTAGATGTTTTTGAAAGACTTGATAAAGCTGAACGACTAAAACATAATTGCCTTTGATGTGGTATGTGTGAGTGTGTGTGTGTGTGTATTTAATTATATATAATGAAATATTATTCAGCCGTGAGAAAGAAGAAAATTCTGCAGGAACACAGATAAAATAAGGACATTATGCTAAGTGAAATCAGGCAGATGGAGAAAGACAAATACTGTATGATTTCACTTTTACATATGGAATCTAAAAAGGTTGAACTCAAAGAACCAGAAAGTTGAGTGCTGGTTGGCAAGGACTGGAGGGTGTGGGAAATACAAGAGGTTGGTCAAAGAGTACACACTGTCAGCTTTAAGATGAATAGTTCTGAGGATCTAATGTGTAGTATGGTGATTATAGTTAGTAATACCATATGTTATTCTTGAAATTTGCCAAGAGAGTAGGTCTTAAGTGTGCTCACCACACATATGTGTGGCATGTGCACACACACAAAGGCAACTATGTGATTTTAAAAATCATATCGTATATAACCTAAATAAATACAATTTTTATTTGTCAATCATACCTCAGTAAAAGTGAGAAGAAAATCTAAAATAACCAGAGGAATTTTAGGAAATGCAAATAGTTGCCTGGGAAGTGGCCTTACAAATAAGATGCATGATAGAATAAATTCAAAATGATCTCCATATACAGAAACACCAGGGCAAAGGTCCAACTCCAATGATAGATGCAAAATCTTATATTAGTGGGTTTGTTTTTTTTTTAATAAAGCCAACAGCCCAGATATAAAGACAGTGAAAACCAGGTGTGGCAAAAATCTATTGGGAAGGCAGGGGGCATAAAACTGGACTTTAAAAATTGGTCACACACTCAATATGAAATCTCTGGACAAGCTGCTGTTGAATGGTCCCATGCCCACACCCTGAAGAGACATGGCTTTCTAGGTTGATCACTCTAGGAGGTGCTCTGGACTCCTCTCCACTTGAGGCAGAGTTCAAAGGGCTGGTATTGCCTGGCTCAAGATACTGAGCATAGGACAGTGTCTTTACATGTGTGCCAAATGAAGATGGCAAAGACAGGTGTCCATATTGGATTAGAAGGCCCAGTTGTTCCTTACAGAGAAGCCAATGGCAGCACTAGTCCCTCAACATTAAGGAAAATCTTTAATGGCACTTAAGAATGGTTGACAATGAAGCCAGCTGCCTCAGAAGGGTCAAGCTCTGCATCAATGGCTGTACTGAAGCAGAAATTGAATGGCCATCAATCAGGGATGGAACAGAGACTTTCTGAATAGGACAGCAGGTTGGACTTTGTTCAGTAACTCTGATCTAGACTAACAGTGATAAGTACGATTATGCAAGTAACCCAATACACCTATAAAATATGTATGTATGTATATGACTTATATATGCGAACTAAACTGAAGAACACTCTCAAGGAAAAATATCCTTACTCCATTCACTTTGCCTTTCTTTCTTTCTTTCTTTCTTTCTTTCTTTCTTTCTTTCTTTCTTTCTTTCTTTCTTTCTTTTTTTTTCTTCCTTTCTTTTTTCTTCCTCCCTCCCTCCTTCCTTCCTTCCTTCCTTCCTTCCTTCCTTCCTTCCTTCCTTCCTTCCTTCCTTCCTTCCTTCCTTCCTTCCTTCCTTTTCCTGGTTAAGAGCTCACTAAATCCATCTCACTCGCAGTACTCGCTGAAGTACTGTGACCCATAATTTGAAAAATACTGGACTAGAAGTTTTCTTTTCCTAGAATACTTAAGTTGGAGCTTTCAACTATAAAGTTCAGATAATGAAGAAAGCAAATTTTGTCAGCCATGGAGAGAGAAATCTATGGCTTACAGGGTCGTCAAATGTCCCCAAAGTGGCAAAGTCTGTTCAACTCCAAATACGTTCTAGATACATCATGTTCCTCAGGCACTGTTTTTTGGTCTTTTAATGAACCACAGTTAGACATACATTGGACATTGTGACACAGTACATACCACGCATACACATTATGCACACACACAACTGAAACCTATGTCTCATAAAATAATTCCTAGTTTTACTATGTGTGATGCCCTCTGATATTTTCTCTTCTGTTCTATTTCACTTTCAAAAAACTCATTCAGGATCCCTCAACTGGTCTCATGACCTTCTAATGAGTAACTACTCACAGTTTGAGACCCCTTTCCCTAGAAAGTTGGAGCTGGGCTGAGGAGTGAAGCTCAAGCATGCTTCGGACATTAACTAGGAAATTGGGCTAAGAATGGTTAAATCCTGGTAGGGAAATACTTTTGAGAATGGAATTTGTTGGTGCAGCAAAGAGTCCTCCAGGGGATTCAGCAGAACATCCAGAATGGCCTTGACAGTAGAGGCCACTCAACTGGTCTGAGAGGGAGTGGACCCAAAGCCTAATTATAGTACACCAGAGATAAGTGTGGCCTCAGTATCAGACCTATCATTCCACAGCTTTCTGTTTTGGGGAGAGCCTTAGATTATTTGGAGGCTCCTTTCCTAAATATTTTTCTTCATGTTATTTCTTCTAAGCATCATCTCAGAAAACACAACTAGAAAGACCCTGCTCAGGACTCTCCCATGCCTTGAATCTGATTCTAACATCACACCGATTCTAGCACCTTCTAATGTTATTTTATATTTGTCTCTCTTACTAGGCTGTGAGCTCATTAGGCATGCTGATGGTCTTATTCATCTCTGCATTCCTGGGAAAGGCTGCATGATCTTTCAAAAATACAAATACTGTCTCTCTCCTGCTTACCACTCTCTTGCTTACCACTCTCCATAGCTCCCTATTCCCTGCAGGCAGGACAGGGACTCTGTTATTATGCCTTTCTTGCTCTGACTCTTATTTACCCATCTAGCCTTGTCTGTTGCCTCACAAAGCTTCAGATTTTCTAAGTAATTCCAGGAACATTTCTTCTTGCCTCCAAGTCATCACTCAAGTAGCTACTTGTGGGCTTGACTCTTTTCATGCTGTTCTTCCCTCCCCTTTGCCTGGTTATCACCAGTGTGTCCTTCTTGGCTCCTGTAAGAAGTCTTCCCAGACCCCTTCAAAACTGCACGAGATGTCAGGCTGGTATTCCTGTAGGCTCCTGGTCCCCACTCTTGCCTGCAACATTCATCACTTGGAACTAGTCCTGTCTCTGCCTTCCCCACTGCATTGTGCAAACAGAGGCAGAGCTGTTTGACCCCTAATTCTCCTGTACATGCACTGCATATAGAAGATACTTAATATGTGCCTGTTTGGATGATCACATGAAGACAGTAGGTATCTGATAAAGGTTGGCTAAGATGAAATTGAAATAGCTTCAAAATTTGACCTGAAGAATAACATGACATCCTAAAATAGGGAGTGGAAAACTTCAGCCTGCTGCCGATTTTTGTAAGTAAAGTTTTTTGGGGACACAATCATGACCATTTGTTTAGGTATTGTCCATGACTGCTTTCTTGCTCTAATGGCAGAATTGAGTAGTTGAGACAGAGACCATATAGCTGGGGAAAGCACAAAATATTTACTATTTGACCCTGTGGAAAAAGTTTGCCAACCCCTGATCAGAGACAACAGTCTTTAACTTCGTGCCACTTCAACCATCTGAGAAAGACTTATGAACCCTTCTCAGAATATTTTTAAATTCATCAAATAAAATACTTAGGATTGAAACGACACTGATTATATTGAAAGCAATTATGTAAACAATAAAAAACTATGATTATGATCATATATATATATATATACACACACCTTTGTTTATACATTAAGTAACAACACTGAGCAATGGATTTAAGAACTATAATTATTTCAGGGCACCTGGCTGGCTCACTGGTTGAGCATCTGCCTTTGGCTCAGGTTGTGATCCTGGGGTCCTGGGATCAAGTCCTAGATCAGGCTCCCTATGGAGAGCCTGCTTCTCCCTCTGCCTGTATCTCTGCCTCTCCCTATGTATCTCTCATCAATAAATACATAAAATCGGGATCCCTGGGTGGCGCAGCGGTTTGGCGCCTGCCTTTGGCCCAGGGCGCGATCCTGGAGACCCGGGATCGAATCCCACATCAGGCTCCCGGTGCATGGAGCCTGCTTCTCCCTCGGCCTATGTCTCTGCCTCTCTCTCTCTCTCTCTCTCTCTCTCTCTGTGACTATCATAAATAAATAAAAAAATTAAAAAAAAAAGTAAATACATAAAATCTTTTTTAAAAAACTATAATTATTTCAAAGTAGTGATAAGCACTACCAGTGTTTGGAGATATGTACAAGAGTTATACTGAGATAAGAACACATCTGTGATTTTATTAGTAACAAAGTCACAGAAATTGCTAATACTACTATGGTTTGTTGACTGCATTCATATTTAAAGGGAACATTAAATTTCAGTTGATAAACTAAGAATGTAATTTCTATCCAACCAAAGTCCAAGGACCCCTTGAATTCTATCCATGGATCCTTTGGGAATCTACAGACAGCAGGTTAAACACCCTGCTCTAAAGGAAGAGACATGATTCCACAGATTATCCAGGGTGAACACAAGTGGGGTAAAAACCTCATACTCAGAGAAGCCCTCTGATTCTCTGTTAATTTTACAGACTGATTTTATGCAGGATTTTCTCTAGACTAAAATGAATTGAGGAGGAAAGTCCAAAACCACTAAGTAGTTACAGTTTAAAAAAAAAAAATGCATTGTTTAACCTTCAGCTTTCAGCCTTCCTTCTTTATTTATGAATTGGTTCAAACCAACCAAATGACAAACAGATGGATAGAATGGAGTAATGATAAACTCAGCTGGCAATTTGTCCCAGGCAGAGCAACTGGAGAGTACACTTTCATTTACAGTTTACAAATGGCTTCCAATGCTGTTACACAAGAATTCAATTTATGTGAGGTCCCATCAATCTGACCAGGGATTACATCAGGATAGGTCAGGGTAGGAAGGATGGAATCTTTAAGGAATCAATCTGTAGAACTGTAGGTCAGCCTTCTGCAAAAACATTCAGAATCACCCTTCCATTTGAGCCTAAGTAGACGAACCTTCTGGCTACCAGGATGTCTGAGATCAGCTACCAGTCTGGAAGGTGGTTCTAAGATCTTTGATTTGGAAACTAAAGATAAAAAGGAAATTTTTTTGTGAAGCACCACTTATTAATATGAAATCTCAGCTGACATCAAAGCAAGCCCATTCTTGCTTATTTATAATTCTGGTGGTGGTGATAGGGAAAGACTTATACTTTTTTTTTTTAAGATTTTATTTATTTATTCATGAGAGACACACAGAAAGAGGCAAAGACACAGGCAGAGGGAGAGGCAGGCTCCACGCAAGGAGCTCAACGTGGGACTCGATCCCGGGACCCTGGGATCATGCCCTGAAAGGCAGGCACTCAAACGCTGAGCCACCCAGGCATCCCAGGAAGGCTTATACTTCAACAGCACAACTTCCTAAATGCTTACTTGAAAGGAAAGGAAGATTTTTTTCCCCCACCTCCCGCCCCCACCAAAATTAATTAATTGTATAAGAAAAATTCTTTAAATATTTTAAGCTCTGTACTTTCAGGGGAAGGAAAACCAACACAGGGCTACATCACTGTTAAATATTGCAGCCATTTGCCTAATTATTGCTATAAATTTGAGTAAAATGCTATGAAAAAAGTTGGCAGTTCACTTACACACTATGAAGAGCTCCAAAACACAAGTTATTACTCAATATGAAATAACAATGAGAACTTCCAAGTTAGTTTTATATTTTGTATTATTTGAAGCTTTGCCATATACCAATATTCCTTTTATGATACGGAAACAAAAGCAATAAATAACTTGGGATCAGGGGGGAGAGGAGGGAGATGTATGTGCAGATCCATGTTGGGTTTTGCCTGGCTTATACCTCTGCAGTTGGTAAGGTAGATTGGTTACTGTTGTGGCTTCCTGAGATTAGTGGTAAAGGATTCATTGACCAACCCACCCCTAACCCACCATCCCCCAGGCTCATGTGCCAACACATTTCCATTTCCATGTAGCTCAGGGTAGGGAAAGGAACCAACATAAAAAAGTCCTCCATAAGCTACCTCACTACGTGCTGTACAGACAGCTTTTCATCTTGCCAAGCCTCCTGGTGTAACCACTATCATCATTCATACTTTATAGTGGATGGAAGTAGGGCTCAGAGAGCTCGAAGAGCTTGTTAAGAGTCCAGCTAGTTTGGGTATTCTCTAAATTTGATCCTATGACTGCTCTGTCCAAATGTTCATCAGAACTTATGTGATGTGTGGTATGTTTGTCCCAGGCTAGGTACTATGTTCCACAAAAGGAAGCAAGTCAAGATGTTGCCCTCATGTCCTGGCGAGGAAGACAGATCTTGGACGTCATTAACTACAAGTGTGCTAAGTGTCGCAAGTAAATGTTGTAGGTGTACATAACCTCATCTGGGGAGGGGGGAAGAGGTTCAAGGAAGGCTTCCTGGAGGAGGAGGTATTTCAGCAGGGGTCCAGAAGGATGAGTAAAAGTTAGCTAGGTAAAGAGGTAGAACTATCCTGGCAGAGAAGAGCAAACACAAAGACTTCTAGCCAGGAAAGAACATGGCTCTAGATGAAGGCAGAAGAGATCTATCACCAAAGCCACAATAGCAATGGTTCATACTGACTGAGCATTTTGGTGCCAGGAGCTGTTCTGTACATTTTGTTGCATCAACTCATTTAATCTCACAACTCCATGAGGTAAATGAATCATTATCCCCATTTTTTCTGAGACAAAGAGAAGCTATATAATCCACCTAAGATGACATAGCTTAGAAGTGGTGGGGGGAAGGGATGGAGCAGGGAGCTAGCTCCAGAGCCTGTGCATTAAACCACCAGTTCACTCTGCCTCACCTTTATCATGAGAACAGCAATCAGAGTCACTGGGACTTAGAGGGCAGATGGTCCAGTCTTATTTTATACATAAGGAAGCTAAGAATTGGAATTGAGCAATTTATGCCCAGGTTCAGAGGCCAGCTCTGAGCTGTGTCTTCTGATTCCACATTCGAACAAACTCTAACTTGAAAGATGAAACCAAGAGTTGGACTATAAGTCTCAATTGTTTTTTTATTATGTTTTGATTTTAGTTTTAATTTCAGTATAGTTACCATATGGTGTTATATTAGTTTCAGGTACACAATATAGTGAGTGATCCACCAGTTCCATACACCGCCCGGGGCTCATCACAACAGGTGCATGCCTAAATCCCCGGCACTCATTTCACCCATCCCCCCCACCCACCTCCCCTCTGGTAACCATCAGTTTGTTCTCTGAAGTCTCAATTCAAAATGAGAAGCTTTGACCTTCACAGGCTGTGACCTTGACCATGAGGCAAATCACATCATCCCTTAAACTATTCAAGGAAAATCCATAATCCATTCAGCTTCTATTCCAAATCCCAGATTTCATCTTCATTTTAGTAACAGCCTTTACAAGGTAACTTCCTGGGAGCAAACTAATTAAATTCACCCGTTACTTGCAGATTAAGGAAGAGTTTCTGATGGGATGGAAAGACAGATGACTTTGACAAAAATATCAATTTGTGAAATAATTTTAAAAACCCACCCAAGTGTGTATGACCTTAAGATTCTCAAGCGAAACCAATAGGTAGACATCGCAATTGGCTTAGAAGCAGTGCTGTGTGAAGATGAATTTTGCAAGTCTCATTATGGAAGGCATCTGCAAGGGACCAGGGAATTATTTAAGCAGAAAGGTATGAAAGAGAAAAGAGAAGAAGCAATGCTTTTTCTCATTTATTAGTATAACTGTCTTGGGCCGAGGTTGAGATCAATAATTCTTGACCAGTGTCCTTAATACGTACACAGAAATATTTTAAACTTTCACATGTACACTAAATAAGCCAGTGGTGGACTTTTTATTAAAACAGCCACTGTCACTCATAGGTAGAATTTAAGAAACAAAACAAATGAACAGAGGGGAAAAAAGAGAGGGAGAGAAGTGGACCACAAAACAGATTCTTAACAATAGAGAACTGATAGTTGCCAGAGGGGAGGTGGGTGGAAAGGCTGGGTTAAATAGGTGATTGGGATTAAGGAGTGCACTTCTTGTGATGAGCACCAAGTGTTGTATGGTAGTGTTGAATCAGTATATTATACACCTGAAAAGAATATTACCTTTATGTTAACAAACTGGAATTTGAATAGAAACTTAAAACCCAGCCACTGAAAACTTTAATCTACCCTTTCCCGTAATTGTCAATGCAAAGCTCCAGCAATTTTAACCCATCAGGTCACACTTACAGAAAAACTATACTTAAGTTAAATGAAAACTATTTTTCACCTTTAACCAACCTGAGAGATAGCATATATGGAGCAAGGCACCCCAACTGGAACATCAGAGGGAAGGAATATTTTTCCAGGCCTTTGGTTTTCATTGCTACCATAGTATATATTTTTTTGCTTATGAGAAAGGCACTTACCCTGGGGAAATTCTTAGGCAGAAGGAGAAAAGTTTCTCAGATATTTATAGCCAAAATATTTCAAATCATAGGTAGCTATATTTATGCTGGGTTCTTATTTTCATAAACAGTAAGCATTGCTGTCCCCAAAGAAATTTTTGGTATCACTATAGAAAAAAATATTCTCTTTCATTTCAAATGCATGGCTTTTCTGTTTTAGAAAAGCAGGTCAAAGTTTTTAAAACACTGCAAAATATGCTACAGCCTCTAGGTTTACTTAGAATCTGCCTCTTCAAATCTTTTCTACACTGATTAAAAATAAAAAAATCTACTCTTATCGAGGAAGCGAATAAATAACCCCAGGCCAACTTTCGGGGAGGTGAGAAGATTACGCTCATCTAAAGCTTCATTCTCCCTGAGCCAGACCAAGTCACTGAGAGCACCCCTTAGGGTGGTCACCCAAGGGGTATCCTTCATTTTGAAGGGACAGAAGCTGGATTAGAAACAGAAATTTGCTGAAATATCACCAAAACTAGCAAATAAGCAGTCAGTACCCCCCCATACTCTGGTCTAGTAAAAATTTTTCAGGTCAATCTATCAGTCAGTTAAATACCTCTTAAAAAGATTTTTAGACTATTTTTTAAAAATTATTTATTTATTTATTCATGAAAGACACAGAGAGGCAGAGACATAGGGAGAGGGAGAAGCAGGTTCCCTGCAGGGACCCAATGTGGGACTAGATCCCAGGACCCCGGGATCACGACCCAAGCTGAAGGCAGATGCTCCGTCCCTGAGCCACCCAGGCATCCCATTTTTAGGTAATTTCTTAACGATGCCTTTGATATCATCATCCTCATTGAATAAGAAGAATAACTGATGTATAAGCACCTAACAAGGCCCAGAGAGGGAAAAGAAAGCTCATCTTCCAGAAACAGGACTTACAGGAGAACTTCACCTGGTGAAATCCGAGGGTAACTTCCCACAGTAAACGGATTTCTACCATTTCCTAGGCTTGGCTTGCCAAAGGCCTGCCTCTTAGATATAACAAGAAACGTTAGGTTCACACAAAGACCTGTCACAGGTGTTTGTGTACACAGGAGGTATCTGGGCAACAGCAATTTAATATTAAGCAGACCTTTGTGGGGAAAATAGAAAAATAACTAAAGCCCCCATAAAGCTTTTCATACTAATTGCAGTCTCTGATTTAGAGCTAAGAAAGCTCTCTCTAAACATATCCTGGAGCACTCATCTGGAATGGGATAGGCTCTGAGACGTTTACAAATGAATGTAGGGATTTCTTCTGCAGCCAAACATTAAATACTACAACAAGCTGTGAAAGCTTTTATTCTGGGACAACAGCAAATAGCAGTCTAAGAGGAGGCTTCGCTTGTCCTTACCAGCAGGACAGAGTCTCTGCGTCCATCTCAGGAGGTGGATCACAGACATGAAAGGGATGTAGGGTTTCATAAAAAGAGCACTCATACGTAGAATGTAAGAAATAGTGAAAGGGATCATAAGGGAAGGGGGGATACTGAGTGGCAAAAAATTAGAAAGGAAGACAAACAACAAGAGACTCCTAACTCTGGGGACCAAAGGGTTGCAGAAGGGAAGGCAGGTGGAGGGTATGGGGTGACTGCGTGACAGGCACTAAGGAGAACACTTGATGGGATGAGCACTGGGTGTTATTCTATATGTTGGTAAATTGAATTTAAATAAAATTTTAAAAGATAAAATTAAATGAATATTCATTTTCTGAAAAAATATTTGATTAATAAAAGATTAATTTTATCAAAAAAGTCTATTTCTACAAGAAAAAAAAAAAAAACTGGGCTGGAAGTCAGGAGACTTCTGATTTTGATTCTGTCGCCAGCCAGTCATCTGACCTTGGCAAAGCAAATTAAGCAATGGAGCCTCCAATTTCTTTTTTTTTTTTTTTAAGATTTTATTTATTTATTCATTAGAGACAGAGAGAGAGGCAGAGACACAGGCAGAGGGAGAAGCAGGCTCCATGCAAGGAGCCCGATGTGGGACTCGATCCCCGGACTCCAGGATTATGCCCTGGGCCAAAGGCAGGCGCTAAACCACTGAGCCACCCAGGGATCCTGAGCCTCCAATTTCTTCCTTTGTAAAAGGGAATTACTGATGTGGAGGGAAGGAAACAGACATTAAGTGCCTATGATACACAAACACTTTGTAAAGACTACAGCCAACAACTCTGCAATGAGGGTTCCAGCACTTGCTGTTATAGACCAGGCCATGGAGGTGCTGAGGTAAAATCATTTGCCCAAAGTTACATGTCCTGGAGGAGATAACTGGCAGAGTTCCTAGCGCGGGGCCTGGAAACAGGGGGGGCAGCTCTCCCCATCCCACCATGCTCCATTTGGAACTCCAAGATGTCCAAGAGCTCTACATTTCAAAGTTCACTTTCCAGAACAGTTGTAAAGTTACATTTGTCAAGATTAATGGATTTTTAAAAATTAACAGTTTGTTCGGATGGTATAGAAGTTTTAAATGTCGACACATAAAAATCTGGGACCTGAGCCCTCAAATGTAGGAGACTGTTCTGAATGTTAAAAGGCATTTTTCTTGGTGAAGTAGTAGAATTATTAAATGGAGGCACATAACACCCAGATATACCTTCCACTTTGGAGGTTTCAACATCCATGAAGCTCTTTCTCCTATGTTGATCCTCCTGGCCACACAGTTGAGGCTGGAAGGTTATCACCCGTATGTTGCAGATAAGGGCTGGTGCTCGATGCCCGTGGGGGCCACATCACCCCCCTCTGCCCCACTTCTGATTTCAGCAGCAGCTACAGTGTGGAAAGTTTCACAGGAGCTCAGATTTGCCTTGTGGACCAGCACCCAACCTCAATCACATGTTGTCACATGTTGTTCCTATCACACCACCTTCTATCCTGGGACCTTTGTCCTTCATCTACATGCCAGGAGACCCTAGGAGGGTGGGAAGGTATATCCCTGAAGGAAACCCTCAAATCAGGGGCGCCTGGATGGCTTAGTGGCTGAGCGTCTCCCTTTAGCTCAGGTCATGATCCCGGGGTCCTGAGTTCGAGTTCCACATCGGGCTCCCGGCAGGGAGTCTGCTTCTCCCTCTGCCTGTGTCTCTGCCTCTCTCTTAAATAAATAAAATCTTTAAAATAAAATTTAAAAAAACCCTCAATCAGCAGAAGAGAACAGGAGCCAGTGAGTAAATGGCATCTGTCCTTTTGATAGGCAAATGTGAGAGCAGTTCTGCACACTTCAGAGAGAGCTCAGAGGAATTGAGCCCCCAGAGAAGCCTCTGCTGCCTATAGACTGACTTCAGGGACATAGTTATATGTTCTCTTTCCCTGTCTTGCTCTCCCACCTTCTCATACCTGCTTCTAAAAAAAAAATAACCTACTTGCACTGAAGCCCCTGTATCAGGCCATCCTGTGGGGGACACCGAACTCTGAGAACCCCTGGTTTCTCAGGGCTGAGAAACTCTGAGGTTTCTGGACAGGAAGTGACTAGCACAGGGCCTCACAGTCGGCAGGCAGTAGATGCACAGCTTTCCTCCTGTTCTTCTGGTTCTAAACCCAATGAGTCCCTTTCATCTTCCCCTTTCGGTAGTGCACACAGGTTAAGAAACTGTAATTTCTACCTTTTGCCAATAGGCCAGAGTTAAAACCAGTTTTAAAAATACACATTTTAGCACAAGACTAAAAATAAATGATAATCATCATCTTTGCTGGGGGTTACACAGACGGTCTGCTGGGCTACCATAAAAAATTTTGTATTTCCCCAAATTTGAAAGCATTACATTTTGCTTTGCTGGCACCAGACAAGTGAGTTAGACAAATTAAGCTTCACTCTGAGTTTTGTGGATGAGCAAGCCGAAGTTTCAGGACTTGCAGTGTTTCGTGTTTAACTACTACCAGAACCAGGATTAGAATCTTTTCCATTCCAGGCACACTCCAGCTTTGCCTACCAAATTTGCTAAACAGCAGGTTTGTAGATTATCCTCAATGATGAACATCGGTCTGGAGCTTTGCAGTGGGCATCTTTTTTTTTCCTCCCTTAATTTTCCCAGCATCTGTTCTTTCCTTTTTTCATCAATAGCGCCATAGGTTTCCTCTGAGGAACCAATCCTTCTAAACTCTCTCAATCCATGTACTTCAGGTGTGAAAGATGCACTAGTCCTTAGTTCCAGAGCTCAGAAAATGACAAATGCCAGGTCAGTAAGTGTAGCCCCCTCCCCGCCCACAGTGATTGGCTCAGAGAAGAGGGAGGAACCCAAGCCTGGCCCCTTAGAGTGCACACTGAGACTCCAATGGGTTCACGGAGAAATGGCCACCCTTTTCCAGTGGGGAGTTACACGAGTGGATGGCAAGTTTTCGGTGCCAACTGGCCTTCTTGCCACCACACCAGAAAAGCATGAAAATGAAGTCAATAAAGGGGAAAGCAGAACACAGAGATGGATGGGGACAAATGGCTACTTTGGCACCGATGAGATCTTCCCTGAATCGAGATTTGCCCTGGACTTTAGAGTCACAGAGCCTCTACATGACCGCCTCACCCTCCAGCCTTCTGCCACTTGCAAGTCAAACACGTCCTGCCTGAAACGAGCTCTGTACTCAAGCATTTGAGATACTCTGCACGGTACTTCTCTGAAGAAACAAGAATCTATTTTCCACTCCGGAGGAATAGGCAAGGAAGTCAAGCCACAGAGCAGAGTTCATGAAAACCTTGGCAAAACCACTGGGCCCCAGCTTCAGAGAGCCTCAGGAATGAGGTGCTGGACTAGTTTTTTGCTGAATCCACGAAGCAGCAGACTTCAGAGAGACCCCACCACCGTTAATGTAGAGAACACTAATTCCACAGACATTGCATGCATGAGCCAGCTCTTCGGTTCATACTCCAACCACCACTAGAGCTCAGAGGAAGGGGCTTCGATTGGGAATTCCTCTTGCTTGGTGTGTGTGTGTATGTGTGTATGTGGGCAGGGGCATGTGGGCATTGTTTTTGTTTTGTTTATTTTGGCTTACAATTACATAGCAGCATTGAGAATCCATGTTTTCGTATCTGGAAGCTTAGGCAAGAATTCCTCATCACTCTTCTATCCTCTGATAAGCCGAAAAATGAGAACTGGAGAGGTAGATGAGAGAAAAAAGTGGAAACCAAACCAAGAGATCTGCCCCACAGCAATAAAGATGTGGGAGAAATAATGATTTATATTTATTTGTGTTTCCTCTCCCTCTAGAAAAATCACCATCAAATATTTACTTCAAGTATAATGTTCCAAAGCCAAGGAGGCAAGTTTCAAGCTTGAAATGCAAGAGGCTCGTTGGCAATTGATGCCTCAGGAGTTCTCAAAGCCTAGGACAGTCCTGATGGTGGAGGAGTGATGAGGATGTGGTTAAGGTGAGTGCTGGGTTTACCAGATGACCTGAATAGGCATGGGACAGGTACTGGCCCAGGGACAGAGTATAAATATAGGTCTTCAAGCTTTTGTCATCTCTTTTTTTTTTACGATTTTATTTATTTGTGAGAGAGAGAGAGCATGAGCAGCAGGAGAGGAAGAAGAGAGAAAGAGAGCAGATTCCCCACTGAACAGGGTGCCTGATGTAGGACTCTATCCCAGGACCCTGGGGTCATGACCTGAGCCAAAGGCAGATGCTGACTGAGCCACGCAGGTGCCCCCTTTTGTCATCTCTTAAATACACATGCAGTGGAGACCACTTGCCATGTAGTATTCTCTTGTGCTTGGAGTACCTGAGGTCGATACACATAGCTCTTGAACGTGACACACAAACTTACCTAATGAATTCCACAGAATAGTACTGAATGGGAGAGCTTCCTTCACTCTTTCCAGGTTTCCAAGATAGGGCCACCTCAGAATCAGAGACCACAGTGATGTGCGGCTGCTGGGGTGCTGTTGGAGGCAGGCAGGAATCTAGGCGGGAGAGTGGACACCTAGAGTTGGCTATGGTCTTTGCTGTTGGAAACTTTTAATATATAAAGAGCCCGGGTGCTTCCTACAGCCTAAACATCTGTGTTCAGAACAGCCTCAAAATTCAAACCAAACAAACATTAAAAAATAATCACAACTGGATTCACCATGTAAGGTTTGAGATAACGAGAGCTGGTCTTCCCTCCTTTCCCCAACCCCTTGACTAAAAATCCAACTAAATTATGAGCACCCCATTGGCCCTGGAGCACACAATGGTGTGTTAAAACCCTCAACTATACTCCCACCTCCTAGCAACCTTTCATCTCTGTTTGCATGTCAGAATTGACACCTGCAAGGAAAATTAAATGCATAGCATTACTGTCACTTATGTCCAATTTTTGTGTATGTGTGTGTTGCCCCAACATCAGAATGCATACCAATGGTAGGACATTTGGGACACGCCCTCATGTGTAAAGATAAAAGAGTCACCCACAATCCTATCACCCCAAGGAACCTGCTGTTATTATTTTCACAGACTTTCACATCTCCCAGTCTTTATTTATAATATTGCTTATGCCAGAAACATTTCCCCTGCCGTCTTGTTCTAGCAGAATCCTATGTAGTTTTCAAAGTTTGGGCCCAAAGTATGGACCTTTCTAAAATCCTCCCTGAGCCTTGGGGTGGAGGAGGTGCTCCCTTCCAAGTGCTCCCGAGCCCAGAGCCCACTGTGAAGACCACGGACGTCCTGGAGCTACTCACCTACCATTTGCTTCTCCCTCCACGATGAGCTTGTGAGTAATGATGATGGAGCCAGCTTTGTGCCCCAGTGTCCAGCACAGCACAGTGCCACCTCAATGAGCCTCTGTTGGGTTCCCTCTGCCTATGACAGGTCTTCTCCCATTCCCCTTCCCCTTCCTGATTCCCCCTTACTGGTCAGACCTTTACAAGTCGGCATCTCTCCAGAGAATTCTTACCTCACCCCTACATGGTGTCTCCCTTTACATGTTCTTACAGCAACATATAGCATTTACCACAGTCCGTGACTATACACTAAGGAGGTAATATCTTGACCCACCCCATTAAGTTCCAGGAGGGCAAAGGCTGTGCCTGTTTTTGTTCCCCACCAGAGCCTACCACGGTGGCTGGCACATAGTAGCAGGTCCTCACTGATATATACCAAGTGAAGGAATGAATGAACAGCACCCATTGCTTTTCTACTCTGAGTGAATTGAACCTGTTTTACCTTGGGGCAAAGTGGTAACATACTGAGGAGAGCTAAGCCGCCCTTTGACAGTCTGGCTGTAAGCTGCTACGGTCACTCGATATTCAGTGCCTGGCTTCAAATCTCCAATCACTTCCTCCTGTCAATAACCAAACAGGAAATGCGTCAATGACCAGAAGTTCTTTTAGAGCAGAACCAGACAATTTCCATAAGGGTTGCATCTCGAGGGTCCTGTGAAGCTGCTTGGATAGAGATTATACTGGCTTCTCTAGGATTGCCCAAGTTTTAACATTTGCAAAGAGGAAAACACCATCACATATTCCCTCCAACTAGAGAATTACCCTTTATAGGAATCTATCCACTGTTCTAGAACTAAGCCTGTTCTAGAACTATCAGATCTTGCTTTTAACATTTGAGTTCTTTGATCAGAGTACTGAACTGCTAAAATTCAAGTAACAATCTTTTCCAGGGTTGGAATCCATGGGTTCGTTCTCTCCATTTGCATGTCACAGATGCTCAGAGACTAGCCACAACAGCAAACTGAGGTCTTGATTTGTACCAATAATGTAGGGACTCAAACTTTGGTTCTCAAATTTTAAACTGCATCAGAATCACCAGGAGGGCTTCTTACATTGCAGGGCCTGCCCTCCCCCGTCCCCACCCACTGTCCCTCCTCCCTGGCCCCCAGGGTTTCTGATTCAGTACATCTGGGAAGGGGCCAAAGGATTTGCTTTTCTGAGAAGTTTCCAAGTGCTGCTATTGGTCTCCGGACTCCATATTGACGAAGGATATATATGAACTTCACCGCACAGATGTCCCTGACCAGAAGGCCCCAGCTGAAGAAGACTTGCTCCACTTGAGGCTTTGGCAAAAGCAACATGCCCATGGGGTTATGGTGCTAAATAGTACATGGGAGTCTGGATCCCATCAATCCCAGCACACTACCATGGAAAAGACACAGGCTCTGGAATCAACCAATCCTGGGCCTGAATCCTGATTCTGCCACTGAGTGCTAGTTGTGGCCTTGATATCAACCCCCAAGCCTCAGCTTCCTCTTCTGTAAAATGGAGTTGATGTAGGACTATCTAGCATAGCTATCATACCTGGGATAGCGTGTGTAAAGTACCTGGTACCGAGGATATCGTCAAGAAATGGGTTGTAATGATTACCGTCTTGAATGTAGGAGGCCCCTCCTCTTCCCTGCTTACCTCGGTTCTCCCACTCCTCCAAGGTCCAAACCTTCCCCATGACACCTGACCTCGCAGACCTGATCTTACCCCACCAACTGTTGTGCCACTAATTTAGTACTTTTATATACTACAAATTATGTCTCTTTCTCCTATGGCATGGTGAGCCACTGGAGAGCAGGGATCCTGTCTCGTATGTCTTCACGACCTCCTCTGTAGATGATCATTCATTGTTGCTAAGGACAATTCACCCACTGATCAAGAAAAATCTTTTTAAAAGGATTCAACAAAGAGTTGTGGAATACTCACGACAGTAGTCCTTAACCTGAGTGCACGTTAGAATCACTAGGAAATACCGGCACCTGGGCTCCACTCCAGGCTACTTCCATCAGAATCCGTGGGGCGCCTAGGTGGTTCAGTGGTTGAGTGTCTACCTTTGGCTCAGGGTATGATCCCGGGGTCCGGGGATCCCTGTAGGGAGCCTGCTTCTCCTTCTGCCTATGTCTCTGCCTCTCTCCCTATGTCTCTCATGAATAAATAAATAAAATCTTTAAAAAAAAAAAAAAAAGGATCCATGGAAGGCAGGGCCCTGGTGTCAGTATAAAGCTCTCAGCTGAGGCTAATGGGCATCCAGGTGTACAAATGCCTGGTCCAGGGCCTGGCTCATCCCCTGTGCTCTGAATTCCATCTATTGTCCCCCTTCTCCTGTAACTCCCTCCCTCCCCCACGTACCCAGTTCTGGTGTGATGTGAGTATTTATGCTGCTCAAGTCTCTCCCACCTTAAGAATGGTCACTATTCCCCTGGCACCCATGTGCCCACTCCCTCTCCACAGGGGCAACTTTCTTAAAGGAGCTGCCTCTACTTCCTCACCTCTTATTCACCCCTCACCAGGCCTCTCTGTGCTACAAACCTACTGAGCTGTTCTTACCAAAATTACCACACAGTTTTGTAGTAAATCCAATGGGAATGACTCTCTGTACTTGACTTTGTGTATCTTTCATTACTGTTGCCTACCCTTGCTTCCTAAATTTCTTGGTTCCCTTAGGAGCCATGACTCTGCTCCTCCTTGGTCTCCTACTTCTCTCATTGCTCCTTTGCAATATCATCCATGCATTCCCCATTCTCTGCTTGCCCCACTGGTGTTGGTTTTTCTCAGGGAGTCATCCTTTGCCATCTTACCCTCTCACTCTGTAGTCTTACTTGAGTAAGCTCATCTACTACTTTCTTAGCTTCGAGCACCACCTTCACTTGACACCTCCCAAATCTGCCTCTCAGCTCTGACCTGCCTCTTGACATCTAGATGTGGGTTTGCAACTGCCTCTAGAACTTCTCTACCAAGCCCCTACTGTTCCACATAACCAAAGCTCAACTAATCGCTTCTCCTCCTGCTACGAAAAACAAAATACGAAATTGCTTCTCCTCTTGTGTTTGCTCTCTCGTTACCCAAACCACAAATTCTTGACATTTTCTTCTCTGTGTCCATCCCTCCTCTCTAACCACCATTCAGCCAGTTACCAAGTCCGTCCTCAGGACTCTTTTGCGTCACTTGAATCTGTTTAGGCCATCTTGTCCTCATAAACACAAGTCCAAGTCCTCATAATTATGACAGTGATTTCCAATATTCCGATTCTCCCTGCCACCCATGCTGCCTACACCACCAGTGTAGACTTCACCAGCTACAATGATCTTATCTTCCTAAACCTCAAATATGAGCGTGTCACTTCCCATTTTAAAATCTCCTTAGAGGGATGCCTGGATGGCTCAACGGTTCAGTGTCTGTCTTTGGCTCAGGGTGTGATCCTGGGGTCCCAGGATTGAGTCCCACATCGGACTCCCTACATGGAGCCTGCTTCTCCCCCTATGTCTCTGCCTCTCTCTGTGTGTGTCTCTCATGAATAAATAAATAAAATCACCTTAGAATAGCATAGTTGCAGCCCCCTGTCTATCCTTTCAGCATCATCTCATGTCCCCTCCTTTCCTTGCATTCTATATTCCAGTCATACTTAAGAACTTGGCAGGGCTCAAATTTATACCATTCAATTCCTTGCCTCTGGGCCTTTGAACCTGCTGCTCTGTCTCCACGAAATGCCCTTTTCTCCCACACTTGCCTGGCTCACCCCCTGCTCATCCTTCATGACTCAATTCAGCTGAGACATTACCTCACTTCTCTGACCCCCCAGCCTCCAGTCTGGGGAGGCGCTCCTCCTCTATGCTTCCCTGGTGTCCTTGGTGAACCTCCATCTTAGCACTACTCACCTTAGATTTTAATTGTCTATTTGTCACCTTCTCCCCACCCACTTGAGGGCAGGAGCAAGTTCTTACTCCTCTGGCAACTGAAAGCTCAGTAAAGTATTACCAGACAGGTAGCAAATGCTCAAGCAATGCTCCTTTGATGAATGAATAAATGAAGGAAGCAAAGTGAATGAGTGAAAGAAAGAAATCAAATCAAGGTGTCCAATAGAAGCAGGTGACCTCATCAAGAACTAGCTTCTACTGCTGACCCCTCCATCTTGGTTAACAGCCTCAGCACCCTTGTCCCAGGCCCTGGGGTTGGCAACTCCAGAGACACGCTGACTTTCTCTTACTCACACCTCCCTCCAACCATCTCCATGTGCTTTTCATACCTGCTGCCTTCCTCCACTTCCTCTGATTCCTTACCTCGCCATTTCTACAGCCTCCCTGAGGGGGGCTGTCTCCAATCCTCCCCTCCTTTCCTCTCTTCCCCACTCTATCCTTGTGCAGCTGCACAAGGGGTCTTGGCTGAACATATGGCAGCCCCCTGCCTGCCCTAACTCCCTCCATCTGTGCATCCCAGTTCCACTATCTGTCCTCTCATTCCATATCAAGTCAGAGATTAAGAGACTGGAGGCAGCAGGTGGATATAAGGCTTCTCACTTCTCTCCCGGCAGCCATGCCCCAGCTCTTCCCATGAGAGCAAAAATACACTTTCAAACCAATGCCCTCACAGCCTTTTGCTTTAGAATCTTTTCCCCCTGTGAAGTCCTTATGCTGGATGACCTATGGGAGGAGTGCTATGGTTATAGATTATTATAGATATTAGCTATAAGCCAATCCTAAATACAGCTACTATTACCATGGATTGTGTGTTTTCTTTGTTCCAGGAACACATAGTCTGATTTAATTCTTCTTTCAGTCCTATGAGATAGATATCACTCCTACTTTACTTTCAGAGGAGAAAACAGAATCCCTGAAAAGTTAATGATTTGCTCAAGAACATAAACTTATTAAGTAACAAAATGGAGATTTGAAATCTGCTTTGTTTTACTCCAAAGCCCAAGTTCTAATTTGATAATACAGGTTACAGAAAATATTAAATAAAATAATAAATAATATTTAAATCAATAGACACTTATCATAAACACTAAAGACCAGATTATTATTTTATCCACAAACATGGAAGTTTATGTACTGAAAATTTAGAAGTTATCACTGAAAACCAAGAGACATTAGACTTGCCAAAGTTGCTTATGTAGATTAAAAAACTAATTCTTGGGATGCCCCAGGTGGCTCAGCGCTTGGGCATCTGCCTTTGGCTCAGGGCATGATCCCCGGATCCAGGATCGAGTCCCGCATTGGGCTCCTTGCATGGAGCCTGCTTATCCCTCTGCCTATGTCTCTGTTTCTCTCTCTCTATGTCTCTCATGAATAAAAAAAAGTAAAAAACAAAACTAAACTAAAAACACTAATTCTTTATTAGATATGGAAGATCAGCACTGCCTTTAGCCCAGGTATATTCTGATAGGTAGATAGGTAAAAGGTGACCCTCCCAGAAGCCAATTATTTCCAGTCTTTTCCTGTTTTGACCGCTGATTAACAGTCATAAGGAAGTGAGGGTCAAGGGCATGGAGGAGCTGGGGCCATGGGTAGGGGAACTGCACTCAATGATTTAACCAACACTTCTTCCTCTGACATCAATCCTCCCAAATGTAATCTCTCACTATATTGTGACTAGTGATAACCCTTGGATTATTTTTAAAAATACCATATAATTCCACAAACCTTCTATTTCCATCTTTAAATGTTCTATAATTACTTGCATCAAACTAGACAAGACAGTGTATATGTTCTTTTTGAAATTAAAAAACTCAGCATTTTGTTACCTGGTGGAGGTTTGAGAACAAGTCTAAATGCTTCTCTCTTGGCTTTTGTTTCTACACAAGATAGTGAGAAACAGTGAGAGAAATTGCTTCTATGAAGAGTCCAGAGTAAATTCAACAGTCTCCATTGGGCCCTTCTCACACCTTTTTTGGGGGGATGAGGAGGCAAAGCTGGATGGTTTGCTGCAAAATAATCCTGCTTTGTGTTTGCCTAGCCTTTTCTAAAATCAAAACCCCCCAAATCTGCCCCCTTTGTCTTCTCAATACCCTCACTGGTTGGCATGTGATCAAAGAATTTACATCTATAGAAGAGAAAAAGCAAGGCTAGTTAGTTCACTAAGTCCAAGAAGAAAGCTCAACACCATGTGTAACACAACGATGGGTCTGGTTTCCCTCATCAGACACATGATAACATAATATGCTTCCAGTTTCCCAACTCTCAAACACAGCATATCAAATTTTTAGGCTAGCACCTTGTTTTTCAGATGTCCAACTGCCTTTTCCACATCTGCTGTACGGGTCTCATTCCTCCATTCACAGTATGACAGGGACAACTGTCCCCCATACCTATTCTCTCCTTTCTTTCTTTTTATAATATTTTATTTATTTATTTATTCATGAGAGAGAGAGAGAGAGAGAGAGAGAGAGGCAGAGACACAGGCAGAAGATAGAAGCAGGCTCCATGCAGGGAGCCCAACATGGGACTTGATCCCTGGTCTCCAGGATCACACCCTGAGCTGAAGGCAGGCACTAAACTGCTGAGCCACTCAGGCTGCCCCTCTCCTTTCTTATAATAGAACCCTTGTATATTAGTTGGGCCATCACCACTCACAGACTACATTTTCCAGCATCCCTTGATCTAACTGTGGCCATGTGGCCAAAATCTGTCCAGTAGAATTTGAGTTAAAATGCTGAGGGCAATTTCTGAGTTATCCCTTAATAGAAAGGGCCATCCTTGTTCTCTTCTCTCTTTTCCAAATCTATTGGCTAGAATGTGGATGTGCCAGTGAGCCAATTTGGACCATGGGAAAGTAGACCAGAATGGTTGGCAGAGCAATGAGATGGAAGGATTCTGGGTTTCTGACAGAGACAAGCCACCAAAACTGGTTATAACCAAACAGGTTATATCAGGAAGGAAACATGAATGAACATTTTGTTAGGATCACTATTATCTTGGCATTTTGGACTGTTAGACTTTTATTCTAATTAATATATGACCCAATGTACAAAAACAATCTGGATAGCTACATACAAGGAACCCCTAAAAAGCTGAAACTACTCTTAACTGAATACCTCTTTGCAACAATAAAACCATGTGGAATAACTCTAAACTTAAATCTCTGACCCTGATTTCAGATTCCACCTTTATCCTCTTTCATGCCATACTTTTCTCCTACTGCTGGAAACCCAGGTCATTTGTTTCCAGAAATGAAGTTAGGTGTTGTCTTGCTTGCTAGTCCAAACAGGGAGCTACTATACCTTAAGGGCATCCAGTGAGCAGAGCTGAAAGAAAGCATAAAGTGGGAGCACACTGGACCAGGAGCCAGGAGACCCAGGTTCTGCGCCAAATAGCTTTGTGATTTTGGAGATGCCACTTAACTTCTCTGGGTCAAAGTTTCAACACCAAAATTCTATGAGTGCTCTAAAATGACCTTGTTGGTAGCTAATAACCTTGGATTCGACTACACAGTTGACTCTACAAGTCGAGACTGGGCCTTGGTTGGGAACATCTAACATCATCATTACATGAAAGGCACCAAAGAAACAGAGAAGTACTATCTTCCAAACACACTTTTTTCAATGGCCCTGAGGAAAGCTGTGCAGGTCAGAGGGGAGGCAAGAGTTGGGGGGGATTCTATTCCCTGAGTAGTTACAGAAGGCTAGAAAGTATCTTTCAGAGTTGCATAGGAAGGGCAGCAATGACTGTGAGGCTGCACAAATCTTCCTCGTATGGGTCTGTCCTATGTACTGCAGGGAAAGCAGCATCCCTGAAGCTTGTCCATGAAAATGTCCATTCAATGTCCATTTGCCCCATAGGAAACAAAGGAACCCCCAGTTGGGAACCATTACTAGGTCACCCCTTCATTTTACAGTCAAACAGAGATTCCAAGGGGCTCTGTAACCTTGTCCAAGATGACCTTGGCTGTGATGGCAGACCTGGGACTCCATGCAAGTCTCATGATTCCTGCCTACATTTTCTCTCTCTAACCTTGGGGAAGACACAAGTGCAATCACTGTTTTGGGTCAACCAGACCAGCAGACTCCAAAGCAGGGTGATGGTGCATCCCCCTAGATGAGCAAGACAATTCTCTGAGATGCCAGAAGAAAAGAACGTTCTATTTCTATTTTCTATTTTATCTCCTCCTTTAAGATTCTGTGGAACTTATAAAGTACACAACATATCAGTAGAGTAGCATATGTATAACTTATAAGTACGTAAATATACATATATATAGGTACATAGTCAAATATTTTTTCATCAAAAGCTGATGTTATGAATGATCAGAAAGTGTATGGAGCCCACCAGCTGAAACACTTGCTTCTATTTCCAACACTAAAATATGACCAAATTCCCCGGGTTGGCTTGACTACTTATTTTTCCAGGTTGAAACCTACAGGTTATTCTTCTAAGAAAAAAAAGCTAAGTGTCAAGTGCTAACCAAATCAGAAGCCTCCATACAGGCAGATCACTTAAGGATACAACCAGCGGTCAACCTCATCTTCTGCTACCGTTGAATCCAGCAAGTCAAGCAGTTTGAGGTGAGTTGGTCCTGCCTTATTGGGAAGGTCTGGAATTGTTAGAGGAAGTGAGGACAGGAGAGGAAGAGGAGGGTGAGGGGAACCACCCCGGCAGCGGTGCTCATTCGTTTAAATAAATCCTTTCCTTTTCAGTCTTTTTCACCTAGTTTGGGAAAGGAGCTTAAATTACTTCAACCTTTAAAAATACTCCTCTTAACCTTACTCTGCCATGTGAGACGAAGCAGCACAGAAGAGAATAAAAGCAACTTCTTTCTAAATGATTAAAAATTCATCTGCTATGCTCTATGGTCACTGCTTACTCCAGAACGAAGCACTCTCCCTTAGGCCTTAATCATTATGAGCAAGATGCGGGAAAATCAACATCTCGATGAAAAGAGACCCCCAGAATCTGAAGCATACTTACAAAAATCACTGGATGATCAGATTGTCCCTGCAGAGGAGGGGGAAAAAAAAAAAAACATGAAAGAAAGGAAAACTTAGAGGTCAAAAATGAACCCGGACAATAGCCGCCCCCCCCCCCCCCCAATCTTCTACAGACAGCCATGGGCAGCAAACTCACAGTGTCCCGCCTGAGTTCTGCTGACACTCACTCAGTTCTTGTTCCTTGCCATTGGTGATGCTGAGGGTTCCACATCCACGACCCCATTTAATGATGGCAGCAGCCTCATGCTATAGGCTGATATGATACAGGACAGGTGCCCAAACTGTCTCTGTCACGGCACCTTTGCTGTCTCTGGAATATTTTTACAGCACTTCTAATGCCAAAGAAACGCCTAAGCGTTCCATTTTTTCAGTAGTTATACCCAAACAACCTGGCAGTAGTAGTTCACACACTTGTTACCCTTTCCTTTGAAAAGCTGCAACATTCCGCAGTGCCCCCTGTGAGTTTGCTGCAGAGCCCTGGAGCACCCTGGCACACCGTTTGGAAACCCCACAGATACTACCTGTAATAGAGATACTATTCGGATCCCTGTTTTGTCCATGGGGGAACTAAGTCCATTAGGCCTAGCTTGCTGTAATACAGCCATCTGCAAGCAAGTCTCTGAACCCAGAACCCACCCTGTTATATCACACCCCTCCCCTCCTCCCGACTCACTGCCGTTAGGTTTAAACAGTATTTCCTCCCTCCATTCCGGATGCTCTGAACGCCTCCCCCCCCAAATCTCCCCACTGGAACACACAAGCTCATACACACACGTGCATGCTTGTCCTCTTGGCTCACACCATTCCTTTCGATTTCACTGCCCGTCCCTCTCCTCTGCCTTTCCAGAAACTGCCCCTGCTTCAATTCTCAACCCCTGGTTCCACCATTTGTTCTTACACTAATCTCCCCCTCTTCAAAACTTCAGTCTGCCTATTAAGCAGCATGTTAACGACATCTGGTCTTCCAGCTGTTTATCAGCAAGAACGTGATTTTCCCAGTAAGATTGAAAGCTCCCTGAGAATAAGGACCCTGCGTTGTCCTATGCTGGGCATAAAGGAGCAACGAAGAAAGCTTGTTGAAATCAGCCAGGTATAACTTGATAGCCTACTCTGATGCCTGGATGTAGTTAACATAAAGAATATATTTAACATAAAGGCAATGATCATGAGGAATGGTCACCAACATCTATCTGGCTTCTTTACATTTTAAAACCAAAGGCTTGTATACACACCATTTTATTTGGAACTCACCACAGTGTAATTATTTTACCCCTCTCATGGGAGAAAGGTAAGACTTGGCCAGGTTAGGTGACTGGTCAAAGTTACCCAACCTGTAGGTGCAGAAAGGGTGCTTGGAAGCCCAGGGTGCCTATTTCCCTCCTGGCCCTTTGCTTCATGTTTGCTTCGCAGTGCCCTCCCCAGAGATGCCAGTGTTCAGCCCAGGTCCATGTGGTGGGGCTGCATCTGGGTTCCAGAGGCATTGTCGGGACTCCGAGACACCTGCCATCTGCACTGTGCCCTCACTGCCTGGGCTGTGCTGCAGGCAGAGCATTGAGCCACACTCCCTGCAGGACAGGAGGCTGGCGGCTGGGGACACTGCTGGCTCCCTGGTGGGGTCCAGGAACTCGCTGAAAGTTCCCATGCTGCCGAGGTGAGACAGAACTTCAATTAGTGGCTTCCTGCGTGGGCTAAGTCAATCTCTCCTTTTAGGATAAAGTAAGCCATAGAGGTTGGGGCTGAGGACTTCTGGGGCAAACAAGGGCAGCTGGAGCAAAAGTCTGAGATTAAAAGCATACATGCAAGCTGCAGATGTGCATCGATCTCTGCTTTGTGAAGAGCTTGGGTAAAAATAGCCAGGGCAGGGTTCAGAAGTCAGTGTGCACTGGGTCTACAGTTGACTCTGTTACTCAATAATGTACAATGTAGGGACAGTGATTTCACCATCTGAGGCCAGCATCCTTGTCCATAGAATGAGGTCATAGGATAGTTGTGAAGATGAGATTGAAAAACAAAGGTAAAGCAGAGGAATAGTGCCTGGCAGGTAACAGATGCCCAGCAAGTGATCGCTACTTCTCCCGGCTGACAAACGGGTTTCTTGGCGCTGTGCCTAGCAGGCTCTTATGTAGGACCTGGAAGCACGGTCACCGCCACGCCACCGCCACTGCCACCGCCACCCCGTTTCAGCAGCGTTCTAGGCACTGGTGCTAACCGCTTGCAGAGCAATTTAAAAGGCTCTAGCTATAGGATAACTGCAGTAGAATGGGGAAGGAGGAGGAGAGTGGAGGAAAGGAACCAGAACATGCCTAAGGCAGAAAAAATCACCCAGACAGACCTTGACAGGAAAAGAAAAAAAGATGGACAGGCAACAATTGGTTAGTAGAAGGACAGGGTGCCGAGCTCGGCAGGAAAAATAAACAACTTGGACCGTGTGAATATACATTTCAAATGACATCATTTTCTCCTGCGCTGTGTCTCCAGGTGGTTGGGAAGATACAAATGTGTCATCTTTCTTTATAAAGCTTTATTGGGATTTTTTAAAAAGTTGGAATTGAGCTTCTTGAAGGAAAAATAGGGAGGGGTGAAACAGCAGCTATAACGTGGCTGCTCTGTGGCCTGATGAATGGGGTGGGTTGAGCCCAGGATGGAAGTGCTTACACCAGAACTCTTTCTTCACAAGGCTGTCTTCCTGGAGAGGGAGAGGCGTGTGATAAGGGAATGTGCACAAAAGGCACGTGTAAATTCCAGAGAATTCTGCAAACATTAGTATTCCATCCACAGCTGCACACACGCACATGCACACACACACAGGATTGGAAAGCCTTCTGCATCTGGCTGAGATGCCAAGCCCCGGTGTGCATCTGAGGGGCTGCCACGATGCAGACACTCACCATGGCCAGGCTGTCCTGGCTGAGCGACACGCTGTGGGATTGCTCCTGCAGGTATTTATCCCTGCCGACCTCAGAGAAGAAGACCTGGAAAAGAGGGAGGCATCCAGGCTGAGAGCAGGGCCAGCACTTCTCTACTAGGTCAAGGGCCTGTGGTTCTAGCTCCACTCACAGCCGCAGGGGGTTCGAGGTTGGCCAACACCAGCTCCACTGCAAACATCAGCTCTACATGGCAGGGCTTGCAAACTCAGGAGGAGGCCCAGGAGGAGGATCTGCATCAGTGAAGTGGGAAGGAGGGGGCTGGACCAAGCTCTCACTATTTTTCCCCAAACCATGACTTTCTCAGGTAATCTTCCATCATCCCACTCTTGATAAGTAACATGAGTTCAGAAACACATTTCTCTGCCTTCAGAAGACAATAGGATGAGGGCCTATTTTTGGTGAAAGGGAGGCAGTAGGAGTAGTAGTTAGAGATCTGGGTGTAATGGGGAGTCGGGGGTGGGGGAGGTTTCTGTCCCATTTAAAATGGGCAGCCCCCCTCCAGCAGGCTCAGGCCATAGGAATGTGGACCCCGTGTGGCCAGCTCTCTGGATATTATTCCCAGAGACCTCAGAACTCCAAGTATTTATCTGAAATCTCTTGACTCCTAAAAGCTGACTAATTTTGAAAAACCCTGTACAAATGAGACATTTTGGTGAACTGAAAGGAACTCCTCCTGAAAGGTAGGAGCACATTCTCTGTTCCCTCCCCCACTCTGCCATCCATGTCTTCACTTTAATTCAGATTTTACAGTATTTTGTATCTGTTGACAGCATTCCACAGTGACTCTATTACTTCCCATGTGCCTGCTTCAGCCTCCGCACTTGACTGTGGGCAACCAGATAGCAGGACCCACATCTTCCACTTAGTTTCTATTTTCCCATCCCTGAACAGAGTCAGGACTCTATAGATCCTAACTGAGTTCCAGGCACTGACAAATACCCTTACAACAGGGAAACACTTCCTCTGGTTTTATGTAAGGAGACTGGGGCAGTTGTTAATAGGGGAGTGTTGATAGAAGGAGGCCATATAAAGGAGGAGCAAGGGTGGGAAGGGTGTGCAGTTACCCCAACGATACCCACTATGGAAATCCCTGGGCCCCGGTACTCACAGTATACCCAATGATGGGGCTCTTGGGATGCCTTGGCATTTTCCACTGGATGCTGAAAGCTGTGCAGTTCAATGAGGACAGCATGATATCGAGAGGCGGCCCCACCTTGCCTGCCCCAAAGCAAAAAAGACCGTGTTAGAGGCTGCACGCATCCACCCTGAGTGTACTTGTAGATGCACAGCATACTTCAAGATGAGGCCACAGGACAGAAATGTAGACACCTCTCTGGCATGCCACACCTGTATCAGCTGACTTCACTGGAACTCTGCTATCCCCTTCCGATGTGGCAATGGTAGGGAAATCCGCCCAGCTATTTCCCTACTGTAACTACTGTAACCTACTTCCCTTCTGTAACTTCTAACACCCCGGCGGCTGGCAAAGGAAGAGTGGGGGTAGCACAGACCAAACACTTCCGACTTGACTCTAGGAGCATGGAATGTATTAAAGGAAGATGATGATTTGCCTTTCTTTTTACTTAGTAACATATATATATGTTTTATAGGTATGTTGTATAGCTGTGTCTGTTTACATAATTCACTTATTATAGACATTATGCTCTTTCATCTCTACATTTTCTCGGTGTTCAGTATGTATTTCCAAAAACAAGGACATTGTCTATATCAGCCATATTGAGACAATACTATTTTCTGATCCATAGTCTACAGTCAATTATTCCATAATGTCCTTTGTTTCTATTTTTCTCCTGCACTAGAATCTCATCCAAGTTTATGCATTGCATTAGGTTGTCATCTCTTTAGCCTCCTTTAATCTGATCAGTTCCTCTTTCATGAGCTTGCATTTTGGAAGAGAATAGTCATTTATTTATAGAATGTTTATTTGAGTTTGTCTGATACTCCCTCATGATTGGCCACACATCGCTGTTAGGCTACTACCGATCTTCTGATGATGTGTCAGAAGGGGGATCATCTGCTTACAGACCGTTTGACAGTGGGTAACTGAAATTGCTGACATTGAAACCATAGACACGTGAGGGACCGCTGTAATGCATATGCCACAATTTACGGTATTTCTCATTCCACTATTGTTAGACACTTAAATTATTTCCAGTGTTTTGCTATTTTAAATAATGTTCCATGAGGGCAGAACCCAGGTATGTCCATTTGAGAGCACAGACACTAATAAATGAAAAAGCTTGAGTGGATGAATGTTCTTCATTCTGATTTCCCACCTGCTAGTATGTCCTGATGATCCTTCTTTTTAACAACTGTGTATAATTCTCCAGCATATCAGTTCAGGTACTTTGTCGGCAACTCACAGAGGTCTAATGCGTCTATTTATTAGACTGCTGCTAGGGCCTCCCACTTGTGTTTTTAATAACAGAAACCAAAGCCTTTCTGGTGGCCCAAGTAATAGAGGCTCAGTGCTGTCACTTGGCAAGGACTGCCAGTCTAGGAGGCAGCAGCCACACTTTTCTGCCCACAGACAATACCACAGCCACCACTGTTGTCACTCAGGGATTTGATCTTCAACTACTTGCTGTCTCTGCCTTGGTTCAAGATCTAAAGTCCCATCTGGCTGGCCAAACTTCTGTAATGTGACTCCTTCTTGACTCAACCAAGGGGTCAGAAAGGAATAATCAGTTTTTTTCTGGTTTCCAAACTGGGAACTGACAGGATGAAGGGAGTTTTAGGAATAGTACTTCTATCCCTCCTATCTATAGTACTAAAGGCTCCTTAGAGGGGAATCAGATCCGAGAAAAGAGCAGTGGGAGGTGGGAAGCCCAAATACTCTGCTATGCAGAACACACATGTACATTAACTGTATCAGCTGACTGATATTTAGGTTGTTTCCAAAATTTCACTGTTAAAAATAATGCTGAGAAGAACATTTATGTGCCTGTTTGTTCCCATGTCTGAGGATTTCAGGGATGGATACCTATCAACAATTATAGATACATCTAACCTAAAACAATGAAATACACATTATTTTCAAGTACACATGGAACATCTCCAGAATAGATCACAGATTAGCCCACAAAACAAGTCTCAACAAATTCAGAAAGACTGAAATCATACCATCATCTTTTCTAACCACAACAGTTTGACAATAGACATCAACCATAAGGAAAAATCTGAAAGATCACAAATATATGGAGGTTAAATAACATGCACTGAACAATGAATGAGTTAACCAAAAAAAATCAAAGAGGAAATAAAAAAATGCATGGAGACAAATGAAAATGAAAACACAATGGTCCCAAATCTTTCAGATGCAGCAAAGCTTTTTTAAGAGGGAAGTTTATAGCAATACAGGCTTACCCCAAGAAACAAGAAAAATCTTAAATAAATAACCTAACCTCACACCTAAGGGAGCTAGGAAAAAAGAAAAAAAAAAAAAAAGAGCAAACAAAACTCAAAAAAGTAGAAGGAAGGAAATAATAAACATTAAAACAGAAATAAATGAATAGAAACTAAAACAAAACAAAACCAATAGAACAGATCAATGAAATGAGGAGCTGGTTCTTTGAAAAGATCAACAAAACTGATAAAGCCAGACCCATCAGAAAGAGAAGGGGGGGAGAGGGACCGAGAGGACTCAAAATCACAAATGAAAGAAGAGAAATGACAACTGACACCACAGAAGTACTAAGGATTATAAGAGAATTTTATAAAAAAATTATATCTCAACAAATTGCCAACCTAGAAGAAACACATAAACTCCCAGAAACATATAACTTCCCAAAATTGAATCGGGAAGAATGCAAAATTTGAAAGAATGGATTACCAGCAATGAAATTGAATAAGTAATCAAAAAATCCCCAAGAAAAAAAAAAAATCCCCAAGAAACAAAAGTCCAGGACCAGACAGCTTCACAGGTGAATTTTACCAAATAATTAAAGAGTAAATAATGTTTTTTTCTCAAACTGTTCCAAACGAACAGAAGAGGAAAGAAAGCTTCCAAATTCACTCTATGAAGCCAACATTACCCTGATACCAAAACCAGATAAAGGCACTACAAAAAAAGAGAACTAAAGGCCAATATCTCTGATGAACATAGAAATAAAAATCTTTAACAAAATGTTAGTGAACCGGGATCCCTGGGTGGCGCAGCGGTTTAGCGCCTGCCTTTGGCCCAGGGCGTGATCCTGGAGACCTGGGATCGAATCCCACATCGGGCTCCCGGTGCATGGAGCCTGCTTCTCCCTCTGCCTGTGTCTCTGCCTCTCTCTCTCTCTCTCTCTCTCTGTGACTATCATAAATAAAAAAATAATAATAAAAATAAAAATAAAATACAAAATGTTAGTGAACCATCCAACAGTAGAATAAAAATCATTCACCACTATCAAAAGGGATTTATTTCTGGGATTCAAGGGTAGTTTGATATCCACAAATCAATCAACATAATATATCACATCAACAAGGGAAAGGATAAAAACCATATGACCATTTCAATAATTGTAGAAAAAGCATTTGACAAAGTACTACATCCATTCATGATAAAAACCCTCAGGAAAGTAGGCTTAGAGGGAATATACATCAACATAATAAAGGTCATGTATTAAAAACTCACAGCTAACATCACAGTCAATGGCAAAAAACTGAGAGCTTTCCCTCTAAGATCAGGAACAAGACAAGAACGTTCACTGTCACCACTTTTATTCAACATAATACTAGAAGCCCTAGCAATCAATAGACAAGAAAAAGAAATAAAAGGCATCCAAATTGGTAAGAAAGAAGTAAAAGTTTCACTATTTACAGATGACATGATACTACATATAAGAAACCCTAAAGACTCCATCAAAAAATACTGATAACTGAATTTAGTAAGGTCACAGGATACAAAATTAATATACAGAAATCCATTACATTTCTATACATGAATAACAAAGTAGTAGAAAGAGAAATTAAGAAAAACAACCCCATTTACAATTGCACCCAAAGTAACAACATACCTAGGAATAAACTTAACCAAGGAGGTAAAAGATCTATACTCTGAAAACTATAAAACATTGAAGAAAGAAACTGACAATGACACAAAAAAATGGAAAAATATTCCGTGCTCATGGGTTGGAAGAATAAATATTGTTAAAATATCCATACTACCCAAAGCAGTCTGCAGATTTAATGCAATCTTACTCAAAATACCAACAGCATTTTTCACAGAACTAGAACAAAAAATCCTAAAATATGTATGGAACCACAAAGACCTTGAGTAGCCAAAGTAATCTTGAAAGAAAAGAACATACTGGAGGTAACACAATCCCAGATTTTAAGATATATTACTAGACACATAGATCAATAGAACAGAATACAGAACCCAGAAACAAACCCATTATTATATGGTCAAATAGTCTTCAACAAAAGAGGCAAGAATAGGCAATGGTGAAAAGACAGTCTCTTCAATAAATGGTGTTGGGAAAACTGGAAAGCTACATGCAAAAGAATGAAACTGGACCACTGTCTTACACCATACACACACACCTCAAACCTCAAAATGGATTAAGGACCTAAAGGTGAGATGTGAAACCATAAATATCCTAGAAAAGAGCACAGGCAGTAATTTCTCTGACATTGGCCATAGCAACATTTTTGTAGACATGTCTTCTGAGGCAAGGGAAACAGAAGCAAAAATAAACTATTGACACTACATCAAAATAAAAAAGCTTCTATGCAAGCAAAGTAAACAATCAATAAAACTAAAAGGTAACCTACCGAAAGGGAGAAGATATTGCAAATGACATATCTGACAAAGGGCTAGTATCCAAAATGCATAAAGAACTTATACAAAACAAATAATCCAATTTAAAAACAGACAGAAGACATGAACAGACATTTCTTCAAAGATGGCATAGAGATGGCCAACAGACACATGAAAAGCTCAACATCATTCATCATCAGGGAAATTAAAATCAAACCTACAATGACATATCATCTCACATCTGTCAGAATGGCTAAAATCACAAACACAAGAAACAACAAGTATTGGTGAGGATTTGGAGAGAAAGAAATCCTCTCATGCACTGCTGATGGGAAGCAGTCTGGTGGTGTAGCCACTGTGGAAAACAGTATAGACATACTTCAAAATACTAAAATAACAATTACATATGATCCAGAAGTCCCCCTACTGGGTACTTACCCAAAGAATATGAAGACACTAATTCTAAAGGTATATACATCCCTATGTTTGTTGCAGCATTACTTACAATAGCCAAATTATGGAAGCAGCCCAAGTATCCATCAATAGGTGAATAGATAAGAAGATATGGTATGTAAAGACACACACACAAAAATATCACTCAGCCATAAAGATAATGAAATCTTTCCAATTGTAGCAACGTGGATGATCTAGAGGATATACTGCTAATTGAGATAAGTCAGTCAGAAAAAGACAAATACCATATGATTTCACTCATATGTGGAATTTAAGAAACAAAATGAATGAACAAAGAAAGAAAGAGACAAACAAAAAACAATCTTAAATATAGTGAACAAACTGGTGGTTACCAGAGAGGAGGTGGGTTAGGGGGATGACGTATGAAGGGTATTAAGAGTACACTTACCAGGATGAGCACTGAGTAATATATAGAATTTTTGGATCACTAAACTATTCAATTGAAACTGATATACACTGTATGCTAATTATACTGGAATTAAAATTTTTTAAATTATGAGTATATACATTTTAAGTTTTAATAGTTACTGACTTATTGCTCTCCAAAAGGGATTAAATACATGAATCTTTAAATATATTTGATTATTTCATTTGGAAAAATTCTTAAAGCCAAATTCTTGTATCTAAGACAGAATTTCGCAGTATCAACATTGTTGACCTTTTGCGCTAGATGGTTTTTTGTAGGACTTCTTCCATACATTGCAGGATGTTGAACAGCATCCGTGGTCTCAGCTCACTAGATGCCAGTAGCACCCCTCAACCATAGTTGTGAAAACCAAAAATAATCTCCAGACATTGCTAAATGTCTCCTGGGGGCAAAACTGCTTCCAGTTGAGAACTACGGATCCTAGAGAATGGATATTTTAAGGACTTTTTATAAGTATATCCAAACTAACATCTAAGAAGATTAACCAATTTAGAAACTTACGGAGGTGTATGAGAAAGCCCAATAGAAGTAATACATCTTTACCAGATCCGAGTATTACTTAAAAGTCTTTCCTAAGTTTTTAAAGCTTTATTTATTTATTTGAGAGAGAAAGCATGAGTGGGAGGGGCAAAGGGAGAGAGAAACTCAAGCAGACTCCATGCTGAGTGTGGAGCCCAACATAGGGATTGATCTCAGGGTGGTGACCTGACCTGAAACCAAGAGGCACACACTTAACACTCAACACTCAACTGACTGTACCACCCAGGGACACCAAGTCTTTGCTAATTTGGTAAGAAAAAAGTTGACTACCTTAATATCTTCCTTGGCTATTTTTAATCCTCTAATTATGTGTTTGTGCATTTTTCAACTGGGTTAATTTTTTTCTTATTGATTTAAAAGAACTCTTACTATGTTACTATCTTAATCATTCACTTATATTTTCTCTGTGTATTTTTATTTTTGGGTCTAGCTGTATAATTATCCACTACTAGTAGTTATATCGCCAAGTTAAGAGGTTTATGCTAACAAAATCTCAAAGGAGATGGGGGAGTAGGAAGTGGGGGGAAGATAGTGGAAATGATTTATCAGACCCTCACAGAACCGTAGAATAACCAATAAACACAACTTCACCCTAAATCCTAGGAATAGAACTTTCTCCATTTACTTTGGGAAAAATCACAACTGATCAAGGTGGGCTACTTGGGTCAGTAAGTGGGACACCAGTCCTTGTGTCCTCACGTAACAGCCATGGTTCAGTACAGAAAACAGAAAACACTCTAAGTATTTTGAGCAGAAGCATGGTTACAAAACTGGTGAGAAGGCCAGTGGAATGGAATTCATGACTCTCCCTTCACTCTATTTTAAAGATAGATATATAGACAAGAGAAAGAGAGAAACTAGCTATAGTGGTGACTCAAAACTAAGAAGTCTCTGCCTTCATATTCAATCCTGCCATGAGACTGAGACTGCCTTCAGACACCCACAGAAGTGATGGTGAACCTTGGAAGGATGAGTTCTCATGTTTTGATACCCTCGCTTAGGAGGAGAAATAGCCTCAGGAAAATGGCCTTCATCCCACTCCTGCTTTCCATTTGTCCCAAGAATGCATCTCACTGGTGAGACCTAATTTATATCCAGAATACTGGCTGCAAGGCAGTCTGAAAAAGATCATTTTAATTTTTCCAGCCTTTGCATTATAGTAATGGTGCCTAGAAGGAGAAAAAATGGATGTTGAACAAGCCAAAGCTACAGTGTCCATGACATGGTCATACCATAAAAGGCATGAACTCCAATATGCTATCCCCTTTACTTTCATATTCTGCAGGAAAATATTCTAATCAAGCCCTGATGGGACACAGTTAGGTATGACTTCTATTGTACTGTCACATTCATTCATTTATTAGATCTTTCACATACCTAATAAATATGTATTGAGCTCCTATCTGTATCAGGCACTGGGTTAGTCAGTGAGACTACATTAAGGATACAAGAGACAGAGGACCACTACAAGCATGTTAGCAGGACACTACAATTGGGTGTGACAAATGTAAAGGACAATATGGGGCACTTTTGTGGCACATAGCAAGGATATACCTGGCCCTACCTGCCAGGCTAGTAGGAATGAGGCAAAGTAGGGGTGGAAAATTGTTCCAAGCAGAGGGAGCAGTATATACTCTTCCTCAAAAAAGTAGGAGGAAGAACCACATAATAGAACCATGAGGGCATTATAGTTGAGTGGATATGGAGGGGTGAAGGAGAGGAGAGAGTCAGGAAAGCTCCAAGGATTCTGCTTTGGGTAACACAGGGGAGAGGGTGTATGTTATTCACTCATTTGGGAACACAAAGATGGCTTTTAGTGTCAATGATGAAAGAGGTGTGGTCATCTGCAGCTGGTGAGCAAGAGGCAGCCAGGTCGGACATTTGGGCCAAATACCAAAAATATTCCAGATGAATCAAATGGCTAAAGATGCAAAATCAAATTATACAGAAGAGAATCGGATTTTAAAATCCGATTTTTGTTTGTGAGGAGAAACCTTTCTAACCTTAAAAAAGGTAAAGAAAATAAATCAAAAGAAAAGTGATGAATTCTGCATCATAAAACTTTCACCATGCTCTTCAAAAATCGCAAAAGAAAAATCAAAACAACAGATCGGAGGATAAATCATTGCAACAAAATGACAGGCCAAGGGCTATCTTTATTATAAAACTCATACATATTGATAAAAAATTTATTTAGACCCTAATAAATAAAATATGAAGAGACAACTCAGAAAAGAGAAAGTATAGCTGGTAAACATGCATGGTAAAATATTCAAATTGCTAGTTATCAAATAAATACAATTTTTAAAAATTGAGATGTCATTTTCACCTATTAAATTAGCCAAAATGTGTAAGTGATAGTAACTAATGCTGACAAGAATACATGAATGTGCTACTCACAAAAAATTACTTATGACAGTGTAAATGAGCACAGGCATTTTGGAAGACAATTTGGCAATGTGCAATAATATCCGGAGCCATAAATACGTTCCTTTCCTTGGCCTCTCAGAAGTGTGGTTACAGTCTGTTGTGAGGAAAAGAACCTTAAAAGAAGAGAAGGCTGCTCACATGAAGATGCTCCGTCTGTGATCTTGTGATACAGAAAAAAATAGAAACACTCTAGATAACTTAGAAGCAGGTGATAGGCCAATAGTGGTATATTACATGGGTAGACCGTAATACAGACATTAACAATGAGATTTGACCAAACACACTGTGGTATCTTGGATTGGATCTAGAACAGAAAAGGATATTAGTGGAAAAACGAGTGATACCCAAAGAGTCTGTAGTTCAGTTGATAACACAGTACTATTAGTACTATCACTAGTTAATTTTTTGGACTTGACTAATGTGCCATGGTTATGGAAGACATGACTATGAGGAGAAACTTGGTGAAAGATGGGCAGGAATTCTATTATCTTTGCAACTAACTGTAAATCTGAATTTATTTCAGAATTAAAAGTCCATTTTAAGGGACGCCTGGGTGGCTCAGCTGTTCAGCGTCTGCCTTTGGTGCAGGGAGTGATCCTAAGGTCTAGGATCAAGTCCCACATCGGACTCCCCGTAGGAAGCCTGCTTCTCCCTCTGCCTATATCTCTGCCTCTCATGAATAAATAAATAAAATATATATTTTTAAAAAGGTCTATTTTAAAAGTGAGGCTTGTTGTCACTGTGCAGCAACAATTATGATGTAGTGTTAAATAAAAAGTATACCTAATTGCCACTGATACTATTACTAGATTTATAAGGAAATATTCATTTGAAAAATTACTTGAAGGCAAGAGTAAAGGCAATTGTTACCTTAAGGTGGCAGAGATTAAGGATGATGTTTTTCCCTTCTGTATTCTTCTATTTGATAAGCTTCACAGAATGCTAGTATATCATTTTTTATAATTTTAGAAAGCTACTCTGAAAAGTATTTTTATAGTCAAAGACCAAACATTGTATGGATGCGGGTGTGCTAACGGAAATCCACAAAGCACTGCTTCCTGAAGCTTGTATTAGTTGGGTTAAGGCAGGCTTTGTCACCTCATAGACACATTCTGTCTCTCCATTTAATGTAAGGCTAAAAATAGTTTGCAATTAACAAAGCAGATCCATTAGCTCTTAACAACCAAAGGAAATGTATCTGCATAAAATACCATTCCTGTATCATAAGTCAATCATCGCAGTAAAATGAAAGTGCCCAGGAAGGAGGCTATCGCTGCCATGAACAATGCCGCACAGCACTGTCAACTGTAGTGACAGTAGTGCTATCGAGGTGACCTGGTTTATAAAGGACACAGAACAGGCTACTCTGTTCTCTTGCTCCTCCCCACCTTAGTGGCTGGCTGTATTCTAGAATAGGATTTTCCAAATTTTTTTTGCTCTCTATTCCCTGAATTCTCTAAGGCAGCTCTGATTCTAAATTAGATCTCACAGCAGTGGAAGTTAGAGGGGCATAGCCATGGGGCGTCACAGGACATAGACTGGAGGATGGCCAGAGCCAGGTTTCACAATGTCTAAGAGAGGAGGGACAGATGCATAACCAGGGTCCTGGGCTTCACATCCTCATGAAGATTCTCAACTAGAGCTGGTGGGAAGGCCCAGTGCTCTGAGCATGCTCCCTTTATATACACGCACGTGTCCTTGCATATTGATGAGAAGATTTTGTTTTTCTTTTTTCAAAAGAACTAACATTTTAGTTAATGGTAAAAATATTTGCAAACTATGTATTTGATAAAGAGTTATTATTCAAAATACTTAAGGAACTCTTACCATTCAATAGCAAAAAAAAAAAAAAAAAACCAGTACATCAAAAAAAGGGGGGGGGGGGCAAAGAACCTGAAATTTTCCAAGGAAAGACATTTTTTCCTGAGAAGATACGCAAATGCATAGCCAACAGATACATGAAAAGGTGCTCAACATCACTTATCAACAGTGAAATGCAAATCAAAACCACAATGATGTACAACCTCACACCTGTTAGCATGGCTATGACCAAAAAGACAAGAGATAACAAGTGTTGATGAGAATGGAAAAAAAAGGGACTTCTCCTGTGCCCTGTTGGTGGGCATGTAACTTGGCACAGCCACTATGGAAATATAGAGGTCTGCAAACAACTAAAAATAGAGCTACCATGACTGGGTATCTGAAGGAAATAAAAATAGGAGCTCAAAGAGATACTTGCTCCCCTGCATTCATTTCAGCATCATTTATAATGGCCAAGACATAGAAACAACTAATGTCTGTTGATGGATGAATGGATACAGATGTCACACACACACACACTCACACCACTGAACAATGGAATATTATTTATCTGTAAAAAAGAAGGAAATCTTGCCACTCGTGACAACATGGATAAACCTGAAGGGCATTATACTCAGTGAAATAAGTCAGAAAAAAGCAAATACTGCATTATTTCATTTTTATGTGGAATCTAAAAAAAGTCGAACTCACAGAAACAGAGTATTGGTGGTTGTCACAGTGGATGGGGTAGGGTGGGAAGGAGAATGTGTGAAGGTAGCCCAAGTATACAAACTTCCAGTTATGAGATGAATAAGGTCTGAAGATTGAACATACAGCCTGGTGACTACAGTTTATAATACTTGAAAGTTGCTAAGAGAGTAAGTGTTTAAAGTTCCTACTGAGATGATCAATGTGTCAGCTACCCTTACTGTGGTGATCATTTCTCAACATGTATGTCACAAAAGGATATCAAATTATCACACTGTACACTTAAACTTATATGATGTTATATGTCACTTATATCGCAATAAAGCCAAAAATAAATAAATAAACAAATAAACCTGGGGGCAGGAAATAAAATAGTTAAATCTCCATTCACTATTCCTTTCCTCTTCCTTCTCTCTTCCAGAGATAACAACCATTTGGTGTTACTGTGTTTTATCTCCATGGAGGTTTACATACTTTTATTTTATCTGCACATTTTAAAAAAAGATTTTATTTACTTATTTGATAGAGAAAGAGAGCAAAGCAGGGTGAGGAGCAGAGGGAGAAGCAGGCCCCCCACTGAGTAAGAAACCCAATACAGGGCTCGATCCCAGTATCCTGGGACCATGACCTGAACCGAAGACAGACGCTCAACTGACAGAGCCACCCAGGCACCCCTATCTGCATATTTCTTTATTTTTACCAGAAACAACCTAACTGTCCATCAGTAAGATAATGGAGAAATTGTCGTTTATTCATACAAGGTACCCATATCTTTCCTCCTTGAATATTTATTCTTTAAAATGAAAGAGAGATCTAAGGAAGGAGAAAGAAACAGAGATGCAGGAGAAAACTCTTGTAAACTTTAAAGCATCCCTCAAATAGTAGCCAGTTTCCAGTCATCTTCCCCTCACTGCTAACTGGGCAATCACAGTTCTTTTTTTTTTTTTTTTCTTTCAGATAGAGAGAGCACAAGAGCACAAGCCAGGGAGAGGGCCAGAGGGAGAAGGAGAGAGGGAGAGAGAATTTCATGACCCTAAGATCATGACCTGAGCCAAAATCAAGAGTTAGACACTTGACCAACTGAGCCAGCCAGGCGCCCCTCTGTTCTTTGGTTTCTTTTTTTTTTTTTTTTTTTAAGATTTATTTATTTATTTATTCATTCAGAGAGAGCGAGAGAGAGGCAGAGACACAGGCAGAGGGAGAAGCAGGCTCCATGCAGGAAGCCCGATGTGGGACTTGATCCCGGGTCTCCAGGATCACACCCCAGGCTGCAGGCGGCGCCAAACCGCTGTGCCACCGGGGCTGCCCTGTTCTTTGGTTTCTAAATCCATTGCCATTTGTCCATGGGCATTTCAGTTTCCAAAATTTCATCATTGCTGTCTTCTAGCTCTTTCCTTTTATCCTGCTGGTTAAACTGATTTCACCACAAATCAACTGATCTCCATGACAATACGGGATACAGGAAGGAGAAGTTATTCCCACTTTATAGATGAAGAAACTGAAATCTAGAGTGTGCCAATGTAAAATCTTATCAAGCGGTCAGGAGGCAGAAATGGTGAGTAACAAGGTAGAATGGCTCTTCCTCCTAGAAGTGTTTCTGGTGATTTTGTCCAAGCTCTTCTCAGCGCCCAATACACTCTCCTCCTGGGTGCCCTCATCTCTGCCGGTGACTACCAAAGATGTTGGGAGCTCCCCAATCTGTTCCTCCAGCCCAGCCCTCTCTTTCAGGGGGCAAGTCTATGTATATAACCGCCAAGTGGACCCAGGTGTCACATGGGCCTCTCAAATTTAACGTGTCAAACCTGAGTTCCTTATTTTTCTCTTAAACCTGAGCTGTGGGGGACCTGGGTGACTCAGTAGGTTAAGCGTCTGCTTTTGGCTCAGGTTATGATCCCGGGGTCCTGGGATCAAGCCCTGCATTAGACTCCTTGCTCAGGAGTCTGCTTCTCTCTCTCCCTCTGCCCCTCCACCCCCACTAGTGCATGAGCTCTCTCTCTCCCTCCCCTCTCTCTCAAATAAATGTATAAAATCTTTAAACAAACAAACAAAAACAAAGACCCTGAGTTGCATCAGTAATCCCCATCCTGATAAATGCCATCACCATCTACCATGACTTCCAAAAACCTGGAAGCGTCACTTTCAGCATCAAATTTATCCCGCGGTATCAATTTTCTCCTGTTCATGGAGACCTTGGAATCCTCAACCCATTGCCCAGAGCAGCACTACCAACTGCTCAGAGCTGTGCGTGCAGTGGAACCTATTTGCCATTTGGTCAAGACTTCCCTGGTGGTTTCTCTTGTCTTTCCAGATCTTTCCAGATCCTAAACAGTATTTATTCTCCTCTGAAGAATATGTGTTAGTAACTAAGTGAAACTTTCTTTCTGCAAAGCAGTGGAATGCAACATGAAGGGTGTTGGGGTCATAGGACTGGTGGCTCTAAAAGATGTGTAGGAGGCATGTATGAATGGCCATCTGCTGGAAGGAAACACCAGAGGCACATTTGCATTGTGAGCACAGCTTTATTCTCTCTGTATTTGTTTGAAGTGTCCTTGAGGGTAGGGCAGGTCTCCAGCTGCGGGCTGTCCGAAGCTGTATTTGCAGAGCTAGCACATTGTTTGAGATTGTAGATGATTGGAGTATATGTAGAGGGAGCAAGTTAAAAGCGAGAGAAAGCCACCCAGGAGAGCTTCCTTTGCCCTGGAAATAGATTCCAGACAGGGCGAGGTGGGGGATCTGGAAGGGCCATAGAAACCATGGGGAAGTCCTGACACATGGCCTGGCATCAGCCTCAGAGATAAGGAGATGGTGGAGTGTGGTCCTAACTGGGATGAGCGCCAAAGTATCTCTCTAAATCTCTTCCAGCTAAGTGAGTAAAACTAAGGAGACTTTCCTTACGTCAGGAGAAAGGCCAATCTTTGAACAGGGCAAGTCAAGCCCAAGCTACACTCCAAAAACTCCTAATGAAGCAGAAAGTTTTGATAATGGTTACAACACAGGTCTTCTGGGATTTTCTCTATTATGAACTAAAAACATACTAGCACTTCTTCAATATTAAAAAAAAAAATTGAAACAGTGGTCCACTTACATGTGCACAAAAGATTTAAGCAGTTACACATGAAAATTGCACTTATATTTAACCAACAATGGTTAGAACGATGGGGGAAATGTATTACACGATAGAAAACTAGTTTTGAAGAACCGTAGCCTTGAAAACTAGTATAATGCATTTATACAATATATCCTGAAGCTGTGTTCTTGTGAGCTAAAAGCTATACTTCTTAAGAGATAAATAAATAAAGAGTGTTGCTTTGCCACAAGGGAGCTGTATTCTTGGGCTTTCTTCTTTGGAGAGCTTTCAAAACTGCATTAGGTTTTTGCATTAGAAACTTCTGAATAATTAGGTCAATTTCTCAAGGTAATTTTATTTCATAAAATACTCCAACTTCCTGAGCCAAGTTCATCTCCGATTCAGTTAGTTTTGTAATCCAATTCATAAAAACACTTCAAAACGCAAACAAAAATATCATCTGTGACAGAAATACATTGCTAGCTTTTTCGTTATTTGATTTTCATGGAATGAACCAAGTTATATTCACTTGCTGCAATGGAAAGTGCCCGGACTAACTAAAAATAATCAGGAAATTCTGAACAAGGGGGAAAAAAATCCTTATTTCCATCTTTTTGAAGCTTGCTCAACTCTTATTACCAAAGCAGTACTATGAATATATAACCAAAATCTGCCACTAGAGCCTCTTCTAAGGTGATGCCTGCAAGGCAGCAGTAAAAATGTGAGTTTAAGACAGAACAGTGTTTGTTCTAGTTACCCAGGGATTCAAGACATTCTCAGACACTGAGGAGCAGCATGAAGTGTTTTCTAAAGCCCTGCCAGCTTCTCTCTGTGGGGCAGTTCTGTTCACATCACAATTGTGCTTCCCTTTGAAACCCGCCATTGCAGCGCATAATTCCAGAATATACTCCACCGTTCCACACAGTGTAATTCCCAAATGTAATTTGGGAGTAATTTCAGGGTGTAACTTTTTACTCCAGGGTATAATTCCAAAGAGTAAGTGGGCTCAATTAGATGATTTCTAGGGTCTCTCACACCTTGACATTAGATGATATGTCCCTATGTATCTACATGGGGTTATCTGCAGAATAGTGAAGGGGAGAGGGAAGAGGATCACTCAGAGCAGTTCATGGCTGTTCCCTTATACCCACACAAACATGGGTCCCCTTTTAGAAGTCCCACTATGGCCCTCACTTGGCCATACCACACTCTTTGGCTGGAATATGGTGTCCTAGGCCACATGCCTATGAGAGCCAGGACCCCGCCATGTGTAGACCACTCCTTGAGTGCCCAAGACCCTGGATTCCCCACCCAGATTTTCCTGATCCCCAGTGGCCTCTTCTTTTCCTTCTGAGGGTGGACCGTGCTGCTGGTGTGTATACCTCAGGTGAGAGGTATGGCCACTGGATTGCAGTCTGCCAGGACAGGTGGTGGACAGAGCTAGGGTTGTTGGCTGGGTGTCTGCATGCGTGCATGGGAGCATCCCTGATGGAAGGACAGAGCAAGAGGCGCACCACACCAAGATTCAGAGGTCAGTTCTCTCCACATTGTCTCTTTTCAAAGTGGAAATTTAAGGAGTCTAAGAAATCTAAATCTGAATGTGGTCTTCCAGGTCATTGTAAAGGAGAGAAAATACTGTATCTAATAGTTTGCTGGCTTAGTCAATGAATTGTAAGTTTTTACACAAAGGGTACTTGACTTCTGTGCTTGGTTCACTAGCATTAGGGACAGGCCTGCCTCTGAGCATCACACAGCTTCATAAACTGGGCTCAGCTGGATTGTGAGGGGATCCCGCAGAGGACTCCTTCTGGCCCAGCTGGTGACTTCTTTTTTTTTTTTTTTTTTTTTTTTAATTTTTATTTATTTATGATAGTCACAGAGAGAGAGGCAGAGACACAGGCAGAGGGAGAAGCAGGCTCCATGCACCGGGAGCCTGATGTGGGATTCGATCCTGGGTCTCCAGGATCGCGCCCTGGGCCAAAGGCAGGCACCAAACCGCTGCGCCACCCAGGGATCCCCAGCTGGTGACTTCTGACGAGGAAATGTGGGCTGAGGGCCCCTAGCTGCAGCTCCTGTTAAGAATCAGTCAACAAGCCCAAGGGAACACAGATGCCAGAAATGCAGAGATGCCAAAGAGAGTGCTAGTGATGTGCAAAACAGAGGCAGAAGGAAATGTAGATAAAATTAACTGTCCTTATTATCTGCAGCCCATTGACATATACTTGAGGCAGGCAGAGTAGGACTTTCCTCCAGGAAATTCCCAACTGTCTGCATGTTAATGCCTTGCTAGGCAGAAAAACTACCTTAGCTTGACAATAGCCAGGCCTCCAAGGATCCCAGCCAGTCTTCCTTGGCATATGAAAATCCTTTGGAAACTTCCCTTTGTCTTTACTTCCCGCAGCCCCACAGTACAAAATCAGTTGCTTCCTCACAGTCTGGAGGCAGCAGCTCCTTCTGCCCAAGGGTGCTGTCCCGATGCTTTAATAAAACCCCTTTTGGACCAAGGACATCTCAAGAACTCTTTCTTGGCCGTGGGCTCTGGACCCTAATAACACTACTCCAAAAGCATAGCATTTGACACCCTTATGTGGAGCTTGAATATTTTCAACTGGACTCTGAGCCATGATGCAGACTTGGGAAGTCCTGTCCTGTCCCCTCCCCTCCCCCCCTCCCCTCTCCTCTCTTCTCCTCTCCCCCCCCTCGCCTCCCCTCCCCTCGCCTCCCCTCACCTCCCCTTCCCATTACTCCCATTTCAGTGGCTCTGCAAGGAGTGCGGTCTCACTGCAACACTTTCGTGTCAATTGGTCAGACTGTGAGCCTCTAGCCTGTGGCTACTCTATGGGGGAGAAAGCCTGCCCTGTGGCTGGAAGGACATTTTGGGCAGAATGATAATAAGACCCAGAAACTTGATGCCTTCTCTTATTCTTGTCCTTATACAAGGTTGTCTGTCTTGGGCACCAGGACAGCCACCTAAGTGACTAGCATGGCTGCAGATCCTGTTAAGACTCCTGTGTGAGATTTCCTCCTCATTGGTCTAATGTGACCCCCTTCACATCCCTGGTCTAGCCACTTCTGGCCTCAAGACCTCCAACGGGAGCCGGCCGAAACCAGTACCTGACTGTATTAAAACCCAGTTGGGGACTGTTTCCTAGAGAAGTTTCCTTTAAATATTACATGTGTTGGAATGTGGTTTAGGCCATGATAGATTTCTATCTCTAATATTTTCCATCAATGTCCTCTACTAAGTTACAAATTTGGGTAATTTCCTCTTGTAAAACTTATCTAATGTTTTCCATGGGTTAAAAATGGTAGGTTCTTTGTGGCCTTCACAGTAGAGCCTTCAGAGCAAGGCAAAACTCCAGCACCCATCATCCTCCAGAATGCGATGGACAAGGGGGCAAGGGCACAGCAAGGGTAGCCAAGGCAGGGTGTGGCCTTCACACGGGGCCATCAGAGCAAGGCAAAACTCCAGCACCCATTGTCCTCTAGAATGCGATGGACAAGGGGGCAGGAGTGGTGGGGGGGCAGGTCTCCCTCCTACAGGGGCCTTTACAGCAGGCAGAGAGTGATTTAATTCTAGGGATGCCTCTGGTGGCTTTGACACCAGGAACCTCTGACATATCCTGCACCTGGGATGCCACCTGGGTGTCAGGGGGTAGGAGGGGAGGGTGGCTTTTCTTGGTAATGGACCTTCTCTCTTCAGCCCTTTGGGATGCCTTTTAACCCACTGGAAACAATTCAGATAACAAGATTTAAGGGGAAAAAACATGGCATCTGCTCATCTGAGCTGACAAGTTTTAGAGCCAGGAACCTTCTCTCTGCCTTCTGGCAGCACCTCACTGCCTCTGCCTTCCCCTCCCCCTCCTGTTTCTGTACCACCTTGGGTGCCACCTGCATAACTGGTTTCTGAGCCCATCCTCCTTGCTCCAACACCCTTGCTTCTACTCCTCCCCTTGCTGTCAAGGAGTCAAGAGCACCCCCTGGTCTTACCACCACCCACTTCAGATGAGATCGGGCGCGTTCAGGGTGGTATGGCTGTAGACCCACAACCCACTTCAGAATTCGCCACCGGTGCCCCAGGTAAAAACTGATAATGGGGAACAAACTGACTTTTAAGTGGCCCCAGGTGGAACATAATTCAGTATTTAAACTAATTAAAACTTTGTACCAACATTTCCTAAAGGTCAGATAAGCCCGTGTTAACTCCGTTGCAATTTGTCAGCCAAAAGATGACTTAAAACGATGGTTAATTTTGTCTGTCTCAAGTTTTCAGGGGGAATTGTTAAGATAGCTTCCAAAGCCTTCAGTAACCTGAAACTTTAAGGTTTTGCTTAGATAATAAATGAGATTGAATTCACTGGACATATAGGCCTTTTCCAAATGAGATAAAATACTGAAGCATTGATTCACTGAAGTACTGAATTGCACTTTTGACTTCTTATGGCAAAGAAAGTAAGCATATTTCAATGTGTTGGTAAACCTTCTCGGTGCTTACTAGATTAATAAATTTGCCATTGAAAGAATTCTGGTGTAATACTTCACGCTTGGTTACTACTTAGTTTTCACTGGAGACTAAGGTTTCTAAGATTTAAAATTCGGCTAAATGTAATTAAGACTGATGGAAATAAGGGAAGAGCTCTGTGTAAAAGGTTTACGAAGGGAAATCATTGGAAAGGAATTTTATATGCGGTCAGGACTGAAGTTAAAAAGAATGGATTTTAAAAGTACAGTGGCATGATCGAAATTCTGCTTTTCTCTCTGTTCAAGGGATGAAGTTTTCTTGAACTCTTGGTTTGCATTTGATGAGAAAATGTAAACAAAGGTTTTAATTTTTTCTCTTTTGTCTGCCCAGAAAACTAGTTTCTAGGTTTTGTCTTTCTCAGGTCTTTGATTAGTTACAACTTCTCAGTATTAAAGGAGCTAAATTTTGCTAACAACTATATAACCCTACATATTTGCCTTTGGAATCTCTTATTGTTACCTTGGCTAAATAATAATTACATTTTGTAATGATATGCAATCCTATTCAGGCATGTGTTTTATAACTTTCTGAGGTTTTTTTTAACAAACTTATTAAGATTTAAATTGTAAATTAAGTCTTTTTGACTCATTCCGGCCTTTCTACTTGGTATGTTAAATTACTCTGGAAACACTGTTAATTAGCCTTACGTTGTATTGCTTAGGTACTATTCTAGAGATGATAGACAGTTCCTAAAGTTTTAATATGTTTTGGCATAAGGCCATTACTTAATATTCTGATTATTGAAGCGTTATGTGTCACAGAAATAACCAGGTTTCCTTGCCAGCTATATTCTAACCTCTTATCACATCTTTAACCATGTCCATTTTTTAGTCTTTTGTCATTTATAGCCATTGCTGTATCCTCTTGTAAAACGTGTTTCATCTTCAAGGAGATTCATAAAAAGGGCTTTTGACAAATACCGGTTTTTAATATCACTAAAATCCTAAAACTAAAATGGGTAAGAATTGCCAGAACTAACTAAAGTGAGGATGATTATAGTTTTTGTGACTCTTGTTCGAAACACTGCTGGTTCTCTAATGTTTGCTCTTCAAGATTAAGCAAACTTTCTCTTAAGACATCAATGATATACAGAAATAATGATAAAGTATTCCTCTGTGAACAAATTGAAGCTTTTAACTTTTCTTGCCACCTGAACCCTCTGAAATTCAAAAGATCTCCCTAAGATTCTTTCTTCCTTGGCAATCATAGTTATTTGCATAAGTTCAATAAAAATCTGTTCTCCTTGTAACAGGACACCGTTGGAAACATTGGTTATTTTATTAAGGCTTTAACTGGAATGTCCTATTTGAGAGACATGCATAGACTCAGATGTGACCAAACAGCTTTAAGACCTAGGGTTGACTTTATGAAGCCTGAAGCCAATACAGCCCCTTGGAAACGTTGGCCTGATACCTTGCTTACAGAGTTCCCAGCAGCCTTACCAGGTGAGTGAAGAATGTCACTTCCTGGCAGGTGCAGGAACCTCAGAATACTTTGGGGACCTTGTGAAATGGAATTCACCCAAATCTACAGGTATCATAGACATGTCTGATGGCAAACACTTGGCTTGGTTTCTGGCCTAAAGAGGCTACTAAAAGTTCAATCTAGATTTCTTATAAAAGTTCCAGACCCAATTCTAAAAAATCTGTATGATCATTCCCTATTCTTGCTGAGCTTATGTAAATCGATAGGTCAGGTCTGTTAAAATTAGACTTGTTCTTCAAACGAATTAGTCTTGATTTGGCTATCTTTGATAAAAATGAGGGTTATTACAGAAAGAAAATGTTTCAACAACACATATTTGTAGGTATTAGATTTTAAACACTTGAGACTCACGACACTGTTCGTAATTTGCTCCAATGCTTAACCTATCATTTTCCTGTTCTTTTCTTTTTATTTTTATTTTTTTTACAAAAGGTACCTCTTATGAATTACCTGATTGCTTTGTAAACAAAAGAGGATATGATGGTTAATATCACTTGCTACGCCGTTAAGGCCTTAAATAACTCTCAAAATGGCATTAGATATTTTAATGGATTTAGATTTTGAACTGCTGTGCAAGGTGAAAGAATTACTAGCATAAAAATAGAATGTTGTATATATATTCCAGATATCACAAAAATGTAACAGGATGGCTAACAGATATAAATATTCAAATTGGCGCTTTAAACAATCTCTCTCTTTCCTTTAGTGATTGGTTAAACTCTTGGACTGGAAGAAATTTTTGGTCAACTAAAGGCTGTTTTTATTGGGCTTCTCTTTTTCATTATAATACTAATCTTATTTTGTTGTCTTTTCCGGTGTCTCCCTGACTGGTGCCAAGACTCCTTCATTGCCGTAACTTCAGCTAACAGATGATCCTTTCTACTCAAGCAGGTTCATATGTTGTCTACCTTGGATTGGTGGCCTCTGCCTCTGGTAAATCATATATAAAAATTCCCCAACTGACCCATGTTGACCCATAGGTAGGGACATCTCTATGCCCCTATTCAGCAGGAAGAAGCTACAGAAGAAGACCTTCCACCCCAACAACCTTCAAGATTTAAAGGTCAAAATTGTTAGGGGGTAATAATATAGGAAACAAAGGCAGAAGGAAATGTAGATAAAATTAACTGTCCTTATTATCTGCAGCCCATTGACATATACTTGAGGCAGGCAGAGTAGAACTTTCCTCCAGGAAATTTCCTACTGTCTGCATGTTAATGCCTTGCTGGAGGGGAAAACTACTTAGCTTGACAATAGCCAGGCCTCCAAGGAGTCCTGTGAGTCTTCCTGGGCATATGAAAATCCTTTTGGAAACTTCCCTTTGTCTTTACTTCCCCCAGCCCCACAGTACAAAATCAGTTGCTCCTCAGAGTCTGGAGGCAGCAGCTCCTTCTGCCCAAGGGTGCTGTCCTGATGCTTTAATAAAACCCCCTTTGCATCAAGGACATCTAAAGAATTCTTTCTTAGCCACCGGCTCTGGACCCCAACAACACTACTCCGAAAACACATCACTAGCACCACAGAGCTGGCAACTTAGTGGAATGATTATTCCACCACTTCCAGGTCCTACCCCTAGCTCCAGATGTGTCAGAGAAGGCTGAGGCAAAACACAGCTCTTGAGTGCCACTGAGTGTGGGAGCTCACCCATTGTGGATTTTGCTTTCTCTGACACAGCTCACTTGCACTGTGGCATCCAGGAAAGCAAGCAGGAGGGCCTTAAGTCTCCACTCACGAGCCTCCTGTTGCCACACACATGCACGCATATGCACACACATATACATGCATACACATATACGTGTATGTGCACACGTGCACATATATACACACGTGCACATATATACATACATATACATGTGCACACAGATACACACTTATGCACACACAGGCACATACATATACACATGCACATATACACGTATGCACACACATATACATGTGCACACAGATATACACATATGCATACATACACATCCTCCCTGCCCCAAGCAGAAAACTTTTTTAAACCATTCAACAATGATTCATTAGTGATTAAATGTTAAGATCATTCAACAACGGAGGGAGGACAAAGCAGCATAGGCTATTACACTTGACAAAAGCATGTGAACAAGAATACAGTATAGAAGCTTTTAAGCTAGAAGAGAGTTTCAAATTCATCTAATTCAGTGATTCTCAAACTTTGTGCATAATCAAAATCACCTAAAAGATTATAGCAACAGATTGATGGCCCTGCCTGGAGCTGCTGATTCAATAGATCAGGGATGATGCCCAAGGGTTTGCATTTCTAATAGGTTCTCACAAATGCGGGTCCTGGGGGCAGGGATGGGGGGGGAGGTTCCTAAACCACAGTATGAGAACCACCAGTGTGGCCGAACCTCAGAGTTTAATAATGGAGAAATTAAAACCTGGAGGAGTTCAGTGTCTTGTGCGAGGTCACAGCAACTAGCGAAGAGCTGACACTAAGACTTTGATGTACTGAATCTCTTGCCAGATGCTTGAAAGCTTGTACTTCTAAGTCTCAGGAAGCTGTAGGCACTCTCAGTTTGGCCCAGGCCTCTTACCAGGTTGTACCAGTAACTCTCAACCCTTCTTGTTGCTTTAACATACATCACACTCCCTGAAGAGGACACCCCTGGTTTAGGGAGGCTGCCTCTACAAGATATTTCTAACTCAACACCCGGGCCAAGAACACTGTGGCATGGGGTTTGAAGAAACTCTCTGGATGCTCCTGATGAGCACCTGCCCTTGGCTGAGCCCACTGTGAGTCCAGTTCTTGCAGGGCCTCTCATCCATTCTCGTAGTGTCCCCAGGCTTCTGCCAAATGGATCTTTTCATATCTAAGTGAGCTCCTCAGCCTTGATGGCCCACAAACACTCCAAACTCCAAATATTCCAGAATAAAACTATCATCTTCAACCTTCAGATCTCTCTCATGTTCTCCGTGGTTCAAAAATGTGCAGCACTTTTAACTGCTTCTCTTCTCTGACTTTCCAGATACAACCCTGATGCTACCCTACCCCTCAACAGCCCACAGAATGTAGACTCCCTGAGAGCAGGGACCTTTGTGTTCACCCTTTATTCTTGACACCTACAATAGTCTCTGGAATACAGTAGACATTCCATAAATATTTGGTATTTGATGGACTAAATGCCTGAATAAATTCTTATCTTCCTTCTAGCACTACTGCCGTGACCTTAGTTCAGCCTTCTATCAAACCGTGCTACTGTCCCCAAATAACCACAAAACCTCAATTTGCTCTTCCAGATGCCTGAAATACTACAGGACTGCTAGAATAAAAAAATAAAAATAAAAAAAGTCATGGTAGCAAGAGTGGATCATCTCTCCATTAGACCTCTGTCTTGTTTGGGACCAGAGGCCATTTGCTCCAGGCCAGAGACACACTGGAGACTTAGCTCAGGCTCCAATCTGAGGTCTAGAGGGAATGTGTCATTCCAGAGACCCCTGGGGGTCAGGAGTCTGCTGCCGAAAATTGGGTAATCTTTCCAAAGAAGGCATGAAAGGAACACTGGGGAAGGGCCAAGGTGATATTTGCTCCTAATATTATTTTTTTTAAGATTGTATTTATTTATTCATGAGAGACACACAAAGAGAGGCAGAGACACAGGCAGAGGGAGAAGCAAGCTCCATGCAGAGAGCCCGATGCAGGACTCGATCTTGGGACCCCGGGATCACGCTCTGAGCCAAAGCCAGACACTCAACCACTGAGCCACCCAGGCACCCCTCTTTGCTCCTAATATTAATCCTGCCCATTTCATGAGCCTAAAGCCATGCCATGTAGGAGATCTTTATAAGGGCTAGGGATTTTTTTAAATGCTTTTATTTATTTATTTGAGAAAGAGCGAGATCGCACAAGCGGCAGGGGGGTGGGATGGTGGTAGAGGAAGCAGCCGACTCCCCGCTGAGCAGGGAGCCTGATGCAGGACTTGACTCCAGGATCATGACCTAAGCCAGAGGCAGACACTTAACCGACTGAGCCACCCAGGCGGCCTGAGGGCTAGGAATTATAACGTCTGTAACCACCCTCTTCTATAGTTCTCTCAGATGACCTTAAGAAAATGACCAGTTCTCACAGAAGGCAGCCTTTTCCATAATTCCTCTGGCTCACAGCTAGACGTGTGACCTTTTTAGGTTACTGTAACTACAATAAGGGTCCTTATGAGGAAAAAGAATTGCTATTAGAACACCACAGTGACCTGATGCTGCCAGCAAAATCCATGGGTGAATGCAGGCTTTTATAGGGGAAGCTTTCACATAAGAGAACATTTGCATAGCTTCAAAGGACAGTTACCAGTTACTGTGGTGGTTTTAACACATGTCCACAAACTGTTTGATGTTCTTCATCCAGAAGGTGGAGCTGACCTTCCCTCCCTTGAGTGTGGGCTGCATTTAGTGACCTACTTCTAATAAATGGAGGACAAAAGGGAGAAATGGTAGCTTTATCATAAAGAAAGATGGCAGATGCCCCTTTTGCCAAGTGAGCAAGGTTAACATCACCAGTGAGAAGACATGTGGGTATCATCTGTCCCCTGATCTGACTGGATGTGAAGAACACTTCACCGCTCTGGTATTCCTGCCCAAAATGCACAGCCCCTGGTCTAGTCATCAAAAAATATCAGACAAACCCAAATCAGGATGACAGTCTACAAAATAATTGACCAATACTCTTCGAAAGTGTCAAGGTCATGAAACACAAAGACAGAATCTGCCACAGATTGAATGAGACTAAGGAGATACAACAAAATGCAATGTGGTACCCTTGATTAGATTCTGGAATAGAAAGAACGACAGTCGAAAAATTGATAAAATTTGAATAAGGACTGTGCTTTTGGGGATCCCTGGGTGTCTCAGCGGTTTAGCACCTGTCTTTGGCCCAGGGCGTGATTCTGTAGTCCCGGGATCGAGTCCCACATCGGGCTCCCTGCATGGAGCCTGCTTCTCCCTCTGCCTGTGTCTCTGCCTCTCTCTCTGTCTGTCTCTCATGGATAAATAAATAAAATCTTTTTTTTAAAAAAAGGACTATACTTCCATTAATAGCATTATGCTGATGTTAATATCAGTTTTGATAAATGGACTACGGCAATGTAAGATGTTAACATCAGGGAAAGCTGAGTGAGAGACGTTTAGAAGCTAGTATTGCCAGAATTCTTCTATAAATCTAAAATTAATGCAAACATAAAATTACTGAAGGAAAAAAGCTGCAGATCCTTCCTTTTTTCATCATAATCCCAGCAGGAGATCCCTTTCTGTCTGGCAGGGCCCCTTTCACAGGCCAGGCTCTCTCCTGGAGCACAACTGTCCCGAGCCCTGAAAAATCAACCACAGAAAGCTGGTATCATCCCTATAATTCACCACTCTTTCTCACATTCTTAGGATTGGGTTTCTTTCCAGGCTCCTCCCGCCAACACTGGCTCTGCACCATATGTCAGTACATCTGTTGAGGGGTATCTAGGCTACACCTGCCTTAGGAAGCAGCTTTCTCCTTTCCCTTGTGCTGGGCCAGAATCTGGCCTCTGCAATTTTCAGGATGGCAGCAAAGGCATTTTGCCAAACCAGACTCTTCCTGGTGCAGCCACTGGGTTAGCAGAACATGAAGCTTAATGATCAATGGGCTGCAGAAGCATGTACGGAATCGCAAAAGGCTTAAAGTTAAAATGACTTGTCCTTCAGGGAATAGAGATTATGAGTCATTTAAAAATGGGAAAGAAGCCAACTGCATACCTTTCCCAAAAACACTGGAAACTTTAAAGACGGTAGGTTCAGAATTTTGGCACACGAATGTGCAAAGGATGATAATGGCTGTAATTTACTGACCACCATCTCTAAGCCTGGCACTCTTCAGCATTTTACAAGCAGGGTCCTTCTACCACAGACTCTACTCCATAGGACACTTCAGGCAAATAGGAAAAAAATTTCCCTTCCTGGCAGACACAGATCCCCAGGCTGGGGAAGAGGCCTAGAAAGAGGGTGACATTTCTGCCCACAGGCAACTGCCAAACTCAAGATTAACAAAGTGATCCCCAGCTGGATTCCAGACTTCTGCAACTCTTGGCTGCACATGATTGGCCCGACATTATGTAAGTTACTCTTTATAATTCTTTTGACAGCTCTGCAAGGTAGGTGTTGTTATACCCATTTTTAAAACGAGGAAACAGAACAATTTATTGACATATTCAAGATCATAGAAGGCAGAGTAGCCAGGATTTGACTCCAGGCTTCTCTGACTCCAAAATGGATATTTGCAATTTACCCCCTGGATCCCATGATGGAATAACCCTGGGAATGGTGATAGCAACAAACAGAATTGTAATCTGCCAGTAATTGCTGGCAAAGATCATATTGAAGACATCTGGGCTAAGCTAATCATAAAATAAAATAAAAAGAACTTCCTTAAGGACCAGATTCTGTGTTTAAACATTTTACATGTATTTTCTAATCTAATCTTCACAAAGAAACCCAGTCAACAGATGGGAAAACTGAGGCTGAGAGAAATAAAATAACCTGCCCTAATCACACACCTCCTAAGCGGCAGCTAGCAATCCAGGTCAGTGGGACTTCAAAAATCAAGCCCTTCCATCGCTAGGCTTACTATACTCCCTCTTGTTGGGGACAGTGCTAATACCCTTTCTTTCCTCTAAAGCTCTTAGTTCCAAATCATCTGCGCAGGTCTGTTCAGTTAGGAGTAATAAGCTGCTACAATCAATTAAGAAAATATAATAAGAGCATCTCACACATGGACTTTGGAAACATAAAATGCTTTGAGTACGCATTTGTGGGATGAACGAGGGAAGGTCCAGTATGGTGCTATAACCTTTGAAAGGACAGAAGTTGCATACACATTGACCATGCCTGTCAGGACTTATGATATCAATGAGGAGAGAAGATAAACAGAACTGAAGCAATGAAATATGAATAGTCATCTGCTGTGCAGCACAGCAGATCATGCCACAGGTTATGGAGAGGAGGGGCTAGGATCACTAAAGACTATAAAATCCAAGTCAGAAAATCAATACCCAGGAAATGAGATTTGAGATATGCAAAGCCCCCTTAAAGAGATGGGATGATAAGACTCAAATGAAGTACAAGGATAGCAGTCATGCTGGGTGCACCTCTATGGTGTCCTGGCTGGTATCCATTTTGATTAGCCAATGTGCATGTCATACCAACTGTTAAACATTTTGACTCTTGCAATCCATCAGTATATGCTAGGTCATGCTGCTATCATAAATGACTTCCAAAACACAATGGCTTACAACAAGATATATATATATTTTTTACCATTCATTCTACAAAATTGCTGAGGGTTGGCTGCAACTCTGCTCCTGCCATTCCCATGGTGGGGCCCAGGCTCACAAGTAGCCTCTATCCAGAGCCTAGTGAAACATGTGCTGGCTCTTCAAACTTCCTTGTAGTGACACATATCACTCTCACTCACCTTCATTGATCAGAACTAGTCACATGGCCTTCTTATGGTCAACTAGTCAACAGATTACCTCTATGGATGAATGATAGCATTCTACCAAGATGTGAAGAAAGATGCTGTCCCTTGGTGGAAAAGTAGGGATTCATGTGGATCACAGAAACAGCAGAGGTAGAGGCAAATGAGTGTGGTACCCATCTAGGCCCTGTCCGGGGGAGCTAGTACCTGGGAGACGTCTACATCCTATTTGCATCCTTGAGTATCTCCCTTCAATAAACACCAATTACTCTCTGACTGGTTCAGGCCCAAAGGTAGGCAAGGAGAGCAAAACTATTGGGCATTTATAACTATCTACTGCCCATATTCTCACATTCACATCATTGTTCTGGCTCTGCCGGGCTCACTCTTGAAATAGTGGACTTAAAAACACCCTTCAACTATAATTAAAACACCATAGTATTGGCATAGAAATGGACAGGCAAATCAATAAAACAGAACAGATAGCCCTAGAATGTATAAAACTTAATTTATGATAAGAAAGGCATCTTGGATCAATGGGGAATGGAAGAATTATTCAACTGATGACATTAGGACAGTTGGTTAGCAAATTAGAAGAGAAAATCAATTTCTAGCCTTAATTCACGCCACACACCAACACAACTTTAACTCCAGATGGATTAAAGAATTAGAGATATTTATATTTGTAAAGCCATAAAACAAGAAGATTCTCACCATTCACCCCAGAATATTTACTTTTACTTTTTTGTTAACAAGAAATCATCCACAAAATAAAGGAACATACAACAAAAAATTTTCAAACATTTCTTCCTGTCAAAACAACAACCAGAGTTCAAATACAGCCTAGTACAAATATTTACAGACAGAAAAAAAGATGAATATCATTTAATATATAAGGAACTCGTACAAAATACAACAGCAGCATTTTATGGTTCATAGAGAAAAACAGATAAAGAGGATATACAGACAAGTTTCTAAAAAAGATAAAGTTTAAACACATACCCAGAAAAAATATTCAAGACTCATGAGTAAATAAAGAACAACTTATTGCAACCCTGAGAGCCACTGCTTACCTACAAATTGAAACAAAATTTTTTAAATGATACAACCCAGTTAGTTTTTTAAAGGTGTGTTTTTATAATTTTGATCATAGTCTTAACTTGGTGTAACTCTTTTGGAAATTAATTGGGCAATGTATGAGAACTCTTAAATATATATTAATATGCCCCGGTATTATTATTTCTCATACTCTCTCCTAAATAAATAATCTCTGATATGGAAAAAAGGGTTTATACACACACGTTTATCTCAATATATTTATAACACTGACAACTTAAAGACTGCATGCCTTCAGGCAAGAATGTTTAAGTAAATTACAGTAACATATGTAATTGATGGTCTATCATTAAAATGATGCTTATGAAGTTTATAATAACAGAGAAAAATGTTTCTGGTATGACGTTATGTAAACAAGGCAGTCTACAAAATGAATGCATACATAATACAAAATTATGCAGAGCAAAGCCCTGAGAAATATTCAGCAAAAGTTCACTACAGTTGGCTCAAAGTAATGAATTTCTATTTCCCCTATATGTGAGTTTTCCCTAAAGAGCATGTGTCACTTTTATGAGAGTAAAATAAGCATCTTAAGAGTTAATAATAATACCTGAGTGCTGTGTCAAGTGCCATGCTAAGACCTTACAAAATCAAGGCAGAAGCACCTACGACTGAAGGCAGCAGTACAGCATCTAAGCTGGATGTGCTCTGACTCATCCCATATGTTATCCTGTCATTCGGTGTTATTATTATCCCTATTTTACAGGTAAGAAATGATGCACAGAGAGGTAGGGCAACTTTTCCAAAATCATGCAGCTGGTCAGCCTGGGATGGATGGAGCCAAGATCTGAATCAAGACCTTCCAGAGCCAGCGCCTGTAACTATACAGTGATTGTTGGATTTATTCATTGTAACAACCTAATGAGCCACTTTTGATAAATGAGAAAACTGAGGCTCTGAGAATGTTAAGTGACCCTAGTTACAGGCCTGGCAAGAAAGGATGGTGAATGTGAACTCAGGCAATCTGATTCTGGAACCCACTCCCCCCTCAATCTTGTTTCTAACACCAGCACAAATAACTAGTGCATATAGCTCCCATACTTTTTTCTTTTCCCTCTGTGGCCCCTTTTTCCTGCTTCTCCGTGTGTCGATTGCCCAAGACCCTCACTAGTCATCCGGCTGCTTCTCAGCCTGTTTTGCATTCCTTTCCTTTCTCAGCCTTTGCAATTCTAGGCTTGCCAACTTTCCTCCACATTCACCATCTGATAAAGATCTCGGCGGGGAGTGGAGTGTACAAATGTTATAATGTTTTGTAGATGTCTTTGTTTCCATTCTTGCTTGCATTAAAACAAACAAGACACACACACACACACACACACACACACACACACACACCAGAACAGGTGGCTGCTGCATACAAAATGTCAGTAGTGACCAATCCAAAGTCCCAAGTGGGAGAGAGAAAGGCAAGGGGAGCTGGTCAGAGACCAAACAAGGGGAGCTGGTGATCCTGCATCTGGCCACCTCCGGAAGCAGTCCCCCCTGGGCTGGCCCCAGCACAAGGCTTTCTGGCACAGAGTGCCACTCTGAGACCATCACTCTTCAGGAGCTTTCACACATGAACAGATCTCAGAGCTTATTGGCCAGAATGGTTTAAATAGTGGCATGTCAGACCCTTATGCAGGATTGAGATCTTAAGGAAGGTCAATGTCACCGCATTTGCAACTTTACATTATGTTTGAAAATTGCCTACAATTTCAGGCTAGAAGGGTAGATGATAATGGCCCAAATATGTATGCTGAGGCACTAGAAATAAAAAGACACAGTTTTCCCTTTTTTTTTAATAGTAGCTTGAAGTATAACATTCAAAGAGATTCCTAGGGAAGGAAGAAACAGCAAAGAACAGCAAAGAAGATTGAAAATCTTACTGGGTGGGTGGGGGGAGTGGAGGTAGCTTCATATGAAAATGACCAAAGAATAATTATAACAGACACTTTTTGAGTCCTTGTGTGTCACACAGGGTCTGAGTGATTTAACTCAGTAAATTACTAAGTATAATGGATGTAATCTTCACAATAATCCGTTTAACAGGCATTATCATCCCCATTTCACAGATAAGGAAACCACAGTACAAAGCTGCCCAGCTCATCAGTGCAGCAGGATTTGAACTCCACTGTGGGACTCCAGATCCCATAGCTCTTAACCACTCTCCTGATCTGAACAAAGCACCCTCAGTGCAAGACAAGGCCTTAAATAAATGCAAAGAAGAATGATGATGCCATTTGGGGATTTGGAGAAAAAAGAGCTAGAAAAGCCTCTGCAGAAGATCATTGAAATTGGGCAGCCCGGGTGGCTCAGCGGTTTAGCGCTGCCTTCAGCCCAGGGCCTGATCCTGGAGACCCAGGATGGAGTCCCACGTCGGGCTCGCTTCATGGAGCCTGCTTCTCCCTCTGCCTGTGTCTCTGCCTCTCTCTCTCTCTGTCCCTCATGGATAAATAAATAAATCTTAAAAAAAAAAAAAAAAAGATCATTGAAATCTGTTTAAGCACTTTAAAAGATCAGAATCAACTTTCATTCTGGGGTTGAAAACCATCTAGTGTCCATGCTCAGTGCCCTCCTCAAGGCCTCAGCAGCCCTCGGGGCTCTGAGCAGAGGCAGCCACTCGGCAGTCCCCACTGCGGCTCCTGGGAGCCGGCCCTCGCTCCCGCCTGATGCTGCGTTAGGTCTGGCATTAGGCCCGGCGGTGGCCTTCCGTGCTGCAGCAGCGCTTGGGTGCCTATCATTCATTAAGGTAATGGGCAGGTTGGATTTGACCTGCCCCCCAAAACTAACTGAATTTACTGTCCCGAAGTGCACTGTGCCCACCTTCCATTCCCATCACTTCATCTTATCATGTGGGAGTTTGAACAACTCACAGTATCACAAGAAGAAGGGTGAGTACAGGACAATGAGAGATTTTGAGAGAACAAGAGAGACCACGGTCCCATAACTTTCATTACAGTATATTGTTCTCACTGTTCTATTTTTAATCAGATGTTGCTGTTAATCTAACTTATAAATTAAACCTTATCATAGGTATGCAGGTAAAGGAAAAAAACACAGTACACAGAGGAAATGGCATGTATATAAATTGAATTTAAATAAAATAAAATATAAATACATAAATAAAAGAAAAATCCAACCAGGTTTATTTCTCTGCTCAAAACGCCGCCTTGGTTCCTCATTTACTCAGTAAAAACCGGACTCTTGAGACCTTGCATGATCTGACCCCCGCTCCAGCTCTGCTCCCTCGCCTCTTAACACTCAGCTCCAGCCATCCTGGGCTCCCAATGTTTCTGGAACATTTCAGGCACACCCCCACCTTAGGATGTTTTTACTGACTGTACTTTATATTGCTAACTCCCTTGCCTCCTTTAACTTTTCAACCTTCCCAACGAGACCAGCCTGACACTCTATTTGAAACTGTGGCCCATCTCTGTCCCTGCCAGGCACCCCTTATCCTTCTTTCTCTCCAGTATTTCTTGTTTCCTCTAGCACTACTAATTTATATACTTAATTTTCCAGGTTATTATTTATTGTCTGTCCCTTCTAGAACATAATCTCCATGGTGGTAGAGCTCAGTGTCTGCTTCTATTCACTCAGGCATCCCATGTACTTCAAAGAGTAGGTGGCACGCAGCAGGTGTTCAATAAATGCATGCAAAGTGAATTCTGTGTACCACCTTGCTAGGAGATTGGCCATCAGAATTCAATGCCATACCCAAGGCTCATTTGTCATAGTGTCCTGAATTATGTTCCATCTCACTGGGCTATCACTTCTTTATGTAAGCCACATGGTACACGGATGCTTTATAAGTAAAGAATAATAAGTGGGCATGGGAACACTGTAGAAAAAGCATTATTTTTGTCATAGTTTGGGCACCTGAACAGGCACACACATCTTTACTTTTGTGCTGCAAAATATAAGCCATAGCCCAGGGACAGGTGGCCAGGAGAAAATATTTCTCCTGGGTTCACAGTCTGCTGCTACTACTCACTAGCTATAATTACTGAGAGGAATTTCTTTTTTAAAAGATTCATTTATTTATTTTAGAGAGAGAGCAGAGGGAGGGGCAGACAGAGAGAATCTCCAAGAGATTCTCCGCTGAGCACAGGGTCCAAAGCAGGTTCCATTCCAGGACCCTGAGATCATGACCCTAGCTGAACTCAAGACAGAGCTTGAGGGAATGAGTCACTCAGGTGCCTGGGGGGAATTCCTTTAACCTTTCTGTGCCTCAGTTTTCTCAACTGTCACATGGAGATAATAGCTGAACCTACATCTAGTATTATATAAGGATTAAATTAGCTCGTACAAGGCAAGAAACAAACCAATACTTAGATATAATAAATGTTGAACAATTTTAACTAATATTGGTAAAATATTTATATTTTATATTTTTTGTAATTTAATGGAAATTTTAGCTTTCATATTCATTAGTATTGAAAATAGTTGTATTCAGTATATAGTAGAGAACTTAATACCATCTTAAAACCCTAGCACACAAACTCCCCCCCCTTTTTTTTTCCTAAACTCCCCCTTTTTAATTAAAATTCCAGCCAGTTAACATACATTGCAATATTAGTTTCAGGTATAGAATTTGGGGATAACACATGAGCTTTTTTAAGTGACCTATATAACCCTAGAGATGGTCCAGAGTTGGGGAATTGTGATGGCATGGACTCATCAGGACTGAGCAAGTTATCTATTTGCAGAGCGCCATGCTGGCAGGGAGCAGCAGAGAAGGTACAAGAAGCTGGGATGTTTTACATCTCCCTAATCGAAAAGCCCTGGAAGTGAATGGTTGGGAAATTATCTCTAAAGATGACTCCGACATTGCTCAGATACAGCTGGAGTCATAGTCAATTAAAACTGAAGGCTTCAATAATGCCAACTGCTGTACAGAAGGAAAAAAAGAGGACACCAAAGAGAGATGTACCGCCAGGAAAGGTTCTTAGAACAATATTAGAAAATCATTCCCCTCCTTCTCTAAGCAGACCATAGCTCCTCTATTACCTATCTTGTCAAGCTTGGAGATGTCTTCTGCCTGAATCTTCACAAACCCTCGAGGACTTCAGTTTCCTAGAGGCCACTCTCCCGATGGTGTCATCTACAGTTGGTGTGGATTTGGGCTGAATGACAGCAGATCCAGACAGAAAGCACCAGACGGACATTGTTTTTAGACATGATGGAGCACGGACCTCAGCTACTGGCAGTATCCTCCTAGAACCCGGGACCAGGTGTTGAGAAATAACTCTGAACCTTTGGTGGGAGGTTTTCAAGGCCCAGAAATTATTGGAACACCTTCTGATGCTGTTATTTGGATAGTGAGCCCAAGAACAGTAAGTGCAACCCTTTGGCTCCAATCACACTTACTAAAGAATGGCTCTTGCTGGCTTTTTTTGCCTGAGAAGTGTGACTTTAAAGACCAGGTAATTAGTACAGAGTCAGGACAGGCTCAATGAGTCAAGCAAATTTAGGTTAGAACAGACATGTTCTGAAGAGATTTCCATCCACTTCTGATGTGGTTTATTGTTCATATAGTCTAGTCTTTAGAAAAAGTCCAAAATCCACAGGGCAGCATCAAAAGGAGTAACATATCAAACTGACAAATGCTAAAACAAAACTGTAATTTTAAATTCATTGCCAAGAGATATTTTATCTTCTTAAGTTTATTTATTTATTTGAGAGAGAGGGAGAGAGCATAAGGGAAGGGAGGGGCAGAAGGAGAAGCAGACTCCCCACTGAGCAGGGAGCCTGATGTGGTCCTCCATCCCAGGACCCTGAGATCATGACCTGAGCCTAAGGCAGATGCTTAACTGAGCCGCCCAGGTGCCCCAAGATTAGATATTTTAAAAATTCTAGAAATATCTGTGTTCTCAGATAAGTAACTAAGAGATGATAATAGTCTTTATTTGGTAGAAGGTTGACTCCTAAATGAAACAATAAGATCCACAGCCCTTATTAATTTAACCTATGCCATTATTTTCTGTATTTTTCTGAGCCCTTTATTTATTTATCGAATTTAGACTTACAGGCAATTTGTAAAGCTCCTGTATACTCTTCACCAAGCTTCCCTAGCACAAGGAAATTACCATTGGCTCTAGACTATTAACTAAACTATACTGCTTATTCATATTTTGCCAGTTTTCCACTAATGTCCTTTCTCTGTTTCAGGATCCAATCCAGGATCCCTTACTGCATTAAATTTTGTCTCTTTTGGGCAGCCCAGGTGGCTCAGTGGTTTAGCACCACCTTTGGCCCAGGGCATGATCCTGGAAACCCGGGATTGAGTCCCACGTCAGGCTCCCTGCATGGAGCCTGCTTCTCCCTCTGCCTATGTATCTGCCTCTCTCTCTCTCTCTCTCTCTCTCTCATAAATGAGTAAAATCTTTTGAAAAAATAATTAAATTTTGTCTCCTTAATCTCCTCCAATCTGCAACAACTCCTAAATCCTTCCCTTTCTTTCATGACTTTGACACTTTTAAAGAGTACTTGTCAGTTGTCTTGTGGAATATACCTCCATTTGGCTTTCTAATTTTTCTCATGATGACACTGAGGATGTATATTGTGGGCAAGAAGGTCACAGAAAGGATGCCCTTCTCAGTGCATGCAATCAAGGAGCACAGAATGAATACATCTTATTACTGGTGGTTGATGTGAACTTTGGCCACTTGGATGAGGTGGTTTCTGCCAACCCTTTCCACTGTGGAGTTACTATTTTTCTCTTTGTAATTAATAAATATCTTTGGGTGGGGAGATGCTTTGTTACTATGAATTATCCTTCGTCTCTTCAAACTTTACCTACGGATTGATGGATCTTGCCTGTATTGCTTCTTATTGCAGCATTTGCCTAAAAGTGATTTTCTATTTCTCTCGTTCCTTCAACATCTGTTGGTTGGAAGTCTTCTGTAAAAAAGATGCCATTCCCTTTAAGTAGGAGGCAGGTGTGTACACTGAGTCTAGATGAAAGAGAGTGGATTCATAGTTAAACTGCCCTCTTTTGGAATGCAAACTTTTCAACTCAGGGCAAGCATTCAGCAAGTTGATTCCATCATCATCATCATCATCATCAAAAATTACCATGTGCCTCCTCTAGAGCAATTCCTTAGTTTGGTTTAGAATTGTTAAAACAGTAAGAGTCAATAGACTTTCCTTCTCTCTGTTGGCCTGGACTTCTTCCATAAAGGGACTGTGTGGACACCACTCTGCTTTCGATCCTGACCCTATCAAGCCCCATGGATACTACATTCTTGTCCACACATCTTTCTAAAGCATTGCAGGGCCAGGAGTGCGTGGTGTAACCAGAAGTAAGTAGACTTGTTTTTGTTTTTAAGATTTTATTTATTTATTCATGAGAGACAGAGAGAAAGAGAGAGAGAGAGAGAGGCAGAGACACAGGCAGAGGGAGAAGCAGGCTCCATGCAGGGAGCCCAACATGGGACTCGATCCTGGGTCTCCAGGATCAAGCCCTGGGCTGAAGGCAGGCACTAAACCACTGAGCCACCCGGGGATCCCCAGTAAGTAGACTTGTAAACTTACCAGACTCTTAACAGTTATTCTCGGGCTTGCTTCTGATTGTATTTTGTAGTTTAAATAGTAGCACTAACCCTAAATATATAACAAACAATCCTCTCTGTTTCAGAATTGCTGCTTGTGCTGCCTACGTGAGACTTGCCTTTGCAATGTAGATAGTATAGAATTATTATAGCCTCTCACTCCATTATCAATAGAAGCAGGAGGTTTCCTTAGCAATGGAATACATTTTGCTTTACATGAGCAGTCTTTTCCTACTAGAACCGTGGAAAGTAGCTTTCGCAGTTGTCTGATAATCATCACCACAATCTTATTTATTGTTTGGGGCCGGGGGAAAGGCATATCTCAGTTGCAAAGTTCAATTCAGTATACATCGCTCAGTTGTAGCCTACATTTTTTTAAAAAAATCAGTTCAGTTTCTATTTGTCATTGATTATTTTCTAACTTTTTCTACTTGATGAAATATTGGGACTCTTCTACAATACACCTAGAAGAAGAAAAGGAATGTCCTGTTGGTCATCTCACTTTAGGCAGCTTGTCCTTATTTGTCAGCCATATATTTTTGAAATTTTTCATATATATATTACACTAAAACACTCATTTACTAAAAGATCAGACATGGGCCTCTCTGTGTCTTGGTTACTACCACAAAACTGCTTTCCCTTCCAAGTAAAAACTGATAAAAAGTGAATAAAAAAAGCCTAAGTCATTACAACATTCCATGAACTTTGTTGTGTGGTCAACCCTCCAAACACACTGGTTAGTGGCTAATGGAATCTAGTTGTAGTTCTTAGCTCTGACATGCTGCCATCTGTGTGAGCTTCATCACAAGCGATTACTAATTGTACCTAAAATACCAAAGTTTAAGAATTATTTGCTTTTAAAAAATAAGTCAAGGGAGATGCACTTTCTTGAAAGGGAGAAGAAAAGTAGAATTACAGCTATAACCAAGACAAACTTGTAAAATCTGGGGTCTTTATTATCTTTTTTTTTTTTTTTTAAACAGTGGAAATGACTCTGTAGGGGAGTATCATCTTATGAGCATCATTCTTTATGTGTCACTTCAGGATGGCCACTGTGAAGGGGCACTGGACCTCCTGTGTTTATTTTTTTTTATTTTTTTATTTTTTTAAATTTATTTATGATAGTCACACAGAGAGAGAGAGAGAGAGGCAGAGACATAGGCAGAGAGAGAAGCAGGCTCCATGCACCGGGAGCCCGACGTGGGATTCGATCCCGGGTCTCCGGGATCACGCCGTGGGCCAAAGGCAGGCGCCAAACCGCTGCGCCACCCAGGGATCCCACCTCCTGTGTTTATACTGTAGAGCCGTACCACACAAATATATGTTTTTCTTACAGGAGCTCAACGAATGCACTTGACAATAGGAGTAGATTAGATTATTGACCAAAAATATGTAACCTCCTTAGTCCAACACAGACTGTGCTTCCCAGCCCCCTTTGACACTGGGCTTGGCTATATGACCCACTTTGGCTTCATGGTATGTAAGGCATATATCCTTATCCATTCCTTGTCTTTAAGCCTAGTTGTATTGTTTGCTTTGACCAATGAGATGTTAACAGACATGAAGCAGTGAGAGGCCTGAAGTGTTTTTGTGCACTTGGGTTTGCCGCTTGTGCCTCTGTCATTGCTATGACAGCTCCCGCAGCTTGGAACAGACATATATGGAGCAGACCTGAGCCTAACTTGTTACAAGGAATCAAGCCCAGAGAAACCTGTACCTTGAAACAGCACTGCCCGGCCGAGTCCAGCCGAGATCAGTCTGTCCCCAGCCAACCTGCAGAGACACGCATGAGAATAAATGATGGCTCTTAGAAGTCATTGAGTTTTGGAGTGGTTTGCTACCCAGTAATAGCTGGCAGGGTAATAGAGAAAAAAGAAGAAAAAGAAACATCAATATAAAGGGCGCTCGTCGAGTGCTCACCTGGAGCGAGTGTGAGATGAGAGTCTTGGATCTATTTGTCCTTAATACTTCTCAATTTCCACATGCATCTCCCAGTGTGAGTATCAAACCCACAGAGTGTGATTTCAGTTTAAAGAGAAATACTTTTCCTACAAGCAGCTCCCTAAATGAGAGTCACATGTGTAGACATCAAAGCGTATTCACTGTACTTAATGAATAATAATAATAAAGACTCAAATAATGTTGACTCCTGGTGCAATTTTGACATCAGGCACTGACCTTACAGGAAGTAGCCCCAGAGAATGTCCGCTCCATTGTTCATATCTTGAAGAACCACATACAGAGACACTTTCCAGGACTGGTAGAGGGCAACTGCTAAGGAAGAATGTTTTCTGTGTGGTTAACTGTTTACAATTAAAGTATTTCAGGCATGGAAGAGACATTAAAGGAGAAATTCTTGGCAGCCAAGTCTCCACACAGAGCCAGTACATTATAGCACTGATGATTAAAATAAAAAAGACAAAATTTAATTCATATGATGAAACTTAATCCTTACTGTAATTCTGTGGGCAACAAGTGCTGTCATCCTTATTTAACTTATCCCACAATCAAGGAAATGGAAGTTCAGAGAGGTTGAAGGTCTTATCTAAAGTGACACAACTGAGACTGATAAAGGGTCCGGACTCAAGCCCAGTTCTTCTGATTCAAATCTCTTGTTCTTTCAGTAACAGGGAGAAGCGTAGCACATCTGACTCCATGTTGCTTTTATTTCCTTTGCTGCTGTGACCTCTAGCTTAGAAACTTCTGCTTCACCCTGCACGTAGGCATGTTAATCATAGAAGGAATTTTGCTTATAGCTGAGACTTCCAAAAACCTGCTTTTTTACCTGACACCAACCTCACTCAAGGAGATAAGGAAGTAGGGACAGAAATGACTATGCTGTGCTTAAGATTTACAGAAACAACAGAACCAGATTCTTGGAGGCAAAGATCAACCGGCCAAAGCCTTTCTCAGATGTCTACAGACCATTGGTCACCTTTTGACTCCAATCCCTCCCACTCTTCCCCCTTCCTAATACAAGAGAAGTCACATTTTATCCTAGGGGAGATGGTTCTTTGGGATAATAGTCCATCACCTCCTCAGTTTGCTGGCTTTCCAAATAAAGTCTCTTTCCTTGCCCCAACATCTCGCCTCTTGACTTACTGGGCTGTCACATGGCAAGCAGAACGAGCTTGCAGTCCCACCACACCACAGCTGACAACTGCGATACAACCCAGAGTAGAAAGCCAAGGGTCTTCTGAGTTTGGAACGCTAGACAAATTAAAAGGTTAAAGACAAAATGCCTGAGAACAAAAAGTTCTCAGTCAATAGCAGTTTGCACTCTTCTGAGTAAAACATACAGAGTCAGAGGCTCAAAGACAAATAAAAGCTGCAACCTAAAAACAACAACAACAAAAACAGGAAAGATTTCCAGTGGAGCTGCTTTTCACAAGGGCAACTCTCTGTCTTATGTTCCATAGTGAGAGGAAGAGACAGAGGGCAGGCAATGATATTTTTTCACGAATTTTTAATGGTCTCCATAGAAATACCCACCATCTCACCAAGTACAATAATTATAAATGCTCACATGACTCGCTAGAGTATTATGTCCTTGCCTTCTAACATGGGCATAAAACATGATTCTTCCAGAAAGTTCTCCTTGATGAATCACTGATCATCCTCCCAGCCCTGGCCATCCTGCTAACACGTGTATATCCAAAAACTCTCAAAATATCAACAGGTACCTTTGCAAAGTGTACTTGAATTGCCTACACGTGTACACCCATGCACGACCCCTTAGTATATCTGGGATCTCTGTGTGATTTTGATAAAGGGATACTTATCAACTCATTGACTGCGGATAGTGTAGAAGAGCAAATGGAGAGACGTGAGTGATTTAAAAATGGGACAGATGTCAGAATCTGGGATATAGGAGCAAACTTGTAGTTGACTTGTGTTTGCAAGTACTCATGACTGAGCTGCTGCTATTTTTTTCAATGTCTGCCCTGTAGATTCCTATTGAAGCAGTTGAGACAAACGCATGAAACACAACAAAGCCATTCTTACTAAAACACTCTTACTCAGCCGCACAAGAACAAAGGGGCAGTTAATGAAATCGAAAGGCCACTTATTTAAAACGGATAAAAGAAAATGCATTTTTTTCGTCCCCTACATAAATCAGTTTAAGAAGTTGCTGTACATGAATCGTTAAGGCAAATTATTTGCTACCGTTTTAATGTCTTTTTTTTTTTTAAGGATGTGACAAAGATTGCAATCTGTTTTTGCATTTGTGGGGGAGAAGGATAAGGGTCATCTCTCTTTGTTAGACTAAATCTCACCACCTGTGACCAGCAGTTCCTCTTTCGGCTAAGCCTTTCAAAACTGAGTGCCAATATTAACAAGGAGGGGTTGGGATTAGCCATGTCCCAAAACCTCATGGGTGCACAACCGAGAAAAGGGACACCGCAGATGCCGTCAGGGCCATCCCTGCGCTGATCCCTTGTCACTGCGGCGGGCGGTGGCTGTCTGAGAGCCATGGTTCAGTAACAGGGAGTGTGTCTCTGAGGTGACAGCCCAGTGGACTTCCGACCTGCAGGCTACAGCCCCCCCCTCCGCCCCCCCAGCCTGTCCAGGGGCAACTCCAAACACCAAGGTGAACCGCCCCGGACTCCTCTCCCCTTCCCCAGCTCTGTCACCCTCAGGGTGCGGTTTGGGGCGTCACCTTGAGCTGAACTGCATTCTGCTGTCACGTCACCCGAATGAGGCAGGCCATCCTCGCTCCACTCCCATTTCTGGCAGGAACAGTGCCAGGTGCGTGTCCCAGGCACACGCGTGGAGGGCAGCGCGCCACAGGCTCCCGAGTGGCAGCCGCACGGCAACCCAGCAGCCCAGGGACTGGAGAAGAGGACACGGCCTGCCTCAAAATAGAGACCTCCGGGGCAGCCCGGGTGGCTCAGCGGTTTAGCGCCTGGCGTGACCCTGGAGACGCGGCATCGAGTCCCGCGTCGGGCTCCCTGCAGGGAGCCTGCTTCTCCCTCTGCCTGTGTCTCTGCCTCTGTGTGTGTGTCTCATGAATGAATAAATAAAATTTAAAAAAAAAAATAGAGACCTCCCAACATCCAGGCTTCGCCGTGACCTTCAGCGGGGTCAGCCGACGGGGAGTGAACTAGCACGGGGTGTGCACCTGGGTGCGTGTGTGCGCCGACACCCGGCTTTCGGGCACGCAGCAAACTGCGTGTGCACGGCCTGTTTACCGGACTCCGCCGCGCCCAGACCCCGGCATGGGCGCCCAGACCCCGGCATGGGCGCGGCCGGGCGCACGGGGAGCCCAGCCCGGCCACCGCGCAGAAAGGCCCGCGCGTGCGACCTGCCAGCAAGGCCGCGGGGTCAAGGGGGCAGCGCTTCCCGGGGTCGGGGCGGCTTCGGGGAGAAGGCGGCGTCGGAGCGGAGCAGAGGCGGACGGTCTCCGGGAGGCGCAGAGCAAAGAGACTCCCCGTGGAAGGGACGCGTGAGCAGGAGCCGGGGAGGAGAAGGCAGGAGACGGTTTGCGGAGTGATCAGGGGCCGCGTGGCCAAAGCACGGGTCCATCTCCCGCGCCGGGGAGCAGCGAGGGGTGGTGTCACCAGCGGTTCTGGAACGGCCCTGGGGTTTCAGTGCTACCCGCAGCATCCCTTGGGCAAGTGGCTTCCCGGCTCCGGGCAGAGGCTGCCAGTGCCTGCGGCCCCTGGGTCGTCAGCGCGGCTCTAGCAAGGCGGCCGCTCGCTCGGCTCTGCAGAGGGCCGAGAGCCTGTGCTGGCTCCAGGACACGCGGCCGAGCGCGGGGGCCCCATCTCCAGAGCAGCTCCCAACACAGGCCTGTGGGAGCCGCTGGGAAACCAGCCCAGTCTCGCGGAGGGTCTGCGCCTGGTGGAGGGCCCTCCCCGCCCCAGGGTCACCTGCTCACACTCCTCTCTCCGGGGCCCACAGCCCCACCACGTGGGCTGAATTTGGAGCAATCCAGAGTAGGGCATTCTTTCATCCTGTTTCCTTATCTGTCCAATGTGGATAATAATGACTGCCTTGGAGGTGCTGGGGAGATATCGGGAAGATGATGCCTAGTAGGAGCTTCATAAAGATTGGTTATTCAATAAATGTTAGAGCTCCCCGAATTGTGGGCCATCTGCTAGAGACAGGGAGTGGGAACCACTGAAAGGTTTTATTTAAAGGAGTGCTTTGAAGGCACCTGGGTGGCTCAGTGGTTGAGCAATTGCCTTTGGCTCAGGGCATGATCCTGGGGTCCTGGGATCAAGTCCTGCATCAGGCTCCCCATGCAGGGAGCCTGCTTCTCCCTCTGCCTATGTCTGCCTCTCTCTGTGTGTCTCTCATGAATAAATAAATAAAATCTTTTAAAAAATAAAGTAAAGAAGTGCTTTCAGAGATCACCCATGGCCTTCCTTCAAGTCCCTGGCCTTTATTGGAGGATCTGACCTTCAGTGTAGGATTCTGGCCTTCACTGTAGGATAGAATAGTGAAGCCCCCTAATGCTCCTCAATATCCATTTCTCCACTTGTTGCAAGCACTTGAAAGGGATATATATTTCTGCCATGTGACTACCTGTGGCCAGGGACAGCGAGTGAAAGTTAGTATGGCACACTGAACAGTTGTCAGTATGAGGTCCTCCAGGACCCTCTTCCTGCTGCATCAGAATATTTAAACAGAAATGACGGAATTCTAAATAGATAGTAGAGCTTGGGTCGCAGAGTGAAGATGCTGCGGAGAGCAGCCCCCCACCACCCCGCTGCAATCTATGATGACCATGTCACATAAACGCCAAATGAATTTTATTTTAAGCTCCTGGGATTTTCTGATTATTTGTTATGGCAGCCTAACCTAAGTCACCCTGACTGATACAACTGGGAAGAAGGCAGAGAGACTGAGGCAAGGTAATTTGAAGTCTATAGCAGGCGTCCAGGAAAAAAGGAAATAAGACCTAGAAACTGGAATGTGAGGGAGGGAAATGAAAGAGTAATTCCCAAGCAAGAAGAATCTGCAAGTAAGGGAGGAGAGAAAAAGAATTAAAGATGGCTCCAGAGATACAAGTTTGGAACACTGAGAGGAAGATAGTGCCATAGAAGAAAAAGGCAATCCAGAAGAAAAGTGGTTTGGATGAGGCATGAGTTTAAAGGGGTTCTACTTCTTATCACTGATAGCTTCCTATCCCCTCTCCCCACAGGGGACTCCTGGGATTGGGGGTTAATAATGAGGCGGACCACATGGGGTTTCCCTAGAGTTACAGTCATGGAATGCGTGGTGATCATGGATCCAATCATAGGACAGAACAGTGGGATAGCTTGTACCTGGGGCCCCTGCCTTCTGACCCGTTGCTCTTCTTACCGAGCAAAACTGCCCCAGTATTGAAGAAAAGGCACACATCTGGTCTACGCAACCAGATGAGGAGTTGCTCAACAATGAAGTTAATTTAATATTGTCTAGACAACTGAAGTATGTAACTCGTTAGGAAAATAAAGCAAATATTTGTCATCTTTTTCCTTCTTACAGTGGGAGACCGTTTTACCACAACAAAAATTAGCACTCGAGTTGTCCTCAGCTTCACTATGTAACTGGAGAACACCACTTTCTCCCCAAGAATGAATAGAAGTCCTGTATTTTCTCAATCTATGAACCAAAGTCTCAAGAACTCAAAAGCCCACTGTCAAACCTTAAATATAGACTACTCAAGATTCTTTGATATTATAAAACTTTATAAAATTATTTAGGGTTTTTTGGGGGGTTGTTGTGTTTTGGTTTTTTAGTTAAAGTACAATTGTGAGATAAGAGCTTTCTATTTGACCGGAAAATGAGAATAAAAATATGCATAATAGATAATATCAAACTGGAGATCCTTTCTTTCCCAGCAATACGTTTTTTCCATTTTCCAGTTTTAAAAATGACCATCTTTCCTTCACAATAGTTACAGCTATTTTACTAATTATACTGAAATTGCCAGAGGATGTCAGGAAAATTGGGTAATACAATAAAACAGCCTTATCATATATTTAAGCCCTTTTATCTTTAACAGGTTTTTTTTAAACTGCAGACCTGTGCACTGAATTTTCATTTATGTATGTAAAAACACATTAATAAAGCTCTATATTAAGAAGTTATACTGAAAAAGCAGTTCATAATGTACCTTTCAGCTTTATAATTAGTTCTGTAATCTGTAATCAGATGATTTAAATCTCATAGAGTTAAATTACAAACTAAGTAATTTCTATTTCCAACAGGAATCATTATATCCTTGGAATTTTGCAAAGCGTTAATGAGTTTTAGAGAAATTATTATATTTCTTATTCACTTTATTCCCAGCAGTTAGCACAGTACCTGGCATATGGTACTTGCTAAATAAACAATTGGTGAATGAATAAATGAATATGTAATCATAAATAAGTGATTAGCAAAAGCGCATTCATTTGTCATTGCCCCCATTCAGGGCGTGAAAGATACTGACTTCCAAGTCTCAACTCAGAGCACTGATCCATTGCTTTCTGATTGGTTGGGCGTCCACTCTGACTAGGTGGCTTCTTTGCCTTGTGGGTTATTAAATGGCAACGTGTGATAAAGTGCAAAGACTGCTAATCTGAGTCAGAAAATGTAGGATCTGGTTGTTCACATGCATAAAGGAAATCTTCACTAAACCTATGGCAGATTAGGCTCTGTGCTAGGCACATCGAACACATCCTAGAACTTAACTCATGAAACTCCAAAATGTAAATGATTTATCCCCATTTTACACATGGAAAAAAAAAAAAAAAACAGTTCACAAAGATTAAGGAACTTGACCAAAGTCACAGATGTAGGAGGCAGGATTGAAAAATTACTTTGACTCCAAAATCTACCACCAGTAGCAATACTAACAATATGACAAGAGTTTTGCAAATTGCCCTGGAGGGACAGAAGAAAATGGCAAGAAAAGCTCTAGCCCAGCCTTGGTTTGGTTCAAATTCCAGATCAGCTACTCTACTTCCTCTTGCCTTAGTCTCCTCGTTGGGAAGATGGTCATGGAGTAAGATCTACCTCAAAGGGATGTTAAAAGGAATAAAAGTATAATTATTTCTAAGCACTTGAAATAATAGTTGGCATGTAGTAAAGCTATATCAATGTTAAAGCTTTTTAAAAATCATGAAATAGGGGTACTTGGGTGGCTCAGTCGATTAAGCATCTACTTTGGGATCAGATCATGATCCCTGGGGGTCCTGGGATTGAGCCCATCATCAGGCTCCTGGCTCAGTGGTTCTCCCTCTCCCTCTGACCCTCCCCCCTGCTCATGCTCTCTCTCTCTCTCTCTCAAATAAATAAATTTTAAGGATGCCTGAGTGACTCAGCAGTTGAGTGCCTGCCTTTGGCCCAGGGCATGATCCCGGATTCCTAGGATCGAGTCCCACGTCGGGCTCCCTGCATGGAGCCTGCTTCTCCCTCTGCCTGTGTCTCTGCCTCTCTCTCTCTCTCTATCTCTCATGAATAAATAAAATCTTAAAAAATAATAATAAATAACAATTTAAAAATCTTTTAAAAATTAAAATTATGAAATAGTTTACCAATCACTATATTTTTTTTTACGCTTGTCTGTCATTACAGAAGACACAGGTTTTATGAACAATTGAAAGGTTACTCACTGAAAACAATTTCATTGATTTGAACACCACCAAGCCAAAGTTAGTTGATAATTTCATCAGGGTTTGGCAGAAGCTTGTGTACAGCCTACTGTGAAGAAATTACCTGTGCAAAATACAAGTGTGAACAAGAGGGCAGGATTTAACAAACCAATACCAACAACTTTTTAAAGAACTGTGAGCAAAAGAAAGTCTAGTAAGTTATTTCTGGAGTCCATTCCCTCTGCAAAGCATACTGCTACTGACTGCTGCCTGCGCCTTGGACAGGCTTGGGTCCCGAAAGGTTCCACTCTCTCTAAGACTCTGTGCCTTTGCTGCCCTGCCCCCTGCAGCCGACTGGTGTGCTTACCACTCAGCTTTAAGGGTTCCCAGTTGTTATTTTGATCACATGATCTTTCCTTTTGTCAATGGATGAAATATAAGTACAAGAAAGGGGATCCTTGGGTGGCTCAGCGGTTTAGCCCCTGCCTTTGGCCCAGGGCGTGATCCTGGAGTCCCAGGATTGAGTCCCGTGTCAGGCTCCCGGCACGGCTCCCTCTGCCTGTGTCTCTGCCTCTCTCTCTCTCTCTATGTCTATCATGAACAAATAAATAAATAAATCTTAAAAAAAAAAAAAAAATAAGTACAAGAAAAAGTTGTTTTTGTAAAAGCTAGATTGACTGCTTTGGGCTAACTCAATAAAGGTGATTCTAAGCAACATTGCTGCAACTCTAAAAGACTGGAAAATCTAGAAGGATTCTGCACTCATATAACACCCAATTGTTGCAGTTTATGCTTGCAGGATGACCAAAAACTCCAGTGTGCCCATGCTATAAATAAATAAATAAATAAATAAATAAATAAATAAATAAATAGCTTTCCCCCTGCTTCCCATCATTGTCAAATCAATCTTCCATAGCTATCTTTTAAGTGAAAATAAAATGTATCTATATTTAAATTGTCCCCTTAACTGATTCTTTCAATTAACTAACCAAGGCAAATTGGACTGGATAGGAGAGTTTCTACTGTAATTATATGAAAATAGTTATTCCTGATAACAACTGAGTTTTATTGTTTCTTTAAAACAAAGTTATTGTCATTACTTTAAAAAATGAGCAGAATGAGGCTTCTAGGATATGGCTCGGGTCTATAATGTTTTCTACGTATGTGTGTTTTAGACATAGTCATTTATTGCCTGTTATCTACATCAAACAGAGAATCTATTGGTTGATAACTCAATTGTCTCAGGATTACTTACAATCAGAGTAAGACCCCCACACCCATCTGAGGCTAACTGCCCCCAGCTTGCTCTAACAGCCAGCATATATTTTAAGCACTATAATAGCCCCATCTTTGTTGGTGTTTGGGATTGAATCAAGTTATCTGCCAGAAAACAATACACTTTCAGCAACAAAAGACAATGTTAATGAATAAAGACACCATAGAGGGAGTATACAAAAGACAGCAGCAGGGCTGCTGACCTATAGTACCTGAAGGCTTAGAGCTGACCAGAATTCCAGCATGATATGGCCCTCAGCTTGTTTTATAAATAAAGCTTTGTTAAAACACAGTCACATACATTTCTCTATATATTGCCTATGGCTATATTTGCTTTATAATACCAGGCTGGGTAGTTGCAATATAGACCCAACAACAACAACAACCGTAAATATTTACTATTTAATCCTTTACAGAAAAAGTTTTCTAATCTGGTTCTTAAGGATCAATTCTTGACTAGGCAGTGCTCTACAAGGTATGACAGTAACTGTGTTTTCTAAAGATGTTCTGGAACTTTGCCATCATGGATTAATTCCTCAAGGTTATCCCCAATAATAAGAGACAAGCCAAGTGATTAAGCCACTGACACTGTTTCAGGACACAAATTTCTCCTCAATTTCCCCTTCAGGGTGCCTCCTGGAAGGATTCTCTCAAGAGCATGCTACGAAGACAATTCCAGATGGACATTCTGATCCCGTACAAAGTTACTCTTTTCTCTGCGTTGATACCCCTATCTACCTCCCTGTGGGTCCCAGTGACTTAGAAAAGGGTGCCTTTCACAGATACTATAGTTTGGAGCTAACCAGGAGGAGCCAAGAAGGCAGCTTGGGCCATGACTTGACAAGCAGGAGCAAACCTTTTACAGGTCATTTGTTTCTCTGGATATGGCACTGTCTTAACAAGCATGACTTGAGGGCTCATTACCTCTAAACATACAAGCAAAACCACTTTTGAAGGGAAGTAAGAGATAGTCAATGAAAACAGAAGTTGCACATGAGTCTCTGCCTACCCCTGTGGTCATGGAGGCGGTGGGTCTAGCAGACAAAGCCTTGTGCCACAGGTCAAAAGATTTGGGTCCTAGTGCTCATTCTGCCACTAACGAGATGCATGACCCTATGCAAGTGACTTATCTTCACTAGACAGGGTTAGACGTCGGTCCCTTCTTGTGCTAAAAGTCAGGGTTTCTATGATGCCAGTCAGTGCTTGGTATCTAGCAAGCACTATATAAATGTTAGCAATTGCTACGTTTTGTGAAGGCACAATGCATGCCTTTGAAGGTAAAAGAGGATTTATCCCCATTGTAACAATCAACAACCTAGAAGCAAATTCTAAACAACAGAGCACACCCAGAAGCAATGAAGACTCTAACTCCTTTTGCCTTCTCAATTAGCACAGGTTTTGTTTTGTTTTTTTGGGTTTTTCTTGTTTTTGTTTTTATTGGTGGTTATTGGGGGGGGGGGGTGTTCTCTGATCTAAAAACGAAGTGCAGTCACCCTTCCTGAATACTTCCAACTAAAGAACTGATTGAATCATAAGCCTATATTTTATATAGCAGTGTAGAGATGCCCCCTCCCTGCCTCCCAAAAATCATAGTACAGATTAGGGCTAAGATTTTGAGTTTTTAAACATCTCCTGCTTTCTCATAATGTATATGAACCTCTTGTGGGGGGCAGGGTAGGGGGTGTCAGTCATAAGTTTCCAAATAAAATTCATCAGTTATGGGTGTAGAAGAATTGTTAGTATCCACCATAATTTCTCCAGCCTCACCACATCAGAGCTGGCCAGCCTACGTCCAGCTCCCAATCTCTGCAACTTTTTGCCAGAGAGTTTCTCAGAAGACACAGAAATCTGCTCTGCCCACCAGCCTGGCAGGCTGCAAGTGTTGGGGGAATGAGCACCCTCCTGGCAGCTGCCCTTCCCCAGTGACTGTAAAATTGGTGTGAACATCCCCACTCCTTCACCTCCCTCAGGGAGGACAGCTCTGGACCACGTGTTCTGTAACATTGCCTTGGGTTTCTCCTGAGATTAAGCTCTATCATCCGCAGTGTGTAACCCACTCGACAAGAAAACCTTCAGGCACTGCCTGCCTTCTCAGTGAACTCCCTGTCTCACTCCCCTAAGCTCCCATTTTCTGTTTATGTTTTGTTCAGTTTATCTCTCAAATAAACTATTTTTATTCAAATTTGTTTTAGTCTGTTACTGGGGAATCCAAACCAAGACAATGGATGTAACCTAATTAAGTCCTTTAAATTTGAATAATAAGCATTTTCAACTCTAATCTAAGAGTTCATCTCTAAGATATTCATAGCCAAGGAATCAGAATGGAGTCTAAAAAAATATCAAAAGCCTAAAAAAACAGCAACAAACCTAACTGAAGTGGGAGAAAGTCCGAGCTTCCCATGGCCTCTTCCCTTGAGGTCAAATTCATGGAGTTACAAGGGCTTAGTTTTGGTTCACGGTGACTTTCTCAAGAAATGAAGAACTATCTTCCCTTCATTTGATATGTGTTCTAGAAAGTTCTGAGTTTCCAGGACTTCTATTAGGAGTCCTGGATATCACTGAGATCATTTCTCAACTCTACACAGCGGTGGATAGGTTGGTCTCAATGTGCTCTTATCCTAAGCGGCCAGCTGATCTGGGCCCAGAGAACAAGCTCATCGTCAAAAGCTCAAGGTTCCTGTTGTTCTTGTCATAAATTTACAACCGGCATCCTTAAGCTATATCAGACCTGATCCTCAGAGAGTCCTGAACGCAAGGTAAACATAAATCAAAACTTTATAGCTATGCCGAAGGAGGAAAATTGTAGAAATAGGCCATGAATTACAAAGTAGTAGCACCAAAGGTATCAATCAAGGTCCCAGCAGGAAGAAGAATTTACTTAATTAAAAAAGGTTTTAATTAAAAGACTTCTTACAGAGGTTATGAGCTGCTTTAAGGGACAGTGAGGGATATTGAAGGCAATCCAGAGATCAGCACTGGTAAAATGTTGCCACTATCCCCAGGGCAGAAAGAGCGAGTGGAGAAAACCAGATTATGTTACTGGAGTAGGCCTGAGTTGGAAGCCTTGGAAGGGCAGGAGCAGAGATCATAGAGAAAGACAGTAGTAAAGCAGGAGGAATCAGGGAAGGAATACACCAGCTTCTCTCCTCTGCTCCCTTTGACCTTCCAGTCTCCCATTGGCTGAACCCACAAGAAGCCAAGGGCACAGCAATCTGAGTGATCCTGCAAGGCGGCCAAGGAGGCAAGGTGCAGGGCAGAGAAGAGAGGGAGTAAGTGTGGGGTGAGGTGCAGGGCAAAGGTAAAAAAAACCCTATGGGCAGGTGGTACAGAGCTGAAGATGTTGGAATCTCGGCCTTCACAGGTAAAACTTTGCAGTCATTTCATGTGCTTCCTTAATACTCAGTTCACCATTTCCATCCCTTTATTATGAAAATATTCAAACATACAAAAAGTAAAAGGGTTTTAGAGTGAACACGCATCTACTCTCCACATGGGACACAGTGATAGAAATCACTGGCATTTTACTACTTGCTTTATCATGTGTTGTATATGTACCTAGCCCTGTCCCATCCATCAGGAAATCTATTTTTTATGTATTTCAAAGTAACTTTCAGACATCAGGACACTTGTCCCTAAATATTTCAGCAGCAAATCATTTACTGAGTTCAATTTTAATTGCTATTATAATGCAGCTTATTTTCAGCTCTTGTCTCTATATAAACAGATACATATTATACATGTAATATATACAGTCAATCGGTGAGTGAATCAGTCAACTGGTTGCTTTCAGTTGGGTTGCCCAGGACATTCATTTCATCAAGAATGCCAGTCCATACAAAACAAAGACTGGAGAAACCTTTGCAAACACTCCAGCTTGTGGTTGCTTTACCTTCCAGGGATTACAGAATTGATCTTTGTAAGCAAGCCAGGGGTCAGCGCAATAAAACTGAGGAGGAATGTCGGAGAACTTGAGTACTGTTTTCCTCCCGACCTCACAGTCAGATCTCATTACGAGAGAGGGACTGGCTTCATCCCTTCTTCTGCAACCTGACCTTTTCAATCATATGGCCAGTGCCATTTCCCACACAGCCTCATTTTCCTTTGGTTTTAAAGACAGATGGGGGAAGGAGGGGAATTGAACATTAGACTGTTAACTCCTCCCCCACTATCTTTTGATGTACAAGTAAAGGGTATTACTGCCTTTGCTTCATAACCTCCCAAGGCATGATAAAACACAGATCTGAGGCAACCCTGCATGTTACTTCAAACCCTATGTGTTCTTCACATATTGAAAATGACACATTTCACAGTATGGACTCAATCGGACGCTCCTTATAAACCTACAATTCCAATAGCCTTTGGTAGCACGTATGTAGGATGTAAATTACAATACTGCTGCAGACTGAGTCCTGAGAGATTTCCTTCTCTAAATCACACCGCAGTGTGGATTTTCAAATGTCTGCTCAGGTGGAGCAAAAGTTTTGGCACATCGAAGCAACACCTTTCCTGTATTGTGCTGGAGGGAGAAAATGAATTCGGGAGCTGGGAGCAGAATCAAATTAATCATATGATCTTAACACATATTTGCCCACAACAAGGCCATCACTTTCCATTCCATAGCTGCCTAGGGAAGGCCAGCTGCATGCAAACCACTCCACCAGGCAATGGAGGGGACCCACAGGTGAAGACGTCATAGTGCTTTCCTTGACAAAGCTACAAATCTAATCGAAGGCATGAGTCAGGCAAACCAATAACACAATACAAGGGAGAATGGGAGAAATCACAAATGGGGCTCCTGGCCGGGAGGGCACATGAAGACTTCACAGAACAGGGGGCAATTGAGCCATGCTTTGAAGGGTCATTGCATTTCCCTGGGCAGAGATGAGGGAAGGATATTCCAAGGGGGCAGGTCAACATGCCCACAGACTCATATTGGGAAAGTGAAGAGGCAGTCTACGGAATACCAAATAATCTAGTTTGGTTGGAATACAGGTTGTGTATTCAGTGAGAAGACAGGAAAAGTAAGTTGGAGCCATATTGTGACAGACCTGGGAAGCTCAGCTTTAGAGCTGGGAAGGCAGCAGGAGCCATAAAAGAATATTAAACACAAGAGTGACAGGATTAGAACTGCATTTTAGGAAGATTATTCCAACAGAGAGTATGGTTGACTCAAAATGGGGAGAGAATACACATCATAGAAATAGCACCTTTTATATTTATGCTCTTAATACCACAGTAAAGAAGGGAGCTAAGGAAATTTCTTTATATTCTGACTGCAAATAACCTCCTTTTGGGTAAGGAACCATACAGCTGATACAGGAAAATCTGTTACTACTACAGTGGCTATATATAATCTTGATATATGATCTTATTCTTTCTTCTTAGTTTTACACAAATGAATGTTGGCTATTTTTATTAAACTCTAAGGCTGATTCCAGATCTTCCATCAATAACATGAACTTTATGGCCAATCTAGATACCAAAAGTTACCATCTAACAATATAAACTCCAAAAATCTATAATATAAAATTAAGGAAATGAAATTATTTTCAATTCCGTTTTCATGGGAACCTAAACTCAATTATACATTTGTGTCAATGTTGTCTATATTTGAGACTATTTCAAGTATGAAAAAGCTACCATCTCTACCACTATATAAACTCTATAAACCATAATGAATCTAATTAATATAGACTAACTTTGGAGTACAATTATTACCAAATGTTTAAGTGCTTTCCTAGGTGCATTTCTGGAAATCATATTATCTCATTTATTTATCACACAAAATCTATGTGATAAGTATTACAAGCCTTAACTTTTCAGAGGGAAATCTAAGGCATAAAGAGATTAAGTACTCTATCTGGGGTCAGACAGCCATAAATTTTCAAACTAAGATTCAAACCCAGTTCTGTTTATTGGATTCTTGCTACAATTTCTCCAAGTTAAAGAGATGTGTGTTATGTGTGTAGGTTGTGACCAGAGCCCATCAATTACTTTAAAGTAGCTATCAGCAGAATGCTTCTTTTTTTTCAAATTAATGATGTATTTGTTTAACTGTACTAATTAGGAACTCCTAGAATATCAAAGAGATGTTTAGGAAACCAACAGAAAGCCTTGAGACTTGAATGATAAACCTTAAATTTGCCAAACTGAAGGTCTAGCAAACCTCATTTGCCACTAAAGAAGATGGCTAAATAGTAGAGGAATGGAAAGTTTCAAGGCCCTGATGAGTCCTCTGGGTGGTCCCTGGGACTCCAAAAGGGTCTTCTTTCTATAGGAGACATCTAAGGGGATTCTGGAGCTGTCCTCCAGCAACTACAGCTGCTTCTCAATTGCAAACAGCCCCTCAGTTGACATGTACTTTGCAAAATGCACACTAACCAGCCATGTGTATGAATGAAAACAGTACCAGTTCATTCTACGTAGTGTCCTACGACAGGCATGGAGCCTCCCTAAGTAAAGAGTGGCAAATCTTGTTGGTAAGTTTCCTCCCGCCCACAATGCTAGACTCAGGTATGTTGCAGTGATCATGATCTTAGCCATTAGCCACAGGAACACCTCTGGATTGATGGGAAACAACAAGGGCTAGGGATTGGACAACTTAGGTTCATGTCCTGGCTCTGCCTACTTCCTCTTTGCTAAGTCATCTGCTCCTGACTTCCCAGTAGGGTGAGGGTTACAAGATCAAATGAGATAATTTCTATGAAGGTGTTTTGAGATATACAGTGGTTTAACCCAACGTATCAATTTACTTTTGTTGGGATCAGTCCACACCATCTTCAGCCCCTATCAAAGCAGGCTGTGGTGTCTAAAAACTGATTTTTATATTTTAAGAGGCATATCTCACTGAATATATTATCCTACCATGAATAGTCCTTTTTGTTATGGGACACAAATAGAAGGAGCTTCCAGAAAACTATAGGGAAAATAACTGGAGTTCTAGCTGATGCGCCTTAGGAATTCACTCTATCTAACCAACTGGATAGTTATTTTACTTTTTAAAAGGGATTAATTTTACCTTTTTGTTAAATGGAGCAAATAAGTAGCAACAGATAGCATGTATTCACATAATCATATACATATTTTTGCATCCTGCTGCAAACCAATCTAAGTGAATTTGACTGCTCAGTTTTCAGGATCTTTTGTTAAATTATGATTGTTTCCAACACATGAAGAGGTGGCAACTATCTGCTTTTCAACCAGGTTGTACACTATAATGAATGCAAATTCTAGACCAAATTCTGCACTCACACAAATATTCATTGGCAAAAGGTCACAAAAATTCTCATAAACTTACTCTTTTAACATCCCTTGTCTGCGGGTTTAGGAATTCCAAAGCATTCCATCAGAAACTACCCGCCACATCTGGTCACTTTCTTCCTGTGTACATAAGCAAACTACGTTTCCTGGCCTCCTTACCATTAGGTTGGGCCCATGTGACCATGTTCTGGCCCAGCAAAGAAAAATCTCTCATGCTACTTTCTTTCTCTTTATCTTCCATGACATCTTGGAAGCCCATTTTAAAGAGGATGGTATTACAAGATAGAGGTTGCAAAGAATGACTCAAGCTTTCAAGTCATCATTTGAAGGAGAGCAGTCTAAGAGAGCTGCCCAACAAGGAATATTCACTCTGACTTAGAATCAATGAAAAATAAATTTCATGTCAAGCCCCTTAGATTTGGAGTTGTTTGTTATAGCAGCCAGACCTTGCTGAGGCCGATACATCAATATTCTAATGGCAGAGACAGCAAATCAGTTAGAGGGAACAGGCAAATGAGTCCACTATTGAGCAAAATGCAGAAGTGAATGGAGCTTTAGCCTAACTCCAAAGCAGCTTGACTGTTGGATTCACTGGTTCTTATCCTTTGTCTACACCAAAATAGAGGGATATTACTCACATATCTCACCAATGAAAACTTTATTTCTAACAGCGCTTCTGCTAATTAACAAACCATCTAGCCTGGATGTATGCTAACATTTATTTTCATTTATTTTCCAAGCCACCTCTCAGAGTGGACTTTACAGTGTACATTCAACGGGTAGCTAACTAGCTCTGGAATGTGGATTTCTGGCTAGCACAGAGATAAAGCTCATAATATTTGACCACTGGTATGGCACAGTTACTGAGAGATTAAAATGGATGTAAACTCGTACACAGGAATGGTACCTTCTATGCTGGATTACTTCGAGTGTTAATTGAGTACCCTTAGGGTAGAAAGTAAAGTAATTTACACAATGACTATTTTTACTGAAGTATTTTAAAAATAAACTACAAGCAATATAACAGGCATCTAATTCACAGCCATCATCCATTTTATTTATTTCTCTGCTCACTCTAAGAATTACGAGCAAAGGATCATGGGACCTATTCCTAAGTGTAAAATTAGATCGATAAAATTAGCCATCTGTCCAAGGAAGGCTCTAAACTCAGGTTGTATTTAAGTATTATGTTTCCAATTGCCCAGATGTTACAGAAAAGTGCCTGCTGATACAACTCCTTTTGCACAATGTAAACCATTAACTGGCTAATATAAACTTATTGCACCAAGAAAAATAAATAGCATTAACATTGCATTAAATCTGATTCGGGATCTTGGGTGCCCTGTCAGCAAACACAAGTGTTAAGATTTAAATTGCTCAGGATTTGCAGAGTCAGACGAAGAAAGAATCTTCAAGTGTCTTTAGGGGAGTGAGGAGGAAAGGACTGGGAATGAGATGAAAGCTTCAGGAGGCATATTCTTGGTTGGTTTGGTTGGTTATGGTAATAGTAGTCACCATGATTACTGTTGAATGATAATATCCTATCTTTGTGTAGTGCTTCAGCTCTTTCAAGCACTAGCCTGTTTTATTTCCTTTGATTCTTAAAATAAGCTGGTGGGGTTATCTGGGACAAGTGGGGGGTTTCACAGCTGAGGAAATGCAAGAATCCTTAAGGAAAGAAGAGCCAATGGCCTCTAACATTCCACGTCACTGGTAGTGGCTCATCAATTACTCCAATATACTGATCAATCAAACCGGAATCATTTCTTAGCTCTCAAGCTTCACGGAGATTTCCACCAACTCCCAGTCATGCATCAGTCTGGGTAATTCGCTTTCAGGAACAGCTGCTCCCCTTCCACCACCACACCCTGCAAAACCTCCCCAAGACAATTACCAGGCAAAAATTGTCCACCACCTTTGGGGGTACTCTTTCCCCAGGGAATCCATTCCAGCAAGATCATAAACGTGGAAGCCACATTTTTCAAACCAAAAATCAAGGCATGTGGTCAACCAGAGTGTCCTTCTGACTTGCCAATTAATTTACCTGAAAATTTTTATGACTCAGTACAAATTAAATCACGTTATTAATTATACATTAATATGTACGGAAAAGGAACACAAAATCCTAAGTGTCTGTGTTTTTTGTCATGTCTGGAACATATCCTTTCAGTCACGCATATTCACTGTTATTTTCTTCTGTCTAGATTAAACAATCCCAGTTCCATAAACATTGCTTTCCAGCCTCAGGCTTCTGTGCCTTTGAAATGGCTTTGGTACATGTCAGGGGTGCCTGGGTGGCTCGGTCAGGTTAGTGTCTGCCTTTGGCTCAGATCATGATTCCTGCGTCCTGTGATTGAGCCCCATATTGGGCTCCCTGCTCAGTAGGGAGTCTGCTTCTCTCTCCCTCTAACCCCTCCCCACTTGTTCTCGCTCTTCAAATAAATAAATATTTTTTAAAAAACAAAACTAACTAAATAAATAAATAAATGCTTTGGCACATGTCTTGCCCCACTTAATCCTGTGGCAACCTTACATGGCAGGTTCTTTCCTCATCCCATTTTTACAGATGAGGATGTGGAGACCACAGAGCTAACATAACTTGCCTTACATCATCAAGGCACTAAATAAAAACAGTGTCAGAACTTGAACCCAAATCTGTCAAATATTAAAGTCTGTGCTCTCACCCAAGAAGAAACCAGACTTGGAGGCTGAATGAACAGATGGGGGGTGGGAGGGTAGAGTGGGTCTGAGGGAAATGAGGGCGGAGGATTGGTTTTACACAGTTCCACGAGGCTGCCTGTTAGTGCTGCTGCAGGCTTTCCCTCCTTTGTGCGGCCATCTCTCAATGAACAGGTTGGGCGGGGTGGTGGCGGGGGGGGGGGGGGGGGGGGGCGGGGAGTGGAGGAGGAGGAGGGCTTGCCCAGAAGAGGTGTCATTCAGCCACCTTCAGAAGATCACACAGGTCCCAAATCCAACCTTTGGAAGACCTGAGGAGCCTAACATTACAATACAGTTCCAGAGCTATGAGTTGCTGTTGCCCACCCCACGTGGTGTGGACGAAGGAAGCAAGGGAAGACTGTGGGTGTCCCACAGAGTATCTGAGAAGGTCGGGAGGAGAGGGAGGCTGACAGGAGCCTAAACTCTCTTTGGTCAAAGTGTAGACTGCAAATCACCTCAAGTCCCTGAGTTCTTATTAAAAAGTCAGGTACGCCTATGACATATTCCAAGAACTTTCATTCCTTGAAAGTTCAGGAATTACTTGCCTGGGTCAGAGGCCTGAGATCCCCTGTAGTCAGATATGCTCTGAACCAGCTCTGAAAAGTGTGTCCTCTGCTGGAAGCTATTTTACTTGACTTTCACCTGTGTCCCCAGTTCCCCCATCCCCATCCCCACCCCCAACCATGTGAGATTGGTGGGCGGGGGGGGGGGGGGGGGTGTCTAAGAGGCAAACATATTTCAGTTCATTTCAGGAGGCTGAAGCCAGACTCGGGTCTTTCTTCAAAAGGGGAGTGGAATCAAAGCTGGGCTTGGGGGTTTCAGCTACAAATGGCCATCTAGGCTCTCTAGTATCTTTTCCTCTTTTCTATCCCTGAAAATAGCAGGAACACTTCCAATATCTGCAGTTTGGCATGCTGTGACCAAAATAAGTGGCAAGAGTCCTGACCAGCTCCAGAGCTTTTCTGCTGCAACCATAACATCACATCACTCATTGAATCGATTTGGAGAAACCCATCTTGCTGGCTGAGTGGGTGAGGTGGGAAGATGCAGGATATCCACAGGACCACCCTGTGAAAGTTGAGGTCCCACTGTAGTCTCTCAGACACCAGAGTCTCTGTCTTCCAGAAATCTAGCTCTGCAGCCCTGGGTCACTTTGAGCTAGACAGATGGACAACTACTCCCAAAAGAATTCTAAGGTTATTAAAGTCCTTGGGCTCAGGGTAAGAAACACAAAGCAAAAAAAAAAAAAAAAAAAAAAAAAAAACCCAAAAAAACTAAAAAAACCACCACTCAGTTCCTTGCTGGCCAAGTCACTCTTCCATGAGAAAGAATTCTGAGAAACAAGTACTGCCTCATGTTATACAACATTTAACCCCGACCATGACCTCTCTGTCCTTCTACCTCACAGAGAATCCAAGGAGACCGGGGAGGGGGGGTGGTAGGGAGGCTTCTTTTAGGGATTAGATACGCTGTAGAAACAAACAGGAAGGTAGGAGAGCTGATGAAATGGAGCAGAGGAAATATTTCTGCTACCTTGTTTGGACTGCATGGACACCAGTAGTTAGGTGCTGGGGATATATATATATATATATGGCCCTCATGGAGGGATATATGTAGAGCCTTTATGAGCTCTAGTGTTCCCCAAGAAGCAAGACAATCTGGATCGTGTTGTAGTACTTCGGGTTGGAAAGGGAGAAGGAGGCACATACAAAAGAGATGAGCCCCCCCAAAATACATGCTTTGGGAAGAGGATGTGCATGAGAGCTGTCAGGACATAACCAAGGCCCTTGTGACCAGCACGTTGTTCAGGTTGCCACATAGGAGGCAGAACAGGAGGGCCAATGAGCCTTACTATAGCAACAGCAGAGGCCACCTAGAGGCTCATGGATTCACCACCATCAACGAGCAAGATACACTGCCCGCCAGCTAACTCTGCTCTTCCAGACTTCTGTTTTTTCTATCTGGGTTTCTCTGGATCTTCCTCCTAGTCCAGTTTTATGGGTAAGGAAATGCTGAGGGAGTGGAAAGGAAAAGATTAGAGACTTACTTCTCCCTAAAGATGGTTGTGGAATCCCAGCTCTTCTAGGGAAGACCTACAGTTCCCAACCCTGACCTGGCCTGGTCTCACAGCCCCCAGGCAAACTGGAAAGACAGGAGGGAAGGCAGGGCCCTCATGCTGTCCTCCAGCCCCTCTCTCTGTGCCAGAGAGTGAAGGAACACCATGAAGTTACCAATCTGCCTGGGGAGCGTGTGTGTGGCTGGAAGTGTGCTGGTTCCAGCACGTGTGTCTGGATTCCTGCTTCCAGTTTCCTGCTTCATCAGACACATGGCAGTCTTTCCCCTGCTTCCTGGGGAGATCTGAATAAGGGAGAAGTAACCACTCAGGAGGGCCTGGGTACTAGCTCTGATATTAAGTTGGACAAGTCTCTTAATCGCCCTCAGCTCCGTTGTCAGATGAGGCCTTTTCACTTCCTTTCAGGTCTCTGATTCTAATTTGTAATCTGAAAAGGAACGAAGGATATGTGATGTTTCCATGCCATGAAGACCCCGGGTGATGATGGTGTCCTCTACCTTACCTATTTTCAGAAGCCCCTTTTTCTACCTTCAGGTACTTGGATGGATCCTCTGGCCTTCACAAGACTTAGCACCCAGGAGTTCAACAAGAGAAAGGAAGTGGTTCATCAACCTATAAGGTTACACCCCCTAATTCTTATAGATGAGGTCAGTAGACAATGGCTTCCAGAACTCCATCTCAGTATCATTCACACTCTTTGAAGACCTGGGCACGATCTCCTGTACCAACATTTAACGGCATGGAACAGGCTCTGCACACACAGCAGCAGGGATAATGCCCTCCACCTGGCTTTTCCACGGGAGCTCCCCTGCTCAGCCAGGAGGGAGATGCCCTCCAGGACAGGTCTGCTGACCTCTGCTAATAGGACCATTAAGGACTCCCTTCCTGGTCCTGAATATCATGGACCAAATCCCATTCCACCACTTACTAGTTATGTGACCTTGGAGGAGATATTTAATCTCTCAGAGTCACAATTTCATCTTCAGTTAAACAGGGGTAATAATAGTACCCATCTCAAAGAGCTGCTGGGTTGATTAAATATCAGTATGTGCCAAGTTTTTAGGGCAGTGTAGCAAGTACTTAATTAGAGTTCGTTATTATTATTTAATTTGACTTAAGAGCTGTCATTTCTTGTTAGTCTCAGCGAATGCAGAGGATTCTTTATTAATGCTCAATGGCAGAAGATGAACTGTCTTGGGGTGGAGGGAAAGGTTGCCTATTTCGGACCCAAATTAAACTCATCATTGAAGCTGCTGTTTTTTTTTTTCCCACCAGAGCTAGGTGGGGATGGGGAATTTTCAGGCTGATTTTGAATCCAAGACTCCTCCATCTTTTAGGAGTGTTAGGAGACACATAGGATCATCCAAAGAAAACAGGACTGTTCCAGTACGCCTACATGGTGACCAAACTACCTTCAAATATTGTTCACAAACCAATTTCTAGAGAAAACGAGGTACAAAGAAACTCCTATATGGATCCTAGCAGGATTTGCTGGTGTCTAGGGAAGATTATAAATTAGCTGGTTGCCATTCACATCAGAGCCAAGCAGGGCACATTCAGTTTTTAATCTGGACCAATTTTCCGGATCAAAAACTAGTCTTTCCAAAGGATGTAAATGAGCGCAGGAGGAAATTTTCCCCTGAAGTTTATGAAGTAGCTGTCATTTTAATCTGAGCAGCTTTCCAACCTAAAAACCAGTGTCTGGATAAAATTATAAAGTAATGAAAAGCTCTTCTAGACTGAACCTAGTCCAAACACCCCTTCCACCTCAAATTTGATGTACTTAATATGCCAAAATATTTAAAAGGTAGAGTTTCCACTATCAAAACCCTATCCATGCTTCAAATAAAACCAAAGAGGCCAAGATGGCATATTCATGGCATGAGTATCAGAATGAGACCCTGGATGAACCAGGTCGAAAATATTTTTAGGAGAGAAGCTACAAAAAATAAAAAAGGAAATATGGTGAACCATATGAGCAGTTTTATACAGTAGGCTTTTGTGAAATGCTTTTTTAAAAAATCTGCTTAAATGGATTGAAATCTATCCTTAAAAGAATATTACATACACTGCTTAAGCTTAGGAACTGTAGATACAACCAGGCATCATTCAAAAATTGTGACTAAATGATTTTATGTGAATAAACCCACAAAATACAATTGATCATGATGTGCTTCTCTTACGGAGGAAAAGTTAGAAAGAAGCCCTTCACTGAAATCCTTGAAGATGTGTCTATGCATGCATGTAAGAGAAACAATTTAATAGAATATTTCCTTGGAGTGCTGCTATCATCTCCAAAATGAACTGAACAGTGGCTATAGAACAGCTCATAATTTAAGTGTGTTGCAGATTATGATAATGACTAAATTTCGAGTCAGGTAGCAACAGATACAGCTTGAAGAGTGAGTGTGTCCCCCAGAGCTGAAAAGCAACAAGTCATATTTCCAAATGAAGGTATCCTTGAGCAGTGAAAATATTTAAGCATCCATATGGGAACCTGCCAAGATTATTTTCTTCACCCTCTGATAAATTTCCCCTGGTTCGTCTCTTTCTTTTGGAATCGTTATTTGTGAAGATAAACTGTACTTTCTGCAGAGTTTTGCAGACTGCATTCAAATAAAGTTGTATTGTTTTCCATTGTTCCTAAGACGTAATTAATCCCATAAGACAACCTCGCTTACAAAGTAAACTAAAAAACAAAACCAGAAAACAGAAGAACACAGATTTTTCAGAATTCAAAATACCAGTCTCAGCAACGTAGGATAAAAAGCATTACTGGGGCAACGACGTTTAGAACTTTATTGTTTAGAACGCTATACTTTGAATAATATCACAGCCCAGACCAAATCAAAGTAGACAAAAATACATCAACAACTTTTACTTGTGTACCTAGAGGAAATGCAACGGACTGTGTTTCCAGGGCTCCCCAATTCTTTGTAATAGCCTACACGGCACATCTTTGTTTAAATGGCCCAGCAAAGAAAGACACGAGTGAAATTAACCTCCAGGGCACCCCTGTCGGAGAAAATGGCCCCAGCGTGGAGAGCATCCACCCTGAAGAGCTGGAGCCACATCCCTACAGCCGCCGAGGCAGGACCAGAGATGGGCACGGGGACCTCCAGGCAAATCTTCACTTAGCAGGAAATGGCTGGGCTCTGGACAATATGAATTCAATAAAGATGTTTAGAGACGCAGGAGGAGCTGTTTGAGTTCTTTCGCACAGTTGCAATCCTCTGTAATTGAGACAGCATGACCGCGGTCCCTACTCTCAGCTCTGCGGCCAAACACGCAGCCTCCACCTCTACTGTGTCTGGAAAAGAGATTATTCTTTCTAACAAACAAACATCCCTGGAGCCGCCTGAGCTGGGGGCAGGGCGAGGTTCGCGTCTCCTCTCGGCTCGGGCAGAGGAACCCAGTTAGGCTGCGGCGGGTGCGGCGGGAGAGGGGCGGTGCGCCGCCCGCTGGGCGCCCCGGTGGGGCCTGGGGTCCCCCCGCGCGCCCGGCGCCTTACCTGGCCTTCGGAGAGCTGCTCGGAGCGACACTGCGCGGGGTCCGAGGCTGGTAGCCAGGAGCAAGAGCCGGAGCAGGACGCCTCGGATCAAATCCATTGCACCGCGGGCGCCCGCAAAGTTTCACCAAGTCCCGGGCGCGCGGGGAAAGGGCGTCTCCCGGGGGAGGTGGGGGGGGGCGGCCCCGCGGGTCCCCGCGAGCAGGGTGCGGAGGTGCAGGGCTGAGGGCGCTGGCCCAGGACCCCCCGGGGAGTGCGCCGAGGCAGGGCAGCTGCCGGGAGTGAAGTCCTCCTGGAGCCGCGGCGTCTTCGGAGGTGGGGGGAGGCGGGGGCGGCGAAGGAAGCCGACGGGGAGGGACCGGCTGGCCGTGGGAGGGAGAGAGGCTTGACCCGCCCGGGATGGAATTACCATCGAGTGGGAGTGAGGGGGGCAGGCCCGGCCACCGCGGACTCTTCGCCCACCTCTGGGGCGGCCGGCCCGCTCGTCGCCCTCCAGCCACCCCCGGCTCAGCCCTTCCCCGCTGGTGACCTAGATAGGGACGCTAGGAGGGGCCCGACCCCAACCACTTAGAGGCGCAGGGCGGGAGTTAGGGGACTACAGTCCAGGACCCTCTGCGGTGGTCCAGAGCCTGGAATCCTGCGGCGCTTCCCCCTCCCCCGGCTCGACCCGCCTCCAGCCGCGCCCCCCGCCCCAGGTCACCTCCACCCCGCTTGGGGACTTTTTCCTAACACCTCCAAAGGTTGCTCGGGTCTGTCCAGCGCACTTGGGCGGAGGGAGGGCGTCTGCGGTTTGCAAGCGGGGGAGGATAAGAGGAAGAGGGGGCGGGGCCGGCCGAGTCTGGGGCGCTAAGAAGATAAATGGGATTTAAGGCGCGCAGATGGAGAGCAGAGGCCCCGCCACTCCTCTAGAAACGCGGGGTGGAGATTAGGGCCCCGACGCGGGGGAGCGGGGACCCCGCCCTGCAGAGGAAGGCAACTTGAGACCCTCCAGGGGGAAGAGATGAAAGTCCAGGTTAAGCCCGGCGTCGGGGACATCAAGCCCCCTGGCGGATGGAGAAGACCAGACCCGGACACGGCACCCCGCCCACCCCCACACCCGCTGAGCTGGGATTGGGGGCCAGGTGGGGTGCAGGTGCGAGGTCCTGGCCACTGATTCCGGACTCTGGGTTCCCGGGTCAGCTCTCTTCTCCTCTGGATTTACTGCCCTAAGACTCCGTAAAATACGCCTTTGGTCGGGTGTCCTGGTGGCGCTTAGAGAAGGGAGACCCGGGATTCGTGCTGATTTTCAAGCCGGCGAGAAGAGAAAGCGGATACAATAAATAAACCAAGAGAGAAAAACCTAGAAGGCAACACAGGCTTGGCCGGCTCCTGGGGAAAGATCAAAGATCCTAGGAAGTGCCCCGCAGAGGGAGCCAGCGCTGGCTGGCTGGGAGGACCTTGCAACCGCCCCACCGCGCAGCCCAGCTGAGGTTCCTGGCCCTTCCTTGTTAACCTCTGGGAGAGCGGGAGGGAACAAGGTTGACTGACATCTCTCCCGCTCCCGACCCCCCCAAGATTTCTCCTCTTTTTAGGAATGAAGTAAGCCCTGGCTAGAGGGTTTGTAATGAGCCCCTTGTTTGCTAACAAACAAACCTTGTTTGTTAGCAAAGCTTGAGAATATGGTCCCTTAGTATCTGGGTTCTTAGGTGTGCAACTGCCCATGATAAATCCAAGTCCACTCCAGCTGGAGTATCTGCAACTCTTAGCTGTGACACCAGAGCTTGTCCTTTTACACGGAGCTAGAGTAGAAAAGTTGAACAGATGGTTCTCTTCACTTCCAAGGGGATACCAAGGCCACGTTTGGAAGCCAGGCTATGTGACTGCCCCCAACACTGCTAGTCTCAAAGTAGCAGAATCATAGACCCTTGGGACCCTCGGGACCCCCCAGAAGGCATCTAGTCCCTTCCTACCTCCATTTCACACAGAAAATTACCTTCAGCACCTCTGGCAGATCATTCACCTGGGTTTAACCTCCACCTGTAACAAAGAGATCCTATTTTACCACCAGCCCAGAAGTTGTTGGATAGCTCCTTTTATGAGAAAGTTATTTTTTAACAATGTATTTAATTGAAAGAGAGAGCATGAGCAGGGGGAGTGGCAGAGGGAGAGAGAATTTCAAGCAGACTCCACAGAGCACAGAGCAGGAGGGTGGGCTCCATCCCAGGATCCTGAGACTGTGACTTGAGCCCAAACCAAGAATCCACCACTCAACTGGCTAGCTACCCAGCTGCCCCATGAGAAAGTGGCGTTTTGTATCCGATCTAAGGTAGTAGCCAGAACCAAGCAAGTGTTACCATGAAGATACCTTCCGTGTTGGTTCTGCTCTTCCCCACTTAAAAATAATTCTCCCTGATGTAAAAGTTGGAAGTAATAATACCTGCTATAATGGCTGGCAATTATATTAACACCTACTATGTACCAGACCCTCTCTGAAATGCTTTAGAATCCCAATAACAACCAGACCAGGTAGGTAATTGTTATTAGTATTACTTCCATTCAACAGATGAGGCAACTAAAACATGAAAAAGTTAAGTAACTTAAATCTTCAAGTTACTTTAACTGCACAATTCTCAAAAAAAAAAAAAAAAAAAAATCATGCAGCTCCCAAGAGACAGAGCTTCGACTGAGTCCAGGTGGTCTGGTTCCAGAGTCCAGGCTTTTAAGGAGACAGAGGGAGAGCAGACACAGAAGTGGACCAAGGATCACAAAATCTTGGTGTTGGGCAGCCCGAGTGGTTCCTGGGTTTAGCGCCGCTTTCAGCCCAGGGTGTGATACTGGAGACCCTGGTTCGAGACCCGAGTCGGGGTCCCTGCATGGAGCCTGCTTCTCCCTCTGCCTGTGTCTGCCTCTCTCTCTCTCTGTCTCTAATGAATAAATAAATAAAATCTTTAAAAAAACAAAACAAAACAAAAAACAAAAAACAAAATCTTGGTGTTTAATATCAGGCTCTTTTCAAGTATATCTTGATAAAATGAAGGGGCTGGATGAAATCATCGATAACTTCCAGATTTTGCTTTGTCTTTATCATCTGATGAATCGCACCATCTAATCCAAGCCATTTTTGCTCTGAACGTGCCTTCTAAAAGACTGGAACAAACTGTCCATTGCAAATTTTGTAAGCCCAAGATTCATTCTTCTTGCATACCCTTGACCTGTGCCCATATCACCTCTTCATCTCTGGCCCTGGGCTTCCCTTCGATCTTCTGCAGATGGCTGTAGGTGATTTGGAAAGCTGGCTTGGTTTCTTCAGAGGCACCTCTTGTTTCTTCCTTATGGGATTACCTTCAATTATGTTATTATATTTTACTTTTGAGTTCACCTCCAAATGCTCTGGATCCTCAGCCCACTGAGATAAGCACTTACTTCCAGAGATCTGCTTGTTACAAATCTAGGGCATACCTTAGACTGAACTTCCTTCCTTCCTTTGAGAGTCAAATCACATCCCCCAAGGTTCCTTCTCGTATCAATTTGATAACCAGTTTACAACACTTATAAATCTGACTAAAGATAAATGGACACTTGCCTTTCACTTCCTTCCCGGGAGGAGGGGAAACAGAGGCCAGAGACTTTGAATGTTTCATTTTTAAAAATCTGTTCACATTCACTGGAGGTCTAAACTCAATTAATAAGGTCATCAGAAGAAGAGTGACCTGCCTGCTTTGCTCAACATCATAGAAGAGACTGACCTTTGTTTCGTGGAATGGATTTTGAAGGTGTTTAGCTGAAAGTAAAGGCAAAGTTACCAATGACAGAATGTTGAGGAGGTCCCTATGTGAGAGTGCAGAAAAGCCAGCAGTCAAGACTTGGCTTTGGATTTATTTTTTTTTGAAGGAAGTTATATGTACATATAAACTTTGAAATTTGCATCAGGCAGAGTGTATAGTGACAAATATGTTTCACCCTGTCTCTCCCAGAAGCAACCACTGTTATCAGTTTTCTTGTATGTCCTTCCAGAGATATTCTATGAACACACAAGCAAACACATACATATATACTTAACACAAAAAGGAGAACCTTGTACATGCTTTTCAACCTGAAAATCTGCCCACATCAGCAAATAGAGATCTGCCTCCATCTTACTGTCTGCTGAATAATATTCTGTTGTGTGATGGGCAATTTATTTGTTCCTTCTTCGTTGTTTCTTATTGTGTCATTATGGACCATACTGCTGGACATGACCTTGAATAACAGTTTGCACATGTCATAACAGACTGTGGGGTACACTTCTAGACCGTGCATTGCTCAGCAGAACAGTGAATTTGCCTTTTCATTTTGATGATTTGGCCAAATTTCCTCCCTAGGAGAATATACAAATTTGCACTCCTAGAAGCCAAGAAAAATGTGACTAATTCCACAAAATCTCATCAACACAATATCTTATCAAACTAGAGCCACATATTATTTCCATATATGTTGCATGTTTCAGCCATCACCCAACATATAAAGAAAAGCACCCAGATCAAGAATGAGAATACTACTACCACTTCCAGTAACCCTTCCTCATGTTTCCTCTCAAGATGCAGAGGTTCTAGAAGAGGGATGAGAAGAGTTCAGACCTCCCATTTAAATTCACGAATAAAAATTACAATAACACAAATAGAGATAGGTCAGTGGAAAATGTAAGCATTCCTCATCCCCACTAGGAAATGAGCATTAATTGAGATTTGATCCCACTATGTGTAAGGCTCTGTGCTGAGAGCAGAAAGACTAGAGGAAAGAAAATACAATGTCTTCTGCACTCAAGAAGACAGTTTAGAGAAGACAACTGCACAGCCCACTTTTCCACAGAGCAGAACAAAAGAAGCACTAGATAAGAATTTGAACACCATGCTATTGGCATGTCAAGAGAGGAAGACCTTGTATTACAAATGATAACCTATGGAGCAGTATCGTATAAAAATACAGCCATCGACCTCATGAATGTTTAAATCATGCTTCTCTACATAACAGGATTCTACCAAGAACAGAACTGGAGTTTTAAGGGTAAATTATTTGGTATTCCCAAATCTGTCCTTCCTTCCGCATACGTTTCTGGAAGCATAATTAAAATGACCACGGAATTATAGTTTTATATAAATGGAATTGAGTAATTTACTCCAGTGATGTAATAATTTATGTCCATAATCTCAACATTATGTTTAAGATTTTCATCTAAATTGTATGGTTATTCCTTTTCGTTGGTGTATAGTGCCCCATTTTATGCATATATTACAATTTGTTTACACACTACTGCTGATGAACACTTGGGATGTTTTCTAGTTTGGAGCTACAACCAAAAAATGTTTCTATAATTATTCTTGTATGTGTCTTTGGTAAACCTAAGTATGCATTTCCATTATGCATAATTACTAGGTTATATGGTAAGCACAGGTTTAAGTTTGGAAGATAATGTCAAGCAGTTTGTCAAAGTGGCTATACCAATTTATACTTCCACTAGCAGTATATGAGAGTTTCAGCCATTCCACAATCTCACCAACATGTGGTATTTTCTTGTTTTTTTTTTTTATTTTAGTCATTTTGGTGAGTGTGTAATATCACATTGCAGTTTTAATTTGTGTTTTCTTGAAAACTAATGAAGTCAAGTACTTTTTCACTTGTGTATTAGCTATTAGAAATTCTAGTTTGTGGGGACCCCTGAGTGGCTCAGTCGGTTAAGTATCTGACTCTCGATCTCAGTTCAGGTCTTGATCTCAGGGTACACTGGAAATGGAGCCCAAAAGAAAGAAAGAGAGGGGGGAGAGGTGGAGAGGAAGGGAGGGAGGGAGGAAGGGAGGGAGGAAGGGAGGAAGGCAGAAAGGAACCCTATTTTGTGAAGTGTCTATTCATGCATTTTGCCCATTTTTCTATTGGACTGTCAACCTATTTCTTATTGATTATAGAAGTTCTGTATATAGTCTGGAAACGAGTCATAGGATTTTTTTGTTGGTGGCAGATGTTTATATTGAAAAATATTTTTCCCATTCTGTCTTGTCTTTTTACTCTCTTAATAATGACTCTGAGTGAATAAAAGTCCTAGTTTTAATGTACAATTGATCAATTCTTTTTCATTAGTGGCTAGCATTTTTAATGTTCTATTTAAGAAATCTTTACTTACCTCAAGGTCATGAAGATAATAGTCCATGTTTTCTTCTGAAAGTGTTATTGCTTACCTTCCACATTTAGATCTGCAATGGGTCTTTGTGCACAATGTTGGGTAGTCCTCAAGTCTCTCTGACTGGTTGCTCTGTCTTGATTTAGATGTGGGCAGGTGCATCTTCACAGGGAGATGCGGCTTCCAGAGTATGGCTTTGGGAGGGTATCTTTTCCTCCGCAAACATCAGCCAAGCTGATATTCAAGACTAACACTGTGACTTGTCACCAGGTATATCTAAGGAGATAGCTACCTTGCATTATGTGTTTTGTAGTATAAACAAAGTCCGTCCGCTCCAAAACATGTCACCTACAGGTCTCTCAGTTTCCTTGAAATGTTTACCATTTGAAATACTCCCATGAGTTAAGAGTATAACTTGTTAATAACTTATATCCATTCTATTCCAAAGAGCACAGGAGAATATGGAAGAGAGAGAGTTTAGGAACTTTTATCCAGGTGGTTCCCTTAACATGGACGTATTCTTCCTGAAAAGGAGAAAGAGCTCATTAATACTGTGCTTGTTAACAAAGAAATGAGGACTAATTTGTTAGCTAATTTAGCTGTCACCTATGATATGAGGTCCAGGTTCCACAGCAGGTGGAGCGTATGAATTTGATAATGTCTTGGGAAGGAGAATTGGTGGCAGGTGAGGTTCAGAATGTAGGACATGGATTGTTTGTAATAGCAAAACTCTGGAAGTCATAAAAAAATCTTTCTCTAGAGGAGAGATGGGTAAAACACATTATGGAATACAATGGAGGTGTATCCAGCTCTTGAAAAAGGAATAGACTTAGAGCTTCATGTACTAAAATGGAACAAAGTAGACAAAACAAGCTGCAGAACAGAGTGCAGGTGTTCACAGAGTGGTGGGAAGGGGATTAGGGGATCTGGGATGAATGCAGGGGAAATGTGCAATGTGTTATTTTTTTAATTAATTGTATTGTTAAATTATAAGAATTTCTCTATCTGGATTAAAAAGAAAGTATGAATGCATTTTAAAAGATGATACGAAAAAAAAATTAAAAAAATTAAAGATGATACGTCAGTCTAGGTGGAGCAACAGGAGGAATGATAGGGACTGAGAAACCAAGAGAAGAGATACAGGTCTCATGTATCTTGAGAGAGGGAAGGAATAGAGTTTGAGACAGGCACTGCAAAAGGGAAGGAGGGTATAAAAGGCAGATCTCACAAATCACGTGATTCTGTGTGCCAGACTTCAGGTCCGAGAAAAAAAGAAAGGGCTACCATCTTCCGGAAATGCAGGGATACCCTGTAGCACGTTGAAGATTGGGGTTCCACACACAACACAACAAAACACGGGAGCCCCACAGTGGCCACAGGCAACTGCTCGTCACACTAAAAGGCATCTATTTACAGCACTGGCATGCCATTTCAAAATGTAGGGCTTGTTTGGGAACAATGCAATGTCCAGAAAAATCTCAGTGGACTGGAGGTCAGGAGACCTGCACTCCAGCTCTGGCCCTGTCACTAACTGTCAATGGGACTCTGGTGATTCAATCGACCTCTTTAGGCCTTACTTTTCTTCTCTATCAACCAAGGTTGCTGAATAAGATGAGGTCTCAGCTTATCCAGGCACTCACAGTTATCAGCTTCCACAGAAAAGCCTCTTTACTTTTCCCAAGATAGACAGATGTCAGTACTTAAAAACAAAAAGGAGTCTTGTAAAAGGCTTGTTCTCAGAAAAACTTTGAAGTTGGAAAACAAGTCTTTTGCCAAAAAAGAAAAGAAATAAAAAGAACACGAAACAAAATAAAACATTTAAAACACATTCACACACACGCATGTACACACACCCAGAGATGTCAGGGCAAAAGCAATTCTTTGCCTCAGAGAAGGCTGTAGGAAGCAAACTCAAAGTTTCCAAGCAGGCCACATCCAGCCCATCCAGACGGAGGAAATGGGGAGGTGTGAGAAAGGAGGGGCCGAGAAGACCAGGGCTGGGTGGTGGGTGTAGGAGGCAGAGGAATGCTGGCCTTTCTGGGTTAGTTAGTGACAATGCAAATAACTGCAAATTTCCTGATGCCAAGAGAAAACCTGTGGAAAGAAGCAAAAAGCCAATCTTTCCATCTGAGATTTATTGTATTTTTATTTGCGCAATTCTTAAGGAAAGAAAGTGAGAAGGAGGTGGAGGGGATTGGAAGATTTGAAGGTACGTTTGAGTTTGATCAGTGTCACCAAGCAGAAGGTGTCAAGGAGGTGAAAAACAGCTGAGTGAGGGGAACACTTGGTTTGTACCCAGCCCCAGGGGAGGAAAGTGGGGGTGACAGAAAAAGGTTTATGCAAGAGAAGAAGTTGTGTGACTTGTCAGGATGGCAGTGCTGTGGGACAAGGGAGGAATGGGACAGCTTCAAAGGCGGATCTGAAAAGTAGGAGGGAATGGCTTAGATTCATGACAATATGAAGTTAACTGACAACATGAAGAAAGATCAACAGTGAAGGAGGAGAGAGAAGTTACCCTCGGTTGCCTGCCCTGTGTAATGGGATGTGACACCTACTGTAAATGCTGTGCCCATCAGACGGGATGCCCCAGTGCACTACGCATACCATGCACTTGGCACTCACTGAAAGTTGGCTTTATTTCATTTCATCACTCACATTCATCACAGAGACAAGCTAAGTGCCCTCCAGAGTTAAACTCCAGAAGCACCAGTAGATTATTGCTAGCAGAGCAATGGAGGCTTGGGGGCAGAGATGAAACTTTGATCCAGACACTTTCAGCATGAACCGGAAATAATGGAAAACCAAGGTTTGTATTTTGAGATAATGAAAGACCTCTCCCAAAAGATTATGACATCCTAGATAGGAATTCTCCCAGGAAGGAATAATAGCTGAGCCATCAAAATAAACGAAGATACACACAGGATAGACCTACATCTGGTAGGATGCCAGGTAGCTCTAGCTCCTCCTGGCAAGATCTAGCCTATTCATATTTTCCTTCAGCGTTCGTGTCTCTTAATTGATCCAGTATGCGTATTTTTCATGTTCCCTATTTCCTTCTTTATTACTCATTATATGTCCCTGGATGAGTCACATTGCTTCCCTGACATTAGTTTCCTGTGCTGAACTTGGATGGAGTTCAGCTCCGGCTCGGACAATCTTGCATCCGTGTTTGGGCATGGTAGTCCCATGCAGGTCCTTCTCAGTCTTGTCTAGACCCTAACAACTGATCCTGGGAAATGCTACCATGGCTCTAGCTTCTGAGCCAAAGGAATAGACAAAAGTTGTGGAGATGTTGACTTGCATGTAGTCGGTGAACCAGTGAACTACATCCCTCTCTAGGGATGGCTTTAATCGCTTTGTTCCCAAGCTCCATTATAATCATGGGCTTAATTGGAAAAAAGCAACATGAAATTCAAACTCTCTACTTTCAATGGAGTGAAAAGCAGATGACAGCAATATAAGGACCTTATTTTGAATGCATAATAAAGTATGTGTGCATATTTATATGTGCCTCCATATGTCCTCACCATGCAATTGTACACCTGGACTTTCCCAAACAGGAGAGAACTATATGGAGGGAAATTAGGACAAGGAAAAAACCCAGAAGTCAAGAAAACAAACTGAGAGTGGAGAAAGTAACAAAGGAGAAGATACAGAGATAGGAAGAGCAGTCTCACCTATTTTCCCAAAAGTCCACAGAATTGTAGTTCACCGGTTTGATAGCACAGTTTCAAATTTTAACTATTTAGCATTTTAATGACAAGTCAGGTAGCTAAACAAGATTACCAGTTCAAACTGATGGCTCTTTACAGGTGTGCTCTTCTATAAGAAATTGGAATTTATGTAAAAGATTCTTTCAGGGGATAACTGGGATTTTTTCATGATTTTTAAAAGACTTTTAGGAAAAGTAGTCACTACAGGGAGATTTTCCAAGTGCTTTGATTGAGAGTGGAAGAGATACTTAAAGTGTTAGCTTTAATTTCAATTTGTATGCATTCAAATATAAAGACAAAACATTATTGAAATGAAAGTGTAATCCAGTGGAAAAAAAGTGAAATATATATATATATGATATGTATATATCCAAATTGAGATTTCATTAAAAAATTTAAAAATGCAAATACTACACTATTGGAAGAAAATAATTATACTTAGGGAAAAAAATCATTCTCAAAATGTTCTCCATCTTCCTCTCCCACATTTTCTTAGGAAGAAATGTTCCATAACAGAGAACAGAAATACTCTAAAACTCTCCTTACCTTTCCAAGGCACTGAAACATAGTCGTCTCTTCGACAGCATTTGCTTAGCCTAAAGAGTAAACTTTAATAGCAAATTATTTCTAAGATTACCTATTGTAATGTTAAAGAACTAAGAATCAACTTTTTTAAATGGGATCTAAAATCCAGTCAAATGTGTCAAATTCATGATTAAACAATGCTCTAGTAAGTTTATCAGATTTGAAAGCTAGATGAGCAGTTAATGACAGGGAGGAGAAGGTGTGATGGTATGTTAGCCTCAAGTATCAAAATTCATTAGACTATTATTTAGTTTATAAAACAAGTAAGTTAGGAGAGTTTGCAAGCTGTAAATTTTCTAAATTATAGTTTAATATGTGAATGATACTCATTAGAATCTAAAATGGTAGAGCCTCCAAATTTACTTTTAAGGGTTTATTTTGTGCTATATTTTTGTTAATGGTAAATTAATATGACTATGGGTAGTAAGCTGATGTTCCTTTTAAAATAATGTTTTCTCAGGGGCATCTGGGTGGCTCAATTGGTTGAACGACTGATTCTGGATTAAAGCTCATGTCATGATTCCAGGGTTCTGGGATGGAGTCCCTCGTTTGGATCAGCACAGAGTCTGCCTGAGATTCTCTCTCTCTCTACTTCTTCCTCTATCCCTCCCCTTGCATGTGCTCTCTCTCTCTCTCCCTAAGTAAATAAATCTTTAAAAATAAATAACACTTTTTCAATTTCCCCAATTTTTTTATTTTATCACGTAGTTACCCTGTTCCAAATTACTGTTAGCATGACTTCTATATCCCCAAACAATAATTACTCTAATACACAGTATCTAAATAAAACTAGATAATTTAAGTCAATAAAATGTCAAAACAACATTTTCCCTTAAATCTTACCCAAAAAACCAACCAGATTTCAGTTTCTTGAACAGTCATGTCACAAATAAAAGGATGTATTTACTCAAGAGGACCACTGAGTGATGAAAAACAATCAGCCACTTTCAAGCCAGCAAGATTTTGACATTGGCAAAATTTCTCTTAGACCTGTCCAGGCAGGGCTATACTGGGAACCAAAGCTCAGTGGATGGAGCTCACCAACCTGTCAGCTATAGAGCTTCTTAACTCCCCACTCTTCTCTCACCCTGAGGACCAAGAACAGAGGAGTAATGGGCCACAGACCTGAAGTGGGCAGGCCACAGGAGAACTTCCTGTTCTTGGCCCCGCCAGCCCCTTCCTGCCCAGGTAATTTGGCCGACTGAGAACTGGTTACACACAGGCATGAAGTCTGTCCCCTCAGCAACCTGTCTTCATATCATACACTTTTGTCTCATTCCCAACTTCTGGCTCCTCCATCCCAGAGTACTGCTATGTGATTTGTCAAGCCCACTCGTGTATGATATTAAAAGAGTCGGCAATACATTATTTATGCTGATTTTAAAAGGAACCCTATTCGCAAGCAAAGTGCAAATGAGAGATAACAGTTTTGCTTTTTCTGAGGGGATGTTTGCATTTTCACAGAATATCAAAGCAAGAAATGAAGTAAATAGTCTAAGATGCAAATAGATGGCTTTCAACAAGGGGTTCATAACTTGGATGCACATTAGAATCTTGTGTAAGGGAATTTCATAAAATATCAATGCCTGGGTTCCATCTCCACAGATTCTGATTCACTTGGTCAGGGCAAGGCCTTGGCATTAGGGTTTTTAGAAACCCCTAAGGGATTTTTGGTGTGCAATCAACATTAGGAACTAGTGATCTAGAGTGTCTAGAGTAACAGAGTGTAACCTTGAAACTGGAAGGTGAAGGCTGGTGAACACTTGCAGGGAGGGTAGTCAGGAGGAAGATGCTGTAGCTAGGACTGCTCAATCGGATGGGAGGCTGGTCCGGAGCAACACTTCTCAAACCTAATATGTACACTCTCTTGGGGTCTGATCAAAGAGAAGATGACAATTCAGTAGGTCCGGTGGGCTCCTGAGATTCTGCATTTCTAACAAGCTCCCAGATGATGCCCAGGCTGCTGATCCAGAGGTCATAACTGAGTAGCAAGGATCTAGATGATCTTGAAGATCCTTCTGATCCTAAGAAGCTCTGATTCTCTGAACTGAGACCAATAGGACTGGAGAGGAGAGATTAGTCCAGAGAGGGGGCCTGAAGGCTTGACCCACAGAGTACTCTATTTGCCTAGCCCTGAAATGATGATGAACAGGTTTGTCTGGAGCATAACTCCCTCCTTGTACAGTCAGAGGAGTCAAGTTGCTATAGACCCAGTGGAGAAGCAAATGTGCTAAGGAAACATTTCAGAGGTCAAAGGGAACCAAGGAGCCTACTCAACCACTCTTCTGAGTAGACGTGGTGGAAGCTTGGAAATCCAGGCATCAAAGTAAGGTATAAAAAAGTAGGAACGGGCAGCCCAGGTGGCTCAATGGTTTAGCGCCTCCTTCAGCCCAGGGCGTGATCCTGGGGACCCGGGATCCAGTCCCATGTCAGGCTCCCTGCATGGAGCCTGCTTTTCCCTCTGCCTCTCTCTCTCTCTCTGTCGCTCATGAATAAATAAAATCTTTAAAAAAAAAAAAGTAGGAACAAGAAGTGGACATAAGATATTTAAGGATATCAAATGATTTCAAACACTTTATACTTTACATTTTAAAAATTGTGAAACCTTATTTGGACAAAAGCACTAAAGATAAATGTAGTAAATGCATTCACAGGAAAATCATACTAACTTTAGGTGAATTGATACATTAGATTGGGATGATCTGTTCTTTAAAGCAATTTTTAAAATTATTTGAAAATATTGTTTTTATTCTAAAGCACTTTTTAAATCTCTCAGGGATTCAAGAAAATGTTTTTCCTTTTGATATTCTTCGTTATCAAATATTCTGTCAAAAGGGAGTATCACCTTCGGGTTGTTGGTTTACTGAAGAGATTCTTATCTGTGCTGAGACCATGACCATGCACCACGACTGGATGAAGATGCGGCTGTCAATTGCAACTGGAAAAGAAGCAAAATCTAGAATCAGAAAGAGTATCCTCACAGAACTTCTGAAGCCAGTGATTTTACAAAACACCAAAAACCTAACTGCCCAGTAAGTGAAATAACTTTCAAAGTCCTCTGGTAGTCTTCAGAGTGGTCTAGAGCAGTGGTTTTTAAACTGGTGTCTGTGAACCCCAGGTGGGGTCTCTGAGACCTTTTCATGGAGTCTTTTCATGGTTAACACTATTAAGGTGATAATTAGGTGTCATTTTTGCCTTTTTGATTTGCATGAGTCATGAGTATAGGGTGGAGATTTCCAGAGGCTGCATGTCATGTCATATCACAACAATGCAGGAGCAGGTGGGAGAACCCAGCTCTCTTCTACTAAACCTGATGCTAAAGAAATGTGCAGAAATAAGAAACAATGTCATTGTCACTAACTTTTTATTTTGAGAAACATAGTTATTTTTCACTAAAATATACTATTTACATGTACATGTAAGGGGTTTACTTAACTACTTTTTAAATATTTTGAAAATTTCTCAGTTTTAATTTTTATGACCGTAAATATCAGCAGATATAACCCATGTAAACAAAAGCTCTTTGCTGTCTTCAATAACAGTTAAGAGTGTAAGAGGTCCTGGCACAAAAAAAAAAAAAAAAAAAAAAAGCTTTTGACCATTATTACTCTAGGACCTTGTTCTCAAAATGTGGTCCATGGACCAGCAGCATTGGCCTTGTTCTCAAAGTATGGTTCACAGACCGGAATCTTGATGCCACATCAGACCTATTGAATCAGAATGTGCATTTTCGCAAAGTCTCCAGGTGATTTTGTGCACAATTAGGTTGAAAAGCACTAGAATATAGCTTTTACTTATTCAGTCAATCCTAATCCGGATACCATACAATGATGTAAAATGTAGACTCTTTGAATTCCATCTTAACTACTCCTTAGCTGAATAAAGTTAGGCAAAATCCACAGCCACATTGTGCCTCAGTTTCCTCATCTGTAAAGTGGGGGAAAATAACAATACCTAGCTCACAGAGTCATTATGGAGATAGATGAACTAACATATGTAAAGGTGTAGAACGATGCATGGGCTATAATAAGCATTCTGTAAATACTGAGTGCTTAGTGGAGTTTCCTAAAATTCTAGTTGCTATTTCTCCTTCAGGGAGTGTACAGATCAGTGAGAAGACAGATTCCCAGCAACTGCCATACAGTGAAGCCACCAGTGGACTCCTTATGTGTTCAAAAAGGCAGTGGGAGCCCCGGGCCTGCCCTAGGAAGCAAAGGATTTTACTTGAAACTCCAAGGATGATAGGCATTTTCAAATGAACAAGTATGGAGTAGAAAGTAGCAAGGGAAGAGGCAGAGAAGCCAGGGAGAATGTGATATGATTGAGGTACCATTTTCCTTCCCATAAGTCTTCGAGTTCCACATATGAGGAAACTGAGGTTCAAAGAGCTTCAGTAAGTGGCCCAACATCACTGGGCTAGTAAGAGAAGCGGTCAGGTTCCAGACAGAGGCAGATGGGCTCCCAAACCCATGTAATTTTCTACTATGTGAAACAGCCTCTGTCCATGATGCCAACACTCAGAGATTTCTGAAATTTGTTCTATGGCTAATAAGTGACCTATGTGTCCAAATGTTCTAGGTCCTCTATTTGGTGGGTGCTGGGCTCTATATGCCTCCCTAAATCAAATCTATTCATTGTGCTGTTCAAATCTGGATGGAGTCCAATCAGGAAGGGTTTATTTGCCAGACAGAGGAATCCAGAGATCACCCTGTAAACTATGAGGGAGCCCTGGAGATTTTGCAGGGAAGCAGTGATACTCTAATTTCAAGATTATAAAATTTGGTCCATTGGATGTTGTGGCAAATTACATTCATGCAAAATGATATCATGATGAAGATCTTCTAGGAAGGCAAGAAAAAAATACCTCAAAGAACAGGAAACATGAGCTAGACCCTGCTAAAAGTGCACCAGCATCCACAAGCCGAGGGCTTGGGCACTTTTCTCAAAGGAGAGCTGAACTGAGGAAGACTCTTGGTTAAAGTCTACTTGGGGATCTGGGGTTTAAATTGATCCTTATACTTCTGACCATGGTGCCTATGGTGGTACTCGGCGGGGGGGGTGGGGGGTGGAGAGCATCAAGATGGGCTATATCTGCACACGTTCCTTTCCTCTTTCTCCATGGAACTGTGACTGAACCAGTTGGAAAGCCTCAGGAAAAGCCTTTGGCTGCCCCTCCACAGCCTGAACCCACACCTTTCACCCTTCAGAGCAAACTGAAAGGGACCTTCCCTCATGTAACTTCCATTAGTGGCCGCCCAAAGGGATAGGGTCTCCCCCACTGGCTCTGAAGGGGCAGTTGTCCAACCACATAAAAAGGAAGCAAATCAACACATTTGGGTAAGTAAAGTAAGGAGGAAATACCCATATTAAAGGCAAAACTATAGGGACATTAAAAAGATTAGCGGTGGTCAGGGGCTGTGGTGGGTGGAAGGGATACAAGGGGCACAATGTATTTATGGGGAAGATAGAACTATTTTCTATACTGACTGTGGTTACCCAATTGTGTGTGTCAACTTTTCTTAGAGCTGTTTACTATATGTAAATTATACCTCAATTTGCCTGACTTTTTAAAGCTTGCATTATTATTTCTTTTCTATTTGTAAATTTGCTCTCTGTATTTCCTTCACATTCTCTCATAGTTAATATTTCTTGCATGCTTAGTATTTGTCAGGTACAAAGCTAAATGTTTAATGTTATATTAAACCATTTCAAATTGCAATTTTCATTGGTCAAGAGATGGTCTCAAATCAGCTATTTCATGTGCTTTAAACTTAATATTTACCACAACCCTTAATAAATACCACAATAAAAAAAAACACAATATTTACCAATGAAGATACTATTATTATCTTCATTTTGGGGTACAGAATGAGGCTCAGGGTTGTTAAGTAATTTCCCCCAAACACAGTGAAGAGTAAAGCCAGTTCCAAAAAATATATGTGCTTATGGAACAAAGTGGCAAAACAGTTTCCAAAGGAAAAAAAAAAAAAAAAAAAGACTCATTCACAATACCATCACCCAAAGTGATAACATCTTGGTGTATTTTCATCAAGTATTTTCCTAAGCATTCAACAAAAATTATTCTGATGCTTTTTTTTTTAATAATTGAAGAAGAGAGATACAGACATTAGATAACTACAGTGGAGTTATAAATGAAGATTTTTGTCTTATTTCAGCTTGCCGGGCATTTTGATAATTGAAAATCAGTTTAATGCTATTTTCCACACTAACAGTTTTAATTTTTACAATTCATCTTCTCCTCTCCTCACTTTCTACCCCTTAATGGTGGAGTCAACGTCACATATTTAAGATGGCTATTGATAATTATCGTGAGTTTCCAATGCAACGGTAGCACTTAGAAAGAGCCTGAAAATACAGGTGTCCATGTAACTAATTACCACATGAATTTATCTCAAGGGCCTCCTTATCATCTCCCTCCTGTGAGTCATTGATAACTTGCCCGCTCCAGATGAATTCACTGTGTCAGAAATAGAGAAAGAGCATTGTAGAGTTAATTCCAGCTGCCAGAGAAGCTCAATAAGCCCCCAAGAAGCTTTTGAGAAATCAAAAAACTCTTAAAAAGGTCTTTAAAAGTAGTTTTTCATGTTTGGCCCAACAGAGTGATAATGCTTCTTTAAAGATAGCGGGCGTATGAGCCAATCAATACACTATTAAGATACTGACAGCACTGAGATAGGATTACATGGTGAAGAAATTGTGAAACCTTTAACTTTTCATTTTCAGCCAGAAGAATTGAGGGAAGTGGCTTTTTTAAATTTATTTTTATCTGAATAGCCTTAGGTAATACCATTTTTTCATTTCAGATCAGGAAGTTCACCCTCGGTCCACATATAACCAAGGGACCAAGTTAACTCCAAATCTTTTTTGTAATGTGACTTTATCCCCAAGTCTGGTACAGCTTCCTGGTTTGGTGGGAAATTACAACTACTTAACTCATCAAGACTTTTTCCAATTATTGCCCTTATTCCATTATTGAAACAATAGAAGCTTAGCCAGATTAACTTACAAAGTAATCTGGTTGCACTCACACATTAATTTGAGGTCTGAAACACTTCCTGAGTAGAAGTCCGTGGTCTATGAGAGATTTTTAAGGCTGGAAGGATCTGTCGAAGTCATTGTATTCCACTCCTAATTTTATAGATAATAAAACAGAGACCTGGAGAAGTTGACTTAAGACCACACAGATGGATGGAGAATAGTGGAGTTCAAAATCATCCTAAAACCCCAACCCATAGAAGAGACTAATGACTTTCTGCACTAGGTATACCTTCGTCATTACTTTGGGGAGCTTTAAAAACCCCTGAAGCCTAAGCTGCACCTCAAATTAATTAAATTAGACTCTCTGAAATAGGACCCAGGCATCAGAGTTTTTTTTTAAACTTTTGAGGAAAGCCTGATGTTCGTTCTCCCAAGTGCAGGGAACCATTGGGTAGAGCCTCTTCCTATTTTGAGTTGTTTTTTTTTTTTTTTTAAGATTTCATTTATTTATTTATTTATTCATGAGACACACACAGAAAGAGAGAGAAGCAGAGACACAGGCAGAGGGAGAAGCAGGCTCCATGCAGGGAGCCTGATGTGGGACTCGATTCCAGGACTCCAGGATCACGCCCCGGGCAGAAGGCAGGCGTCAAACTGCTGAGCCACCCAGGGATCCAGAGTTGTTCCTTTTTTATTTTTATTTATTTTTTTTTTAAATTTATTTATGATAGTCACACACAGAGAGAGAGAGAGAGAGAGAGGCAGAGACATAGGCAGAGGGAGAAGCAGGCTCCATGCACCGGGAGCCCGACGTGGGATTCGATCCCCGGGTCTCCAGGATCACACCCTGGGCCAAAGGCAGGCACCAAAGCGCTGCGCAACCCAGGGATCCCTTGTTCCTTTTTTAAAGTCAGAGTATCCTCATTATTAGAAGCATTGGACATGCATGCTTTTGAACATACTCCAGGTCAAATTTTGTCCTTTCAATTTTAATGACATGTGGAAGTCATTAGTACTATTTTACAAATATTTTTAGCTCTCTAAACTCTGGGAAACGAACTAGGGGTGGTAGAAGGGGAGGAGGGCGGGGGGTGGGAGTGAATGGGTGACGGGCACTGGGTGTTATTCTGTATGTTAGTAAATTGAACACCAATAAAAAAAAAAAAAAAAAAAAAAACAAATATTTTTAGCTCTCTATATTCCAAGTACTTGGTAGGATTACACTTCCTGGCCCCTTATGATTGAGTGGGGCATGTGACCCATGTTGGTGAATGAGTTGAGAACAAACATTACTTTGGGCTGAAGCACTTAATTGCTGGTCCAAACCCTTCAACATTTTGATTCTGTCTGTCACAATAATTAACCATGTTCCACAGAGTGGCAATTCTGTAATCCTGAGTCCCTGAGTGAAGTCAACACACTCACAATGGATATGTTGCAAGGGTGAAAAATAGATCTGGGTGTTTTTTTTTTTAAGCCACTGAGATTTTGAGGTTGTGTGTTGCCACAGGATAACCTAACCCATCTTGAAAGATTCACTAAATAATCTTAAAGTTAGTATTATAGGAAAAAGAATTTTTTTTAAACATTTTTTATTATTTATTTATTTATGATAGTCACACAGAGAGAGAGAGAGAGAGGCAGAGACAGACACAGGCAGAGGGAGAAGCAGGCTCCATGCACCGGGAGCCCGACATGGGATTCGATCCCGGTTCTCCAGGATCGCGCCCCAGGTCAAAGGCAGGCGCCAAACCGCTGCGCCACCCAGGGATCCCAAGAAATTATTTTTTAAATTAATTTTTCTCCCCCAAAATCAGTATTTAAGATTTCATTGTTTTCCCCTTTTCTACTGAGAATGGATCTTAAATATTTAATCTCAAACTCAAATTTTTGAAAGTCTTGCCTTGTTCCCAACACCAATAGTGTTATTTCCATGTATCATCAAAAGTCAACTAAAAGAATCACACAGAAGATTTCCAGATGTTCAGAAATGAAAAGCTATCTTTAAGAGACTTTACATCTTTTCGACACACATATGAGGATTTCTCCTAACAGTACTACTGTTGTAATATTTACCAGTGGACTCACACTTGAACTTATGTTTGTCTTTTTACACTATTAAGTTGTTGCTTTAAAGTTGTTTAGAATTTTAAAAGTCTCCAATGGGGCCACTTGTTTGCTATTAGAATCCAAACAATTATATGACTTATGACCCAAGAAACTGGCAGACAATCACTCTGGGGCCTGGAGAGAAGACCTTTAACTTACTTCTTGAGCTCAAATCTTGATATTCTTATTCCTGAATATAATATCTGCCTCCTTTTTTCTTCTCTAGATATTTTGGTAATAACAGAGATCCACTGGAGCCCATGTATAAGAAGGGACTGTCTTGGAAGAAAGGCTCCAACTCAACCTGTAGGTGGAAGAGGCAAAATGCACCAGCACCATCTATGGGCTTAATCCAGCCAAGATGGTATCTTAGGATGGGGAGAAATACATTATGGGTTACTGAAGGTCAGAGCCGTGGGGATAATGGCTAAGAAAAGGCTGCAGAGACACCACACCAGTTCTAATCACCCCTCGCCAATTAATAGTAAGCGAACTTCCCATGCAGCCAAACACAACTGAGAGAACAATCCAGCATTGTAAGGGTGAAGTGGGGGTGAATCTGTTGACCTAATAATGAGCTTCTTCCTCTTCTAACACGTATGCATCTATGACTAGCACTGGAGCCTTGTTACACTGTGCTATAGTGATGGGCCTCTAACTCAGGGTGGTCCTTCAAAGGCTTCTTTGACCCCGCAGGTCTCATTTTATGTAGTTGATGAAACAGATCTATTTCCAACATTTCCCTTCATTTCTTTGATTCCTCTGGGAAATTCTTTCCCACCCCTAGTAACCAATCCTGCAGGCTCCACCACTTCAAGAGTAAAAAAATGTGAAGAAAAGAGGTGTATTATGAAGCAGTCAAGAACTTTCTAAGAATGCTATTTTTCTCTGAAGAGGGAATACATTTCTATTGACTGAAAGTTAAAATCTGCAGTTTGCTCCAAAAATATGATCCATCAGTGGTGACTGGGAAGTTACTGGAGTATAGAGGAGAGACTATCACGTTTGGAAAATGAAGGGCTTCAGATTCAACCAATTCTGCAACTGTGAGAAAATGACATATACTTCCAGACTTCAGGTTTCTTATCCTGTAAAATGGGGTAAAAATAAACCTACTGTAACTTAGCTACTGCATCGGGGTCCATTTGGATAATATAGTTTTCAAAACTTAGGCTTAATATTGTTATTGATATAAGGGTATCTGAAGGTTTAATCATAATCACTAATGAAAATGGGTTTTGAGAAGCAATAAAAGGAAATATTATGATGATGGCTATTTACTTTTAAAATTCCAAAATTGATAAAGTTCTGGAAAAGTATGTTAGTTTTAATAAATACTCTAATTCTATTACTGCCACCCTAATAGGATGTGCACATTTCAGGGGTGTCATCTAGTATTTAATAAGTAGTCCATACTTCAGAGGCTGTAAGCACTTCAGCTATCTTTTCCCTGATCCACACCAGAGATTTTGCTAGGTAGAAAAATATATATTAGTAATGGGTTTGCATTGCCAAAAATACTTAATATACGTGGATTGGTTAGTGCAGAGGTCAGAAAACCTGTTTTAAAGAGGTTTGATGTTATCTCTGTTTTTGCAGGTAAATGGCCTCTGTCACAATACACTCAACTCTGCCATTGTAACACAAAAATGAGCCACAGACAATATGTGAACGAACTGGCATGACTGTGTTCCAATAAAACTTTATTTAGAGGCACAGACCACATTTGGCCTGTATGCCATAGTTTGTCAACTGCTAAGCTAGAATAGCATAGAAACACTGCCTGTCCTTGAATGGAAATCACTTAAGGATAAAAATTTCTTCACTCCTTAGACTGTTTCACAAGGTTGAGTTCTAAAATAGTCCCAAGCCCACCGCTGGCTTGGGGATTCAGTTACCTGATGGCAACTACAAGGTTAACAGCCCTGTTTCTACTATGTTATGGCATTTGCCCCAAATGTGCCATTTAAATGGGGAGTAATTGGAGTATTTAAAAGGGCAAAGACCTGAAGTCACTGCATGCTCTCACGCCTACTTGTCAATAACTGTGTGGCAGCCTAATCTGTCTGAGTCTTGCTTTTCTTACTTGCAGCATGATGACAGGCTTGGAGATCTGTAGTCCTCACCTACCTCTGATGATGGATATACATCTAACATGAATAAAAGAACCCCAAAACTCTATGCTGCCAAATTGGCTTAGAACAGTTCACAACAGAAGAAGAAAACAGACAGAAAGGAGACAGTATCACCAATTAAGGGAAGAAGAACTGATTCTAGAGAAAGGCAAAGGGCAAGCAAATAGCCCTGCTTCGTGAAGTCCTAACAGCACAGTCTTCCGTGTCATTCAGAACCCAGTCTTTCAGTCAAAGATGACATTATCTCTGCATGTCTTTGTGGCTGGAGAGACCACCCCCAGATTTAACAGCCCTTTCAACTCAGTGGAAGACAGTTCTTTGACTTGGGGCAGCAATTACTTTTACAAAGGTTATTATTGTTGGCAACTTTGCTGGTATGTGCTTAGAAAGATCTCCTCCTTTCCAGCTGCTGGTCACCGAGCAGAATTTCCAACAACCCTTTTATAGGGCTTGTAAGGATTAAGTGGAACAAAGTATGGAGGCCTGGCTTTTAGTAAACACTCTATAAATGTGAGGTGTTTATTATCACCTCCCAAATATCAAATATAATGAGGCTTATGTCCCACAGAGACCTTGGACTTTTTTTTTAAGTCCCTGGTCTTCCCCTTCTGACTCTGTTCACAGAACCCTATAATCTTAGGACAGAAAAGGGCATTCAAGACCATCTAACAAAATTCCTTCATTTAATTTTGAAAACCTGATCCCTGATTGGTGACAAAGTTTGAGGAATTTCCTTATCTATACATCCCCATATGGAGAAATAAGCCACATTAATACTTAAAGCAGGCTTTAAAGTTATGTAGCCAACAAAAGGGAACAAGAACACATTCATCTATTTCAACCAAAACATGGGTCAAAAAATAGGTAAAAACTACAGGAAAATAAAATATGGAGTAACTTTGTTAATAGTTCAACTTACTGTAATATAAATATTTCAAATAAAAATACTCTTTCCTTCTTCCTCTAGGACTGAGGAGCCATCCATTTCATGAAATAATTTCTGAAAGCATCATGCAAAGTTCATTCAGTCAACAAATTCTCATAAAATACCTACATTATTAGGTTTTCCTTATAATGTTAGGACTAATTATAAATGCACAACTCTCAAAACTGTATCTCCAGTCATAATCAGCCTCTCTCTTTGCATTTCCATTTCCCCAGTTGTAAAGCAATGACCTGGACTTCATTCATTCAATGAATATTCTTTGGGCTCCTATTCAGGGTTAGTCATAGTTCTGAGCCTAGCACATGCAGCAGTGAACAAGGCAGACATGCCACTGCTCTTATGGAGGTGATGTTCTGATGAACTTTCCATAGTGAGTAGTCCTTTGTCTAAACATGTCAAAACCTAAATTCGTTTTGATTCCATAAACAGTCATTAAGTTCGTACCATTTCCCAGCATTTTCACATGCATCCTCTCTTTCTCCCCAACAACAACCCTATAAAGTGATCATTGCTAACCTAATTTGTCCAAAGTCCCACAGTTCTAGTAAGTGCTGGAACCAGAACTCAAACATAGATCTTCTAATTTCACCCCATGTGGGGTCAATCTCAGTCTCTCTCTCTCTCTCTCCCCACATTTGTACAGTGATCTTTTCCAGGTAGTTGTCCTTCCCCAACCTGTGCATTTGCTAGGACCTTCAACCAGGCTGGCCTGAATTCTAAATGTCGCTGGCCTACCCTCTCATTCCTCTCATTCTTCCCCCCTCCTCTAAGGCCCACCATCTCTGCATCTTGTAAATTTGCAATCTCTAGGTCTAGGCTATTGTATCAGTTTGGCCCAGAGAGGCCAAACAGGCTGCTGGCTCTGTGCATCACGGGAACTCTCTGGAGGAAGTTTTCCCTAGTGGAGGAGTCCAACACTGGTCAATGGAAAGACATTATTATGTAACTGTAGTCCTTCCATTATTATGTAACTGTAGTCTTCCTATCAGGTTAAAAAATGCCTCTATCTTCTGCTTCTCAGTATTTGGTTAATAGGCACTCTCACATGCACAAAATGGCATTAAGAGGACAATCTATTCACGGGAACATCGAAATAGCAAAAGACTGAAAACCACTGAAAGGTCTATGAACAGGGACTGGTTAAACAGAACACAGTACATTGGTAAAATGAAATAATACACAGAAAATGGAGGAAGTTCCCTATGTATTGATATACAAAAATCTTCTAGACAATGTTAAGTTTAAAAAAAAAAAGATTCTAGGGCAACCAGAGTGGCTCAGTGGTGTAGTGCCGCCTTCGGCCAGGGTGTGATCCTGGAGACCCCATTTGAGTCCCATGTTGGGCTCCCTGCATGGAGCCTGCTTCTCCCTCTGCCTGTGTCTCTGCCTCTCCCTCTCTCTCTCTCATGAATAAATAAATAAAATCTTAAAAAAAAAGATTCTAAAGAGTATTTATAGTATAATATTACATTTGTGTGGAAAATGAATATATACATGTTTATTTAAATATGCATAGAATACTTTTGAAATGACATACGGATGACTCTTGAGCAACACAGGTTTGAACATTTATATGTGGATTTGTTTTTTTTAATAAATCCAGTACAGTACATGTATTTTCTCTTCTTTATGATTTTCTTAATAACATTTTTTTCTAGCTTACTTTATTGTAAAAATACAGTATATAACAATACAGCATACAAAATATGGGTTAAGCTACTGCTATCAGTAAGCCTTCTGGTCACAGTAGGCTATTAGTAGTTAGGTTTTTGGAGTCAAAGTTACACTTGGATTTTCAACTCCATGGTGGGCGGAGGTCAGCCCTAACTGCCTTGTTGTTCAAGGGACAGCTTATATAGGAAATGGGTAACAGTGGTGGCTTTTAGAGAGGGAAACTAGGTTTCTAGAAAGCAAGGGAGAAAGAAAGGCTTTTTTCACTAGATGATCTTTTATGTTGCTTGGACATTATAAGCATTATATTATCTATTCAACAATAAATTAAATTATTTTTAAAATTTAAAAATGAGATGCCCCAAAGAGATTTGGGCAGCTCAAGAACAAAGCCAATTTTAAGAGTGTTAGATGCTTCCTGAGGCTCAAGTGTTGAACCTAGGAATGCTTGTTAATGGTGTTTTGTTTGTTCATATGCCTCCACAAAAGGCGAGAAGTCAAACAGTATCGGTGCATTAGCTATTGATAAATAGACTGAGGTTTAAGAAGAATTGCATATGCTACAAATGTGATTTGAATTTCTATAACCATCAACCTCATTAGATTTATAAACCCATTGCTCTCCAGTAATGTACAAGTGAATACTTAGAACATCATTAGAAGCCCATTAAAATAGAACCACGGAAAAATATTTTCTGGTTAAACAAACCAGGAAAAGCAAAGGAAAAAAAAAAAAAGCAATTTACAGCTGAACTTATAACCAGAAGCATATGCTTGGCCACTGGCAGTCAATCTCCTAAGTCATTTAATTACTGAATCTGATGACCACATCAAAATTTCTTTTTGTTTTAAAACCAACTTTAAAAAATAAATACATATTTTTTAGATGCCATGGCTTCTGCATTGAAAGAAGCATCAATCTGAAAAGAAAACGAGAGAATGCTGTTGAGTGTTCTACAGCCCCCTGCTCCAAGCCCCCTGGGGCAAGAGCCGGTTAGCTGTCTTTTCATGAGACTGCGGTGTATGTAGGCAGATGCGACCCCACACCAGCTTTAGGGACAAGCGCCAGTTCCATTGTGCCCCTTCCCAGCCTGGACTTGGCTATGGATGTAGGGGAACTCAGTCTAAGAATGCTGGGGAGCGAAGTGCTTTCTTTCTGGTGGGGTGCAGAGAGCCCTCACTGAGGACCTCAGAGGTGAAAGCCCAGGAGCTGGCTGCCTGCCAGTTAGATGCAGAAAACTTCCAGAATGTTAACATCAACTTGAACATCAACGTGAACTTCCTCCCTACTTATACTACGAGAGCGTACCAGGTGTAGGCTGATCGCTGAAACAAGCCGTTCACATCTGTTATCTTGCACCCCTATGGCAGTTTGATGTGAACTGTGGGAGAAGCCTGCTCTGAGAGTCATCTGGGACCACAGGGTCCTTCTATCTTGTGACCCCACCACCACCCAGGCCAGAGACTCAAATGTTTTCATGTGATGGAACCCACTTGGCAGCCTGATGAAGCTTAAGGACCATCCCCACCTCACTGCCAGGGAGGCTGGGACAGGCAGCCCCACTGGGTGTCCAGGAGGAAAGGGCAAGGGTCTGAGGAGGGATTACACAATCTCTACCACAGGAGACGTGGTGATTCAAGAGGGTGCAAGAAAGTCCTGAAATTGCGCGTGCTGTAAGTTTCAGAAAGGAAACTGTCTCCTACAAACAAGACTCTTTTCTAGATACTTCCATTTTAAGGGAAATGGTTTCTTTTTTTTTAGGATTTTATTTATTGATTGATGAGAGACACAGAGAAAGAGAGGCAGAGACACAGGCACAGGGAGAAGCAGACTCCATGCAGGGAGCCCCATGTAGGACTTGATCCCAGGTCCCTAGGATCATGCCCTGAGCTGAAGGCAGACACTCAACTGCTGAGCCACCCAGGCGTCCCAAGGGAAATGGTTTCAAACAAACTTTTTTTAGAAAAGAATTTATCCCAAATTTGGTAATTTAGATACCAAGAAACCATTTTAGAATCTGAGTCCTAGGACAACAGTTCAGCCTCTGAAGACTGGTTCAGTTAGGGTTGTCCAATGCTTCCTGCCCCCCTTGGGCTGCCAGGTCTCCCTTTGGTGCTCCTGACCTGCCTGGGACTTTGGCAACACCTAATGGTTTTTATTTCTTTCTTTATGTATTTGAGAGACAGAGAAAGAGAGAGGGAGGGAGAGAGGGCACACAAGTGGGAGGAGGGATAGAGAGAGGGAGACAAGCAGACTCTAAGCTGAGTACGGACCCCCGCTCAGGCTCTATCCCAGGATCCTGAAATCACCACATTCTGCCGAAATCAAGAGTGAGAGGCTCAACCAACTGAGCCACCTAAGCACCCTCTAATGGTTTAAGTGAAAGAAAATGTGAGGATCACAGAACAGAGTGGACCACAGTTGTTTCAAAGACTGAATCTGAAGCTTTTATTCTCACAATGGGGAAAAAGATGTGCTTTTAGTCAAACTCTTTTGCATTCTGAATGTTCAGTGATTCCCTCTATCGTGGACAGAGTGTGATTCTGACCTCAGGAATATTTATGCATACAGCTAGGGCCAACACCTAAGAATGGCCATCTGCTCTGAGCATTAGGATTTCAGTCCCCAATTAGCCCGCATTAAAACGTCGGGGCTTCATCCTGCAGCAAACACACTTGCTCGGTTGCCAGTAGACAGACCCTGTGTCCTGCCTCTTCTCGGCCCCCAGTGATTCTCCCCATTTTCCTGGGCACTGGAAGACAGACTTCAGCAAATCTATCCACAAGTTTGTTTTCACAATTTCCAAAGCTGGTGCATCTTCCACAACCCTGACAAATTATAAACCAAAAGAATTAACAGGGAAACTGTGATGAAGGCCTGCAAGGGATGTGGGCTGGCTTCACTGGGAATCAGCAGCCTTCAGCCTCAAATCAATATTTGGAGCCATTCAAGAGCCTGCTGCCAGCGAGGGGCTCACTCAGCTGAGGCTGACTTCTCCCCTCCTGTGTGATGACACACATGGAAAGGGACAGAGTGGCCTCTGGGAAAACCACCTCATTCTGTTCCCAGACTGCAGAGAGACGCCAAAGATTTGGACACGTGCGTGATAGCTGCGGACCCTATCTATTCTCAGAAAGCGTTTAATTCTCCAACCATGCTCTTCTGAAATGATATCAGCATCAACCCTTACTAATGAGCCCCCTGACATGGGGTTTCTGCTGGAGAGTAGAAGGAATCACAGCCTCCATAGCACCAGCATTGATTGATAGCATTATTTATTCCATTGCAGCAGTGTCCAGAATAATACAAAGAATGGGAGAGTTTTATTCTTTGAATCCTTCTGGGAATTCAAATACCAGCTTATTCAGAATTTAAGATGGCAAACCAAAGAAACCCCAGTAAAGGCTAAATGGATTTCACTTAATTATATACTTATTTATTTTATAACTCTATTATCTGTATACCTATAGGTTTTACTTAATAACTATATGGTTGCCTGTTACTAAGTTCAGAGCCTACAAATCATTCCAATAACATTTTTTCAGAAACTTTAGTGGAAATATTTTCTTAATTCTGCATCAAGTAGGCGATGTTTGCAGACAGGGAGCCTCATTTTCCCTGAAGTCATTAGAAAGCACGGCAGACTTATGTTTTAAATATGTATGAAGCATATATGTTGAGCACACACAGAATATGCTGTACCAAACCCAACTCAGACTGTCCTGGATTTGGAACTTAGGTCAAGGTCAAATACCTGTGCCTCGTGTCTGGGGCCGGCCAAGGTGGGGTGCACAGTGCCTGGCTGTGTGTCATCTGGACTGGCCGTCTCACTAACTAGCATGAAGCAATACTGTGTAAATAGCCAATTCCCAATTACTCAGGAGCTCTTGTTCAGCCATTGAATTATCCAAAACCTCTGCTCTGTTTTCCTTCTCCCCTCATCAGGATTAGCCCCAGAAGGTGATGATGTAATCTGCGATTTTACCTCTTTACAAAAGTTTCGGTGGGGCAGATAGAAGAATCTATTGGGGGTGGGGGAGACAGAGCGAGCTGTTAGCTATTTATTGTGATTATTTTTGCTGAAATCGATGCGTTGCTATAGCCAGTAATCAAATGTTTCCCATATGTGCAAAACAATTCCCAGTCCTCAAAGTACTTTCTTTCTCTCTGCACCTCCTTTTCTCTCTCTCTCTTTGTTGGCCCACTTCCTTCCAAGACACAGAGGTGTTACAAATCAACAAATTCAACATCTCCTTTTCATTTCATTGAGCATTTAGGTATGCTCACATACACTTTCTAATTTGTCCTTATATAAAATAAAGATTTCTTTATTTTTTTAACGAGGCAGTGGAGGATCAGAGATGCTAAGGAACTTGTCCAAGGCCACATAGCTAATAAATAGCTGAGATTAGATTCAAATGCAGGTTTTGTGATTCAGACACTGTTGACTTCTGTCCACCAGGGCTGCTCCACCTCAAATAGCATATTCTTCAATGTGAGCTGCTGGCTAATGGTAAGGGGCCAGGCCTAGGTTACAGAGCACTCACCATCCATTGAGAGTCTGGAAATAATTCAGAGATGTAGAAATGAGACAAAAAAGCAAATGCAGAGGGGAGCAAGTATGTTGTTCCCTTCGGCTTGGGTGGAGTAGGGAAAGTCGAGGCAGAAATCTACATGGTGAACAGATATTCTCTGGACTTGACAAAATCCTACGCTAAAGACCACTGTCCCTTGACATTTGCAAGTTTTGAGGAATACTCTATTCCTGACCTTCCAAAACCTGCAAACTTACAGGCGCTTATTTATGAGATTATGGGCTTAAAAAATATCTACAAGATGGAATGAAAGTAATTAGATGGGATCATATCAATTACCCAGCCTTGTGTTGGGCACATAGCAGACGCTTGGAATGAGAGCTGCTGCTACTGCTGTTGCGGGTGTTAGAATGAGTCTGCTTTTCTCCTGATTATGAAACAGCTGAGCTATATTTCTTTACTTTGCCTCTGATACAATACATATAACACTTGGTCTGAAATTGTAGATCTCATTATTAAAGATAAGTGCAGTGATGGATGGTGATAACCGAGTCAGCCTTCATACCAAGTCCACTTTGATCTAGAATACGCTATAATCCCAATGCTTGGACACTCCCACAGGGTTGCTACTAAATATATAACTGGATTATTAGAGAAGTATGACTACACAGCCAGAGAGAGTCAATGAGCTATGCCAAAGAGTTTATTTTCTTTCCTCCCTCCTTCCTCCTTCCCCTGCTTGTCTGCCCCCAACCAGGAAGGCTTACAGTATGTCACACTTAAATACCTGGAAAGATAAAACAGAGAGCATCTGTGAGCAGTAATCAGATTTGTTTACAGTGGTTTAGTTGGTGTTTTGTTTCTCAATCCTGTCATTGTTTGATGATTGCTGTCCCCATTGGGATTTAAGGGTTGAAAGCCACTCCCCACAAATCTTCCCCATGCCTGAATTTCCTCGCTGGGGATTTCTTTTGGGAACTGTCTTCTCTTTTCCCAGAACTCTCTTTAAAAAGGCCAACAGTCCTGGGAAAAGTGACACTTGAGCCCATGCAGCTTGGGATAGAAAAGTTTATTGGATGTTTTCTTTTTTGACCTGAGTTATCCAAGTACTTCGAGAAGGTTGAGCAAAGGAATGAGGAGGTGAAGAGAGAGTGAAGAATGTTGGGGAGGGAGAACTTCTAAAGATAAGCATTATTTACCTCACCATTTGCTCAGGACCAATCTTAGCTCCGAGTTCATTAACTCTGCAATGCAAACACCTTCCGGTAACACCAGCCTGAACCTCTGATCCTCCTGCAGACCAGCTGACCTCTCTAAACAGGCTTTCCATGAGGATTATCACAAGTGGCTCCAGCCAAACTCTTCCATCTTCCCACACTAAGTCCACCAGCCTGCCACCTCTACGCCTGCTCAGGCTGTGGCCGCTCCCATCAGTCCCAAGTTGTCCTGTTCCTATGAAACACCCAGCCTCCATTTGTGCCCTGGATCTGTCCTCCTTCGCTGTCTCAAGAGCTTTGCTTCTGTGGTTCTTTTTCCTCCTCCACCTTCTTTTTCCTCTATTCATTTATTCTCCATTTATGTAAATACACTGTCCTCTTTCAGCTCTCCTCTGTGGCTTCCTTTGCAGCTCCATCTTTTCTACCAGTTCTCCAGACAGACTGTCTACTGCCTCTACTCACTTCACTTTCCTAACTGCCCTTCTCCCAGACCTCATCCAGCCCCAAGACTTCAAGCACCATCCCAATGCTGCCAATGCTCATATCCACATTTCCAGCCTCCACGCATCTCTTCAACCCCACACTTAGCCTCCCTTGGACCTGATGTACCTGAGTGGGGGACTAATGGGTTCTGAAAAAAGAACTATTGATTTCGGCATCTCCCCAGCCCCAAGTTACTCCTCCCTCCATCTTAACCATCTCGGTAAGACGCTCTATTTTCCAACCAGGAAATCAAGGAAAAAAGCTAAGAGAACACTTTTTTTTTCTCCCCATGGCAAATCCCATGGGAGATCCTGTCACCTCTCCCTCCATAACATATCCCAAATCTATCCGGTTATCTTTATCTCCCACACTGCCACCTTTGTCCACACCATTACCATGTTTTTCCTAAAATAACCTCCTACAGGCTTCCAGGTTCCACATCTGTCTATACAACCCATGCTTCATGATGTCGGAATTATCTTTATAAGGGATGCCTGGGTGGCTCAGTGGTTGAGCATCTCTCTACCTTTGGTTCAGGGAGTGATCCCAGATTCCCGGGATCGAGTCCCGCATCGGGTTCCTTGCATGGAACCTGCTTCTCCTCCTTCTGCCTGTGTCTCTGCCTTTCTTTCTGTGTCTCTCATGAACAAATAAATAAATAAAATCTTTAAGAAAAAAAAGAATGATCTTTATCAGATATAAGTAGCACCATCTCTTCTCTTAAAAGCCCCAAATAGTTTCCCATTGTACTTAGAATAAAACCAACTCTGTATTTTGACAACCAGGGCTGCCATAAAAATACCCTAAATGGATATAAAGGAAAAACACCTAACTCAGCAACCGAAGTATAGACAATAAGAGATTGTCCCAATGCTGACAGAGCAAAAATTGCCTGTCCCTTAACTCAGCCATTACAGCTGGGTGACACAGCTTACTTAATCACAGACTGCCTCATGTTCTATCTGGGCTTCCTCACATTGTGGAGGCTGGGTTCCTAGCGTAAGCATACTGGAAGGTGTGAATGCCAGGTGGTAGTGCTTTGTTTTTATGACCTAGCCTTGGCAGTCACAAAGTACCATTTCTACCATACTCTGTGGGTCTGAGCTATCACAAATTCCTGCCCAGATTCAAGGGGAGGAACCAAAGAACCCACATCTCAGATATAAAAGTGGCAGCCACATTATAAGAAGAATATGCGGGATATGATAGACAGATGAGTGTGGCCATTTCTGGGAAGGACAATCCGCTGTTCATGTGGTTATGGTGGTTATATTACCTTACATGGACAAGATTTCTTTTTTTGTTTTTTAAGATTTTATTTATTTATTCATGAGAGACACACACAGAAAGGCAGAGGGAGAAGCAGGCTCCCCACAGGGAGCCTGATGTGGGACTTGATCCTGGGACCATGGAATCACATCCTGAGCTAAAAGCAGATGCTCAACCACTGAGCCACCCAGCTGTCCCCAAGATTTCTTTAGTAAAGTTGTTCCTGGTTCATATCCTGGGAGTAAGAAAATGGTAAATTCTTTAGCATGACACACAGACTAGGTACTCTGCCTCCCAAACAAGTGTGAGAACTATTGGTGTTGCCCAATTGTTTGATGTTCTAATTGACGGACCAGAGGACTAAAGAGAGGACTGTGATCACCTATTGGGGGATTGCCTAAAGCACAGCTATTACCAGTCTCTTTCCCTCTCTGTCTGTCTTCAGGGGCCATTCCAGAGCAAATAAAATTAGAGTGTGATGCTAAAGGGAGATAGGGCAAGTACTGGGGTGACACTGACGTGTGGGATGGACTTAGAGGAAGTTTGGGGTTACTTAGGTTTCCCCTTGACATGAATCCAGAAGAGTTTTGTGTGGCTCTGGAAATGGAGCAAGTACAGGATGGGCAGAAAGGGACAGGGACTGGAAGGGGAAAGCAAGGCACTGTTTCTCAAAGTGTCACTGATAGACGAGCTGCATGAGAATCGGGATCACCTGGGGTGTTTGCCATGACTCAGGCTCCTGGGCCCCTCACCATCTGAATCAGAATCTCTGGGAGTGCGGGCCAAGAAGCTACCATATCACAGGCTTTCAGTGTGTTCTTATGCACACTAATATTTGAGAAGGACTGATATATATGATGAAACTAACTCTGGTTTATAAAATTGAGCCTGGCTCAGAACTATGAAACCAGCAAAGGGGGCATGAATATCTGTGTGTCACCAGGATGAAGCTCATCAAATACAATGGAAAGATACTCTAGCAATGAAAAAGAAATGAAGATTTAAGTTTTCCCCAAAATAAAAACATAATTTAGGGGAAGAGACTAATTAAATCTCAAAGATTTCAGTATGTAGCCTCAAAATGTGATTCAGCAGTATTTTACAGCCTAGGTGTCATTGTCTTTTTAAATAAATGCATCTTACCCGAAGGGTACAGTTTGACTTCAAAAACTCCCTCCATCTACTACTTCACAGAACTCAACAGGAGAAGGAACACATCTCTTTCTGTGACATTCAGCTGATCTGCACATGCAGGAGTCAGGAAGCACACATTTCCACAGAAGCCTGAACATGAAAGGCCAGAAGGCTATTTGTATTGGGGGCACTTATGATACAATCCCATTCTGCTTTGCCCCACCACCCAGCCATGGTTTCCATTAATATCTTCTCTGAAATCCTTCATCATCAATGGCTTATTGTTAAAAACTCTCTTCCTTAGCTTCAGGCCACTTTTACCAGAAGGCTCAGTGTCCCCCTGCCCCCAACCAAGCATTCCTTTTTTCCCTGACTACTAAAGAATTAACTTCCTGATGATACGCAACCATTTTAAGGATGTGGAGACTCTCTGTCCACACCAATGGGATTTGCTCCTTAGGTCTCACTGGGCTGGTAAGAGACCCTCGCTCATCTAATGAACACCCCAAAATGTTACAGAGACTCCCAGAGAGCTTTGCTCTAGGCAGCTAACAATCTCCATGGCAACAGCCATCCAACTGCTTAACTTTTCCAGATAAGTTTTCTCTCCCTGGGGAGTGCTGATGCTGGAGCCTATATTATTAGATCACACTTTGCTTTCTTATCCCACGTATATCATTTTAAAAGACATGTTTTTTAACTTTGTTTCTGAAAGCAAAATTGTTGTTCTTACTTGTGGATGTCTCTGCCTCCTCTTGACCCTGTCCCCTCTCCTCTGCACACCCCCCCCTCAATATTGGTGGGCTGTGCATTGGCGGGCTATTAAACAGCTTTAACACAGTTGCACTTTGTCTGCTCCATATCTATGTTTTTGGCTTTCTGAGAGGAGGTATTGTGCTAGGCAGGACTATTTGATTGGAGAATTGTTTAGACTGTGGCAAGTAGAATAGCTAAATAGGATTTTTTATGGAGTTAAATTTCAAGGCAAAAAGAAGGCATCATTAATGCACAGAAAAGAAAAAATGAAAAAGTTGGCATAGATAGAACACTTAGGTCATAGTAAAACAAGAGTCAACACAGAGCTTCATCTCAGCTTCACTGAATTGGAATTTTAGCTTGGAAATGGAATCCAACTGCTCAACATTTCAGTCTGCAAAGAGGTAGAATCAGAAAAAATTTTTTTAAAAATATGCTCATGAGCATAAACCAAAACTTTCCTATCAGTACTTCTTAAAATCCAAAGTCTTCATTTCTTTATAATTCTTCCTCATGCTTGCCTTCATGTGGGTTCAGCCAGCAGAATGGCCTTTCTTTCTCCAAAGTTCTTTATCCAACTTACAGAAAGTAGAAGACATAAGCTTTATGTCAAAATGGCACCCAAATTCTAATGCTACGGTGAAGTAGATCTTAGTGGAAGAGAGATGTTGGATGAACTCAAACCGTCACTGGAGACAGAACAAGGCCATAAAATCTAATGAAATAAATGTGTGGCTAGGAACTGGAGACCAGGTTCTGAGCTTGACTCCTCCACTTTCTGGATGGTCTTCAGTGAACCTTTTAACTTATCTAGGTATGTGTTCTCATCTCTGAATAAGTTGAATGAATGCAAACTGCTTTAAAGCTCCAAATTTAGAAGTTACTACCACTCCAGAACTAATATTTCTTTTTACATTTCTGGTTCATCTTGCAGAGGAAACTAAGCATGGTTTTCTTAACCGCATGAGTGCTACAGGAAATCACTTGCCAGTATTATTAGAATGAATCAAAAAAATGGTTTGGTTCATCTCATTTTCATTTGCTGTCGAAAAGTCTGTGCTCCTCATGCTCAAAATGCTTCACATGGAAATAGCGGAGCTGCCCGCATAGCAACTTCATTTTATATGACGTCTTTCCTATACACTGAATATCCAAGCACTTTACAGAGCTTCTCTAAGTCACACAATTATGGAATAACAGAGACGGGGGGAAAGGAGATTGAGGAACATGTTAAGGAAGAAAAGACATGAAATGTGAATTTTTTCCTACATTTTTCATTTACATACTGATCTAAAGAAATTCTACCCTGACTAGAGAATAAGGTAAGCCTAAAAATCCCAACTGCCCAAGGGCTTTTTAGACATGACAGGACTTGTTCTCTTTGCTACTGCATGTATTCTGAATTCAAACAGCTAAGACAAAAATATTATTAATTTGAAAGTCCACATTTTCAAGTGGCTATGCTGCAGGTTCCAAAGTCTATAAGCTTAGAAACCTGGGTAGCATTTGGGTCTCTGAATCTCAAACCAGAACACATCAAAGTAACACTGGTGCATCAGGAAAAAAAAAAAATTCGTAATAAAAACCTGGCCTCAAACCAGAGGTTTATTGAATATCAAAATGGTGCTTTTCAGTTAATAATTACTAACGGGTTGGATATACCAAGCACAGATGTTAACATGACAAACTTTTGGAAACAAGAAGCTCTCATGTCCTGATGGTCCAGATGCCAGAAATACGTCCTACCTTTAGACATGCATCTAGAAAGAGGTGACTACATCCCATGCCATGCCTGATGCTCATGCATTCTCCACATCATCAATAATTAGTGTAAATTAATTGCTTTAAATGATAACTACTGTATGATCATATGTATGTAAATTATTGTCATTATCAGCTCAGATAATTAATAATAAATTAATGGTGTGTACTGATGCTGCCACCTCCTTTCTTCAACACACTTGAGTTAATTTTGTCAAAAAGAAATAGCTATTTGACTTCTTTGATTATAAAAGCAATATATACTCAAAGAAAAAAAAAGAAAGTAAGAAAAAGCAAGCAAGCAAAGCACATCGGAAGAAATAATATTTAGTCTACAAATCTTTCTCATCCTTCTAGATTTCTGAAATGTGTTAACCATATGTACTATTCATTTGGATTCCCTGAAACATAGAGTCCTGACTTGAGACTTTTCGGCGGAGGGGTCCCCTCCTCTCTGGCTCTGCCCAACAGGGAAGGGAGTTCCTATATTTTCAAAGCCCCTTATCCCTTTCTGGCCTAGAGCCTCTTTTGTCTCCTTTATACAACATGAGTTCAAGGTTGCATTCCATCTCTTCCTAGCCACTCAGCTTCTTGAGAGACCCCACTCCTTCCTGCCTTGACCCCAGAAGAGTTAGCCTTAAAAGGTTGACCTATGTGCCTTGTAAAAGTTGGTCAATCTCCTCAGCATATAGGTCAATCAAAGGTTAGAGAAAAAGAAGGTCCACCACTTTGTCCAACTCCTAGGAGCACACTGCGTAAAGAGCATCCACACAGCCCTGGACAGAAGGGGATGGTACCTCGGGAGCTGGGTGAAGAGCTGGCTTGGTGGCCAGCATGCTTGGAGGAGGACCGTGAGCTGGCACAGGGTAGGCACTCGGCACATGCTCTCTGCTGCACTTAGTGCACGCTCATACCGTGGAGTCTCATCCACTGCTCAGACGCTGCCAGGCCTCCTAACGTGGCTGCCACTTGGCTTTGTCTATGCTGGTTACAAAGAAGTCCACCCACACTTTAGAATGACCTGTGGCTCATCTTAAAACAGACACCAGTTGTCTCTTCTAAGACAATGAAAAAAATCCTCCCACTTGTAAAATTATTCCACCCAAGGCCCACATGTGGTGAAAGTTGGCCAGTCTGAGCCAGCAAACTCTTCCACACATCAGATGTCCTACACCTTCAATCTAACGTGCAATCTGAAACTATTCTAAGAATGGGATGGGAAAAAAGCAAAAGGTTTATGCAGACAATACACCATGTTTACAATTCACATAATCCCTGTCACCCTCTCCATACATTTTTTTTCTGTGCCAATTTGAATCTTTAAAAATTGCATTGATAAAACTGATGAAATGCTCAGCCTCTCCCTTGTACTTTCTCGTATTTAAAACTGGGCAGCCTGGTGGCTCAGGGGTTTAGTGCAGCCTTCAGCCCAGGCCCTGAACCTGGAGACCCGGGATCGAGTCCCACGTCGGGCTCCCTGCATGGAGCCTGTCTCTCTCTGCCTCTCTCTCTCTCTCTCTCTGTCTCTCATGAATAAATAAATAAAATCTTAAAAAAAATAAAACTGGGTCTGACTTAGATTCAAAATTGAGTCCGAGTGATCAACATTTGTACCTGCTCCATCCTTCTCAATTCCCTTCCAGTTCTCCCACAAGCCCAGGAACCTTGAACCCTGGCTGCTTTGGTTTCTCCATTTCCCGGAAATGTTCATGTATAAACTGTTCCTACACTGCTTTCCAAAATGTATCTCTTTCAGGCCTCCTTCATTTACCTTCCAGGTAATAAAACTTGATGCATTGGTTTTTATTTATGACTGCTAATAACTTAATGTATTACCGTTCCTGTAACCATGCACCTGCATGCATTTGCATGTACACACATTTTAATAAGAACCTTTATTTAGTACTTTACCCATAGGAATGAGCAGTGATGACATTTTAAAGTGGCCACAGATGCAGATATTTGGGGTTAAGATCATCCAGAACTGTAAATAAAATAACAATAGGGCAAACTAGACTGTACCATCTTCAATCAGAAAGAACCCTCTCCCATTCTCTCTCCTGTCCCCTGTCCTAGATACAGCTAGCGGTCACCTATCACTTCTCCACATCACAGGGGACTATCTTCCCTGTGGCAAAAATAATGAAGATCCTACCCTGAAAAGGAAGAGGCCCTTTAATTCTTAAAACTCCAGAATTTGGCCTGGAGACAATCTTAGTGGCTGTCTTTTTGGTCTGCAGGTTAAGCTGCTGCTTCAGTAATAAACAGCCCTGAATCTCAGTGGCTTGGGAAACAAAAACAAGTATATTCAATGCTTATGCTCCATGAGGATCAACCAGGGTTTCTGCTCTGCATTATCCACATTCTGAGACTCGGTTGACAGAGCATCCACTTTCTGGAACACTTCTGGTTGCCATGGTAAAAGGAAAGACCTGGGGGCAGGGAGCCGGGAAGAATGAGAGGGGGTGTGCACAAGCTCTTACCATACAGTCGGAAGTTCCTATAACCATGCCTCCAACACTTCATTCACCAACGCAAGTCCAATGGGCACACTTACTTCCAAGTGGGTGTGTAAGCACAATTCTACTGTCTGCCTGGAAGGACAGTCAGAATATTTATGAAAATCCCAACGGATTAACTTGGAGTATCAAACACTATCATTTTATAGTAAAATGCCAAGAACAGAGCCTGGCATTTAGCAAGAGCTATTGTTATTGTTCTTGCTACTTATGGGAAAACAGATCCCACAACATGAAATGATGACCTAAGATCACTCAGCTAAGTGAGAACAGAACAAAGACGAGGATATCTATTTATTGAGTTCAATTTTTTTTTCTTAGTTCATCTGAATGCCTAGAAAAGACATGATCAAACACAATGATCGAACCATCAAATTCATTTAATTAGATGGCCACAATGAGCTTTGCTTTGTTTTCATAGGGGGTTACTTTCTAGAACAGGGGTCAGCAAACTTCTCCTGTAAAGGGACAGTTAGTAAACATTTTAGGCTTTGCAGGCCATATGGTCCCTGTCATGCTACTCAACACTGCCACCATAGCACGGAGCAGCCACAGACAATACATAAACCAGAGAGCATGTCTGTGTTCCACTAGAATTTTGTAACAACAGACAGCGGGCTGGATTTAGCCAGCAGGCTGTACTTTGCCCAACTCTCTTCCAGAGCATCCTTCACTGGAGAAAGACCAGTCCATGGAAAGTCAGAACAAACCCAAAGAAAGCTTGCGCAAGTTACCTCGCTCCTCTGCCTGGGGCTCCTCTTCAGTACAAAACCTACCATACACAGTCGTTGTGGGCAAACAGGTCACTATGTATAAAGCACTTAGGAGAGCCCCTGGTACATGGCAAGTCCTCAAGACACTTCTGCGGAGCATCACTGCCCGTTACTCTGCGTTGGCCACTCTCCCCAGGGCTGGAGGTTGGGTGGCAAACAAAACAAAGTCCCTGTTCTCCTGAAACTCGTATTCTGGTCCAGCAAGTCAGACAAAGAAACAAGCAGATGTGTAAGACGTCAAGAGGTTATAGGGGCTGAAAAAGAGATAAAACAGGATGGAGGGGGAGGTGGGGACAGGGGCAAGATCTTGAGCAGAAAACTCCACCTAGGGAGGATGCAAGCCATGTGGATACCTGGAGATACAGGGGGCAAGCATGTGTTAACAGAGCTCAGAGCAAGTACAAAATGCCAGAGGCAGGAACCTGTATTTGTGTTCCCAGAGGAGAAAGGGTGCCTATCGGGGTTAAGGCTGAGTCAGGGGACTGTGAGGAGGACAAGGCACAGATCCTAGTGAAGACTTGGATGTCATGAGACGGTGCATGAGACGGGGAATATCATCATCATTATTGATTTTGTGCACCTTTTCATCACTCTGCCTTCCTCCCATCTCTGCTCTCCCTGCTGGTCTTTCCACCCACCTTTCCCCCATCTACTTATGCCTCTTTATCTCTGCTCCTCTAGGAGCCCTTTTGTGATCTTCTTTTGGGTAGTACTTAGCTCAGTTGGTGGCATGTGAAACCAAGTCGCTCACTGCCCTTGGGAATAAGCCAAAGGGAATGTTGACCCAGGCCAGGATTTAACCTAATTCCTCAGATGCTCGGCACCAGACAGAAAAGACTTACAAAGAACAAGATGAGAATTAAAGAAAAGACCATCAAGAATATTTTGTCATTTTATAAACAAGATCCCAAAGCATTTAAAGAAATATGCAAATTGTACTGGGTTGATGGGAGTGTGGTGGGGAAAAGATGGTTGCCTAATCAATCCCTTCCCTCCTCTTTGCCATGTGAGTTTGTGAATAGGCATGTGTTTATCCCAGGGTTTAGGATAGAACCAACTCTTGGTTACTAGAGCTAATGGGGATAACACAAATATTCCAAGTAGCCAAAAATTGTTAAGTGCTTTCCATAGAAGCACTGGTAAGATAAACTGTTGTGTTCTGGTTAAACAAATATTATATATCATATATCATATATAATGAATATACTTTATAGCACATACTATATATTACAATGATGTATTATATATTATATACACATATATTATGTATAAGATATACATTTATTATAATGACATACTGTATCTATCATGATCTATATATTATGGTGGATCTTTGGGTATAGATTCCATGTAGAGAGGCATGGGAGATGGCCAGGAGAGAGGGAAGGAGGGAACAAGGAAAGACAGGGAGGGAGGGAGGAAGGGAAGGAGAGACAACACAATATGACCATCGATAAATCAGTAATCAGGGTTGCTGTGCAGATTTAATCCAAGCATGGGAGCCCCTGGCCAAAAGTGCTAGTGGGTGCTGACATTCTGCTGTGCTCAGACATTTGTGGCTACATCTGCCTGCAGGGAAGCACTTTTAAAAATTAATTTACAGGAAGACCACTTGGCTTGTGGCTCTTGTGTGCTTCTCAAACTCAAAGGTGGTATGAATCACCTGGGGGATCTGACCCAGTAGGTGAGGAGTGGACCCCAAAAACTCCACACTTCTAATATGCTCCCAGGTTTTACCCATCATGTTCTCGCTGAACCATGCTTGAGTCATAGAGTGCAATTTTTAACATGACAATAGACTTAAAAGTTTAAGTTACATTAAATATCTATTTTAGGGATCCCTGAGTGGCTCAGCGGTTTAGCACCTGCCTTTGGCCCAGGGCGTGATCCTGGAGTCCCGGGATCGAGTCCCACGTCAGGCTCCTGGCATGGAGCCTGCTTCTCCCTCCTCCTGTGTCTCTGCCTCTCTTTCTCTGTCTATGATAAATAAATAAATAAACCTTAAAAAGTGGTTTAAATATCTATTTTATTGCATTAAATGGTAACATTCATAATAATATATCTTGGTCAGAAGGGACAGGTGTGTCGTGTCTGGGCTGAGGACCTCTAAAGTTTCTAAAGGGAGGTTCTCAAGGTAAATTTACTTGGAAAAATGTTAACAAACCTACAGGAAAAAATTCCAAATGTAGTCTGAGTGTTGGCCTAGGGTATCCAGATGTCTGCAGCCCAAGAGGACGCTGATCAGCTGTTCTAGCTTGAACCCTCTGGTATGAGCATGGTGTGAGGCCTGTCCTGAAAGTGCCAGAATATTCGGCAAAGTTGTGCTGGGAAGTGATCAGACCAAAAGGGTCGACTTGTTAGAGCTGTTGGCCTTGGGCGCCATCTCGTGGTAAAAGCAAGAGAAAAATGGTCTTTAGACACAACCAAATACAGTGTGATTCTCATACTTTGCACATGCTGCTGTTAGATATTCTAATGAATAACACGAATCTTAAAATATTACAGTTCTAAAATGTATGAGTTGGAGTTTATATATTCCTTTTATGAGTTTCTTTCTACTTGTAAAGTTGAAATTTTTGCTAAATTCAACACATTGAGCTTCTGCAAATGTACTGGTGTCTGTCTACTCTTATTTACTGTGTGACCTTGGCAACATTCCTTAATATTGCAAGACCTCGAGCTCTAAGTGTGTAAAAAGGAATAATACACCTATTTCATGACATTACAGTGACGACTAAACCCATGGAAGGTGCTGGGCCCCAGTGCCCGGTAAGCAAGCACTCAACTGTGGGAGAACAAAAAGTGGGAGGAATTATGATTATTGACTATAGTAGAAAAAATAACAATGCTTAAAAAAAAAAAAAAGCAAAACCCCACGACATTTTATTTCCAATTTACAAACTAGGAAAATGAGGTTTAGAGGTTGAGTGATCTATCCAAAATAACAAATTCAATGTCTGATCTAGATCTCAAATGTGGGTCTTTTAACTCTAGATTATGGACTCTTTCAATGACACAGTTGCTTTTGCCGTATGTATTAATCTGGTGAAGAGCAAAAGATATTAGCCAGCTTTCCCTAAGTTATGCTGAAGTAGCAAATATCTGCAAAGTCTTAGCAGCACACCTAACACAAGGGCCTGTTTTTTCTCCTGTTACACAACTTTCACAGGTTGCCTGAGCTGTGGCTAATCGTATCAGCTGCGGGTGGAGGAAGGGAGCAGACCTGAGGGTCCCCTGCTGAAAATGGAGGAAAGTGAGGTATTTTTGTTTTGATGACTTCTATATTTTCTATGAAGTCATGGGGTGAGGTCACCTAATGACCATGTGGCAAGGAAAAAATACTGGCAATGCAAGGAGAGATAAACTTGGACTGTGTATTTACTAGGAAAATGTAGGATGTTGTTCAGTGGTGAGAGTCATTTGGGCTATTGATCATAAGTTTGAAGTGGGCTTAGCCAACGCTGCTGGAATCACACTCCCTTCAGAAACACTGAGCCTGCTTGGGTTCTGGTATGCACTAGGCAGAAAGGTGGGTTGAGGGGTGCCCGGGTGGCTGAGTCAGTTAAACGTCTGCCTTTGGCTCAGGTCACAATCCCAGGGTCCTAAGATCAAGCCCTGCATCAGGTTCCCTGCTCAGCAAGAGCCTGCTTCTTCCTCTGCCTGCCACCAACCCTCCCCCTCCCTCCATGCCCCACCACCCTGTTTGTGGTCTCTCTCTGTCAAACAAGCAAAATCTTAAAAAAATAAAATTTAAAAAGAAAGTTGGGTTGAGGTCTTGCTGGGTGAATACAGTGTTGGGAGAGAGGGAGGGGCCAGGGAGGTAAGGATGTTTTAATATTTTTTCAAAAATGTAAACTTCTGGGGATCCCTGGGTGGCTCGGTGGTTTAGTGCCTGCCTTCGGCCCAGGGCGTGATCCTGGAGTCCAGGGATCGAGTCCCACATCAGGCTCCCTGAATGGAGTCTGCTTCTCCCTCTGCCTGTATCTCTGCCTCTCTCTCTCTCTCTCTCTCTCTCTCATGAATAAATAAATAAAATCTTAAAAAAAAAAGTAAACTTCTAAGTCTTGAGGGAACTCAAGACCATGTAGCTCCTTCTGGCCCTTCTCTCCCCTTATGTTGTTTCTATGGGTGAAAAATGGAGGCTCTAAGTGGACAACTGACAGCATGAAGGTCATGGAAGGAGGCAGACAGTATCCTGGAAAGAAATCCTTTGTGAGAAGTTCAGAATGTTCACGTGGCATCCCATTGCCATGGCCACTCCTCTGCCTGCTTTCCCTCATGCCCCACTGCCTCTGCATCAAAAGGGCCCCTTATGCCACCAGAGTTACCAAAATGAAGTTTTCATCCAAATCCTGGCTATTCATGGCTTTAGGGTGACAGCTCCTTCCCAGGAGATGGGAATGTGGTAGGTTGAATTCAGGGTCCCCAGTTTTTCATCCTTCTCCATATTTATACTGTTTATCATGTGACTTTGCAGTTCCTCCTACTAGAAGCAGAGTGTTACTTCCCCATCCTCTGGCTTTGAGTGTGGCCATGTGACACGCTTTGCCCAGTGGGACGTTAGAAGACATGATGCAAACAGAGGCTTGAATTGTGCTTGACCAGTTGGATTTCTGTCCTGCTTATGACAAGAACATGCTCAAGAATCCCACTGATCCAAGGATGAGGAGAGACTCAGAACAGAACTGCAACCAAGTGCAGCCTTGAGCCGAACCGAGCCCAGCCCAGTCCATCCCAGGCTGGATCAGTCCCATCTAGCTGACCTGCAGCCATGTGAGCAGAAATAAATAATCCTACTAATTTTGGGGGTTATTTGTTATACAGCATTTTTGTGGCAATAGGTCACTGTAGAGAAGTGTCCTTTTGAAAGCTGATGAATCCCTAAATTCCACCTCTGAAACTAATTTTAAAAAATTGATTATGCTTGCTTCCTTGTCATCCACCTTTCTCCTAAACATAGGGCACCATAGAACTTGTTGATAATAGAGGAACTCAGCTAATAGCTCCACACGCAAGCTTTGGAATGGTGCCATTTCAGATTAAAAACACACAAGCCTTGTGGGAAGAGAAAAATGTTTACATGCATATTCCAACACTCTGGAGAAAAGTTAGGAGAAGGGAGGAAGTCACTTTTACTCGGATTTGGGGTTTTTCATTTACCATCGCATAGCAGCTGTAAAAGAGAGATGACAAAGAGGAGTGGCAAAGTGAAGTATGGAGAGAGGGAAGGAGCGAGGAGAAGGAGGTGGGTAGGTAAGAGCAGGAGGGGAGACAGGGAGGCCAGGAAAAAAGTCCAGACAGATAGGGAAAGGGACAGATTTCTCACCAAGGAGCTAGGGATGGGGAAAATAACTGGGAAGGCAGCTCTCCCCACTACAGAGTGCTAACTGACATGTTTGTTTTATTATTTTTATTATTTTTTAAAGATTTTATTTTTATTTATTCATGAGAGACAGAGAGAGAGAGAGGCAGAGACATAAGCAGAGGGAGAAGCAGGCTCCTTGCAGGGACCCAGGACCCGGGACCCAGGGATCACGCCCTGAGCCAAAGGGAGACGCTCAACCACTGAGCCACCCAGGTGTCCCACATGTTTGTTTTAATAAACAAAAGGTGTGATATAGCATAACCACTAAATTTCTGAACTGTGTTTCATAACGTATGCAGCATATTTCATGTACTTCTGGTATCTCATGCTGTAGTACATTCCAGACAGTTACAGTGTCCACCCCAACCCACCTTGCCCACCTTTGGGACAATATGTTGGAACTAGGCAGGCTATGACATAGGCAACGTGGGCTCCCACTGCTCCCACTGCCAACAGTGTTGATACCGGGAAGTGATGACTGAGGAATAGAGAAAAAAGAGAGGGCATCCCCGGTGGCGCAGTGGTTTAGTGCCGCCTGTGGTCCAGGGTGTGATCCTGGAGACCTGGGGTCGGGTCCCACATCAGGCTTCCTGTATGGGGCCTGCTTCTCCCTCTGCCTGTGTCTCTGCCTCTCCTCTCTCTCTCTGAATAAATAAATCTAAAAAAAAGAAAGAAAGAAAGAAAGAAAGAAAGAAAAAGAAAGAAAGAAAGAAAGAAAGAAAGAAAGAAAGAAAGAAAGAAAGAAAGAAAAGAGAAAAAGAGAAAGAAGAGCCAGCCAGACTGGTCACTGCGGGATGGTCACTCATCCTGCTCCCGCAGCCACAGGAGTTGGCTAGTTGTCAGCCCAGCCCAGCCCCCACTCAGAGCCCATGGTTGGCTAGACTCCCTTCTGCAGCCTGAGGGTGGGAGTGGAGCATGTCTGCGGGGCTGGAAAGTGGGTAGATGACATGGCCACCATTTTCTCTACCACATCTAAATTGTGTTCATGGGATCTGGCTTTGCATAGTTATGCCTCTGTTCTTTTTCCTCATTCCCATACTTTGATCCAGAAGTCTCCCAACTCTCAAGGCAAGTGCACCCGCAGATATCCTGCAGGAAGCATGGATGTTTGGGTTCTCCTCAGACATAGCCCACTGGGGCCACCAGATAATGCTCTCCAAAGTTATTTGGCCAAAAGACATCACTTTCATTCACTTAATTTCCAGTGTGCTCCCCAGAGTGGAGGGGTAAAGAGGAGATACATAAGTCAAGGCTGGGAGCTGTCCACAGACCCAAGCACACCCATGGGGAGTCACCAAGCAATAACTCCAATGCAAAGAAAGGCTGAGAACCATATTTCAAATGCATCCTCTGCCTTCAAATGCATCCTCCAAGCTTTCCCAAGGTACATAATATTGTACACCTCATTCTGAAGGCTTTGGGGAGAACGAAGGCCCACACCATTCCTTAAAGGCCCAGACCTGTGAATCTTTCCTTTTGTCTAGACAAATTTCCTCAATTTTTTTTTCCTCTGCCTCTGAGCTCTTGCTTGTTGAGATACTTCTGTTGCCCTCTGTCTTCATTTCCTCCACTATCAGGGTGCAGAACGTTGAATTTTGGTTTTGCCACTTTCTAGAAATTTTAACTTTGGGAAAGATGCTTCTTCCATTCCCTTACCTATAAAATGTGGCAACTGATAGCACATCATTCATAGGGTGGTTGCAATGATCAAATAGTAAATTAAGCACATAGAACAATACCTAAAATAGTACATGTTCAATGAACAGTAGCCATTAGTTGCTGATTTTACCAACAAAACAAATTTAATAATAGTAATAATAATAACAACAGTAATAATGACCATTGTTTGAGGACTTATTATTTATCAGGCAGTATTCTATGTATATCTGCCTATATAACGTCGGTGGTTAAGGTTCTGGAGTCAAAGCTGTATGATCAGATGAGGGGGTTGGATAAGATCAGAGAAGCAGAATCAATGTATTAAATTCCTCAGGAAGACAAATTTACAAACCAGCTAGAAAGGAAAGAATGACTTATTGTTGGTAGAATTTAGGTATTAACAACAAAGTAAGACAAGGGGTGTGGTGCAGAGAATGACATTTATGCCTGGACATTTCCAGTATCCTTCAAACAACACCTCATATAGCTGGCCAGAGAAGAATTCTTCTGCAGCCAAGTACAAGATGAACTTACTGGGGCTATATTTTCAGGTGTTTGGGGGCCAACACAGGGATAGTGATGGAAGGAACCTCCCCACTCTGTACCAAGGCACACATGCTGCTCTTCGTCTCCTGGCCTAGAAAGGAGATCTGCTTCTATGACATCAGCCCCTGAGATGAGAAGTGGCACCAATGAAAAACCAAATAATAAACAGGTGGAGCAAAGTAATAACTTGAGCTTTGCCTGGATTGGATTCAATTTCTGCCTGCAGCATTTCAGTTTTAACTCACTAATCCTTGGTCAGAGTCTTGGGAGAACAAGACAGTACAGTTCTGAAAAGCAATCAGAAAGTGGTTGCCAAGTTATTGGGAGGTTCTACGGTGCGTTTCTAAACCAGTGCTAATCTAATAAATGCACGCGCAATGAACTGTGAAATGGAGCACATGATTGTCCACATTCTCTAAGCCAAAGAAATAAAACGGTCATTTTCCCCTTTATTTCATATGAAAGAGGAATCACAAATCATCTATTATTCTGTACCTTTGTATAAAACAGGGAAGTCTGTATGGCTAATGGCATTTGTTAGCAGCAAGAAAGCACTCAGAGAATTATGATCCTTGGCTTGCCAGACCACAGCTTCAAACAAAGGGCGGGGAGGAGTGCTGGACGTTTAAGTCAAAGGACCTGGACCAGGAGGCCAAATTCTGCTACTCAGCACTTCGTGAAGTGAGGGTATTAATTCCTAGTTTACATCATCATGTGAGGTTTACATGAGATAACGTTTGTGGAAAGTACTGTTTTAAGTGTATCAATGAATGAGTATAAGACAGGAAATAGAGCAAATATTTTCATTTCAGTTTGGGGAATTACTGGATAGAATTTTTTTTCCTTGCAATTTAACTGCAGTTAAAAAAAAAAAAAAACCCACACATGTAATGATTACATTCTGAGTACAACTATTGCAGCACAGCACAAGTAGTAGAATCACTGAAGAAAGACGATGCTGTAAGATCTTAGGGTTACCATTTGGGACATCAGTTCAAGTCAACCAGTGGTGGCGAAGAACATCAGCTGAGTCAGTGGAACTGAGCTAGTTGCTGCAGAAAATACAACGATTACGATTCAGTGGCTGTTTTCGATGTGATTACAATCTAATGCAAATCGGATGGGATAAAATAAGTCAATTTTATACAAGAGGAAAAATTGCAAGTGCCAAAAAACGTTCAAAAAGCAATAACTAATCACAAGTAGTTCAGAGATTACCTGTGGGTGCAAGATCAAAGAGAAGACTTCACGGAGGAGAGTGCGTTAGGGATGTATTTTGAAGAATGGATAGCATATCACTCTGGGCCTAATGTGGAGAACAGATACCAAGCTAAACATTTCTAACATAGAGGGTTTAATTCAGGAATTAGTTACAAAAACACTGAATGAGCCAGGAAAGCAAAAACAGGAAGGCCAGATGAACCAGAGATTTGTAACTTAAGGAAGAAGTTTCCATCCCTATGGCTGCATAAACCAAGAGGGGGCCATCTTACCCATAGCCAGAAAGAAGCTCATTTTCCTGCACTGCTGGGGGTACAGGGGCCTTTACTTGGAACAGTCCTGGAACCACAAGGACCCCACAGCTGGTACTGGGACATTCCTGAGGGGAATCACCACCCCTGCGTCTTTCAAGTAGCAGTAATTTATGCAAATATCTTCCTCACCAACCCAGGAATGCTGTATTACTTTTTAAAAAAAATTTGGGGGCAGTGCCTGAGTGACTCAATGTGTTAAGTGTCTGGCTTTGGCTCATGTCGTGATCCCGGGGTCCTGGGATGGAGCCCCACATCTGGTCCCCTACTCAGGCAGAGACCTGCTTCTCCCTCTCTCTGCCTCTCCATGCCTGTGCTCTCTCTTGCATGCAAGCTCTATCTCAAAGAAAGAAAATCTTAAAAAAAAATTTTTTGGCAGGGCTTTTGGAGCCTTTGGGGTCCTTCCAAACATGAAATATCTTACTCCAAGGTAAAGATTCTTTTGTAGAAATATTGATTTTAACTATATACCCAAGCACTGGTGAAGTAACTAGGATGTGCTTGGGATCCCACTAAGCTGTATTTGACGTGGATCAATGGCCTCCATAAGCTCCCTCTTCAGTCTCTGAGAATTTGTTGGCTTATAATCAGTGTCAAAATAGTGTCTTCCCCAGCACCCGGTAAGTTCAGTAAGTGGTCTTTAGGTATCTTTGGAAAGCCAGGAGGAAAAGCCATAGTGTGTCCTGGAGGTGTTTCTATAGAGACTTTCATAAAGGCACCCAATTCCTTTATGTGCTGCCTATGGCTCAACTTGGTATCCCTTTCTGCCATGGGGGGGCCTAGCTTAAGTCAGACATGCAGTCACAAGATCTGGAAGTTACTTATTTTTATTATTTATTTATTTATTTAATATTTTATTTATTTATTAATGAGAGACACACAGAGAGAAGCAGAGACCTAGGCAGAGGGAGAAGCAGGCTCCTCAAGAGGAGACTGATTCAGGACTCGATCCCTGGACTGGAATCACACCCTGAACCAAAGGCAGATGCTCAACCGCTGAGCCACCCAGGCATCCCTGGAAATTGCTTATTTAATATCATGTTGGTTGCACCTTATTGATAACTTTCAAATTAAGCATCAGAGCTTGAGAGAGTAGTTTTCCATTTAGTTTATCAAAATACTTCAGGTTTCAGCTGAGTCAGGGATGTCGCTTTACCATCAGGTTTCCAACACAATGGACTTTTCCATGTGGCCACACTGCCAACAGGAGCCTCATCCATTACAAAGTGCTGTTAGATACCATCCTTCTTCATCAATAGTAAGGAGACCTTGAAGACTGACCTATGCTCTCCATGCACTATGATTCTTTGAGATCTGATGGATCCAATCTGAAAGAAGTGAGATCTTCCCAGATCCAAGTCTCTTTGTATGTGAGGGGTACTCCCTTATATTAAATAGGTCGACTGTGAATCAGCTGGGCATGCTATCACTTCACTGTTTACAGATCTAGATAGAGTCTCAGTTCTGTCATTAAACTAATCGTTTAATGCAAAAATGTGAAATCAAGAAGAAAAAAATACGGACTTTCCCCATGACTCAGTTAAATTGAGCTCTTTGAGGTCTCTGTTTGTCACAGCTGATACTTCCCAATAAGTTGGACACTTGGCTTTGCTGAAGCGCAGGCAGTGGTCAGGCATGGGCACAGTACATGCCTCTCTGGTGTCAAGTCTCTGTCCGCATAGAAGTGGCACTCCCATTCTCAGGCCTGATTCCCTGATGGGAGTCAGGGTTTGAGAGAGCTGTGAGTGTTTTGGTGATCAGAGGTCAATTTCCGGCCATGTGTTTATAATACCCACTTTGGGCAAATCCATAGTCTCTCAGTCTGAAAGTCACTTTTACTTATACAAATCAAGTAGCACTTTGATGAATTATCCATATATTCATGGAACTTCAGAATCAATTATCTTCTGCCAAAGATTCTTGTTAGTCTGATCATTGCAATTACCAAGTCAGCTCTATTGTCTATTATGTATGGTAAACACATCATCATACCTTGGTCTGTGTCCAATAAGTGCTTCTATGGAGAGCCCAAGTGGCTCTCCAACCCCACTGAAATCAGGGGACACATTCCAATTGTAATGCCTCCCACTAGCATACCCAGTCCACATTCAAGAGCCATAAAAGCATCACTCAAAGATGGTAGATCTCCTTTTGTTTTGTTTTGTTTTTGTAGATCTCCTTCTCAATGTTATTTCCAAAGGCCTTGGTGAAGAGTATGCTAAATTGACCCTCTCCAGAAACACAGAATGGATACTGATCGAACATGCTAAATGTACTCCAGCATTCCCATTTTGACTTCTTCTTCTACGTAAAGAAATGTGTCTCACCTTGATGTCATTTACTAGCTTCAATCTATTGACCAAGCTAACAACAAGGATCACGTCCAGATGATTGAGCTAGTCACTGGTAAGTGCACTTTTACTGATAAACCCAGTCCGGCTAAAATGATCCCCTTCCCTCCTTGGTCAGGCAACCCAAGAATACATTCTTATGTTATTCTCCAGATTTTTTTGGTGACAAATGTAGGAAAGTGCAACATTTTGGGGTGGAGGTCTACACGCTTTTATCTAGATTTGCCTTTATAAGTGCACCCCCGAGGGTGTTGCTACTCTTAGGGTGGAGGAGACTTCACCATCTCTTGCTGGCTTTCTTAACCCCCATAACCCTGCCTATACCTCTGTAAATAGTCTCTTCATTAAGAAATCTGCAGCTAACCAGTTGAGTGTTTCATCTGATACCATTTGAGTGTTTTGAGGGATCTGTCACTCCCTCAAAATTCAGAATCCTGAAGAGAGTTTTCGGCTGCTGGTGCCTGAGTCACTGCCTACATCTCAGGATCCACACAATGAGGAGAAGTACAGTGTGCCCCTGCTTCTGTGTGAAGGGGGCCTCTCACTAAGACCCATGGTCATGGGATTTCTCCAAAACAGAAACAGTGATCAGTAATTTTTAAAAATACAAGTGTCTCCTAGAAAATAGTTCTGCTTTGATAGAAAGAAGGAAGTTGGGTGGTAGGGTATAGGAAATCAGGCTACAAAAGGAGGTAAAGATTTTTTTAATTTAGGAGGGCTTGAATGTAGACAAAAGAATAGATATCACATGAGATGGGAAATGGGAAGCCATTGACAGTCCTGAGTAGGGAAATGACATGATGTGATCTGTGCTTCAGCAAGATTCATTGAACAGAAAAGTGAAAATAAATCACCGGAAGGAAAGAATTTATGCTCTCTGTTGGACTGCAAGCTTCGTGAGGGCAGGGCCTTGTGAATTGTTCAATGTTTCTTTTCCTAGAGATTAGCCCAAGGCCTGGCAAACAGTGAGTACCCAAGCAAAATTTATGACTGAGGGCCAAGAAGCAAGGACTAATTAGGAAGCTGAGTCAGCCCTGGTGAGAAACACCAGCACTGAACAGAAAGAATCAATCACATATTGCTTCCATTTTACAGAGGTTTAAATGAATTCCATAAGAAGTTTGCATTTGTACATGTAACAAACAGCAGAGTTGGGATTTAAACCCAAGTCTGACTCTGAAACTCATACTTGCCCCCTATATCGTGCCATGGGGTGGGAAAGGTACATAGCAGTAAGAAGAGGACAGATGTAAGAGATGTCAGCAAGTGACTAACTAGGTCCACTGGGTGGGACAGAAGCACGAGGCAAAGTTGAGGGGTTTCAGGTTCTGCCCTGGAATCACATGGAGAATGGTGATGCCATTAAAATAAATGGAGAAGTCAAGGAGAGGCACTCCCAAGGACAGGATGCTGGGGTCAGCTTTGGACATGTTACATGGGGGTCTAGAGGGACAACTGAATGGAGTTCTCTGTCGGGTAGTTGGATATAAGTCAGGACCCCAGAACAGAAGGAGGAGTAAGGAAATGCATTTGCTAGTTGCCCATACGGAGATGATGATTTGAAGGCATGGTCATGGAGAAGTAGTTACCCAAGAACAGGAGATGAATGTATGTGGTCCAGGCATGACCTGTGGGTGGTGTGAGTACATACAGACCCCAAGGTATGTCCTAAAAGTAGGTCTCCCTTACTAACTCTTCCTATGAGCAATTTTCTTGTGATTTCCACATTAATTGAAGTGGAGTGTGTTGGCAGGGGGTGAAAAACACGCAGAGGATCTCTGACCAACGAAGGACTATTCTTGGTGTGACTTCCGTATGTGAATACCTTGCTCTATCTTCTCAAGATTTTTAAATAGCCAAGTGACGAGCTGCAAATGCTGATGATTCTCCATCTGGAGGGCTGAAAACACGACCTCCAGAAGTCATGACTCCTCAGGTCAGCCACCTGTTAGCGGGGCTTCATCCGGGCGATCTCCAGGCATAGCCTCCAAGATCAGATTTCCGTGTGCACAGGTGGGGATCCCCTTTCCTCTTCATCCTTCCTTCTCCACTACCCTGAAGACTTACTGGGCAAGGCCACCTTGTCTGGTGGGTCTTGGCTAGGGCTTTCTAAGAAGCCAGATTCCTCCGCAAAAAAATAGTATTGAAATGCTACTTCTCAAGCCAAGCTGCCCAGTTTCAGCCTCGTCAGACATGGCCATCTCTGTCTTTCCACATCAAACCAAAAAACGACCTCAGTTTTCTATTTGAACACAGATAATCTAAAACGGCTGAACTTGAAAAATAAATCTTTCTGCACGCAACGTTTTATAGTGGAAGACTACCCTGATTAATTTAGGAAAGCATTCTACCCTAACTTAGTTACAAACGACTGAAAATGTGCTTTTGCATCTGTTTAGGATGACATTTCATGGGCATCTACCCTACATAGCATTTCCATGACAAGAAACACATAGACTTGCTATTTGATAGTTGCATAGTTGTGGTTTTCTTCTGCTTGTTCTCACAGAGGTAGAGAGCTGCTTGCGTGCCTTTGTTCCCCCCCCCCCCCCGGGAAAAAATGTAAAACACATCAGACCAGAGGGAAAGAAACAGTCAATCTGCCATCGCTGCATGCAGGCTGCACGTATATTTGCCAGTTCATTCTCTGAAGTGTCCTGTGAAGCGCTTTGTGGGCTGGTTGGGCTCGCTGCACTCTAAGTGGCAATGCACGCCAACGACCACCAGAGGCCAGTCGTGCCCTCATAATGCCTCAGGAACGCTCTCTCGCCTCCATCCACAAAATGAGCATCGGAGTGAATGGCCTCTTGCAATCTAGAACTTCAACCACGGAATAAATAATTGCTGTGCTGGAAAAACGATTTGCGTGTGCTCTGCAGTCAGGCTGGCTGGGTTAAATTCCAGCTCCGCCACTTACTAGCTGTGTGACCTTGGATGAATTACTTAACCTCTCTGGACTGGTTTCCTTCTTGTTTATAAAATAAGGTTATTAATAATCCCTAGCTCGTAGGCCTGTTGTGAACACTTAATGAGTTCACGTTTCTCCAGTTCTAAGAACAGAACCTGGCACATCAAAGGCTGTTATATTTGTTGCTGTTATTAATAATATTATTTTAAATCTTTTAATTTTCTTTTTCAGGGTCCCAACTGAACTGCCCAAGGAGAAGGGACATGATTCAGGAGAAAGTAGGAAAAACTCTGGTGAGTCTCAGACCACAGCAGGACTCTCTGGATGACGGAGAAGGGGGTGTCAGAGATGTCAGCCCTCCAGCAAGAGAGCAAGAAAATGATCCTAGGGAAGTTGGAAGGGGCAAAGCCTGATTTAAGTTTCTCCCCAAAGTCAGAACAACAGACCCAAGCTTGGGCCATGGGCAGGCCAGCAGGTGTCTGGAACAAGAAGGGCTTGAGGCAAGTGAAGAGCTGTTCTTCCCAGCAGCATTCAAGCATGGTGCAATTAGCTGAAGCCTGGGGAGGTGCCTGCTGCCCAGGCACCTCTCCGCACAGTCCAGGTGAAGGACAAAGGCAGGACACCAGCATGAAAAGTGAGGCCGTGGAGTTCTTTTACAACCAGCGGGGCAGAGGCCAAGGAGACAGGTGGATGTCTTAGCTGTCTGTAGCAAAGGCTCTAATAATGTGACAGTGAGGCGGAGGGGGATTCACAGCAGAAAGTGCAGTGCACTCTTCTGGAGATGTTTCAGAGGCCTCTGGGAATGATCTGGAGGTAATTTCTGCGGAAGCTTCTTGAGGGCAGGGACCACATCTTAGCCATCCTTATAGACTAGCAACTATGCCTGCCATAGGGCTGGAAATAATTACTCCGGCTCTTTCCCCTTCTGACACACGATAGGATTGCCCTCCCCTGCCCTCTTAAAGTCCATATAACCATGTGACTTTCTCTGGCTAATGAACTGTAAGCAGAAGCTGTAAGAGCCAATGCTGACTTGGCCTCACTGCCAATGCAGTTGAGGGCTGCTCCATCAGCCTGCATCCCACTGTGGCTTCAGTGAGCAGGGTATCCCTATGTTCACCTGCCCTAGATGTGCAGCATGAGTAGGAAATCAGCCTTTGTTGCCTTAGGCCATTAAACACTGGGTTATTGTGGTGTGACCGGCACACCTCTGCCATGCAGACATGCTTTTCCCACATCCCACCACCCCATTCGATCCTCTCCAAAGTGCCGTGACGTAGAACTATTACCCCAGTTTTCCAGAAAATGAAGCGGGGTCCCAGAAGGGCAAGTATTCAGGGCCTCAGAGCAAAGTGACAGAGCTGGGAATCACCCAACGCAAGCCCCAGGACACTACCACCTGCCCTCGTATGACTCTTGCTGGTGAATAAGTGGATGGGAGGAATGAGAATGGTATTACTGGACACCAGCACGGCCCAATCATCACCATCACGTGGCTTTCACGAGGACAAGTCTTCCTTGGTGCCATGAACATGTATGTACAGCACAGCCAGTTCCACGAAGAGCAAAGGTCAGTAAGAAATGACGGGTACAGAGTCTTAGACAGGACATCAGAAAGTACTGCCTCAGGAAGGCTGTCTGTTGGTCATCACACAACATACATTAGAGTGGCGTTCAAGTCAGTTTCTCTACCACACCCTCTTCCCCACCGGGTCCCTCACCATGATCACCCCAATGCTGGCTCTCTCACTCTTTGCACCAAACCCCCCTCCACTCACACGGACCTGTTCTGGTGCCTCAATCGCTCAGGGCCCTGTTTTCCCTCCTGGGAAACTAAGTTGGGAGAAGGCTGTGGGGTGAGCTGTGCCTCCCACCCATCGCTTGCTCTCCCCATGCGGGTGGAGTGGCAACGTTTCAGAGCCACGGCCACTGGTCTGGGAGGTGTCTGGGCACTGGCCGACTTTTCATTACACCTCAAATCACATCCTGTAATTGGCAGTCGATTCCACCCAGCCTACGGCCATCCGTCCACCCCTCACTCCTAACTCTGAAGGGATCAAAGGAGCCCTGTGTATTTTCCTAATCTCCCTAATCCTCCGCACTATCCCTGTGAGGGTGCAGGTATCATCACCACCGTGTTTCAGATGAAATGAAGGCCCAGAAAGTTTTAGTGAGGGGCCCAAGGTCACCCCGGAGAGCTGGTGGCGGAGATGGGAATAGAACTCAGGCCGGCAGATCTCCCGGGCCACGAGTCTCCGTTAGACCCTGCCGTCTCGCTGAATTCCCCCCGCGGTTTTAATTGAATATCATGTTCTTCACTTCCTGCCCTGCACAGAGCAACAGCTGCCACGCACCCTCCTGAGCCGGCTGGCGGTACTTCAGTGGTGGGTGAAGTTATCCTGGGATATAAAGTGGGTGAAGCATTTCAGGATAAAAGGGCCCATCCAAACGGAAGATATTCACGAAGGTATAAAAGGGATGCCTCGACTTTACTGCTTTCCCTGACTTTCAAATGACATCGTGTCGTGTCGGGCACCGGGCTAAGAGGGCAATCTGCGTGGGAGGGTGAGTACGGGAGTCAGAAGGCGGGGATCCCGTGGAGGGGAAAAAGATGTGGAATTGGATGAAAATGTCTTCACACAAGGAACAAAAAAGTAGAGCAATATCACTGGTGAGAAGCCAACGTATGGCACTATTGGACCGTCCGGGGTTCATCTTCTCTTGGGAAAGATGCTATAGGGTTTCAGGAGGATTAAGAGGAGGAGGGCTGTAGTTCGCTGCACCCTGTTCCATCCACTGAACGGTCTCTACACCAGGGGCTCTGGAACGTGGGGTGTATCAGAACAGCCTGGGCAGCTGGGAGAGGCGTCGGTTTCTGGCCCCATCCTGGGAGGTGTGGCTTGGGAGAATGTGTGGTTGACCTGAGGGAAGGCCCCTGGCTATGCCCCTGACCCCACCCCCATGCACTTCAGAAAGGTCTTGTCCCATGAGGACAAAGGTGCAAGCCTGCAGGGAGAGGCTTGACGTCCGCTGCACCAGCCAAAGCTCTGGGCAGCCGCAGGTCTCCTGCTCCACCGTGGACGCCTTGGCCGGGGCCTGTCTGCAGGCCCGGGGAGGCTCCTGATCACACTTCAGTGCCCGGAGGACCCACGAGGAGAGAGGACTCTCGCCCTTGGAAATCTGAGCAGTTTGGTCCAGGCCAGGAGGAAATTGAAAAACTTCCCAACCAAAACGTTTACTTCCCGAAGAGATAAAAAGCAGCTCAGGGTCATAAATCCGTGCCAACACCCAGGACCCAGAGGTCAGGCTGGAGGCCCAGAAGGGGATCAACGTGCCCTGAGAATGAGGAATGCAAGGGGCCAGATCCCTGGCCATCAGGGCACACAGCTTTTCCACAAACGCTCAGGTCACAGGAGCCCAATGGGTGCCAGCAGACACCTCCTGGGAGGTGGGGAGGGAAGGGCGGGCTTCCTGCCGTTCCCATAGGGCAAGGCAGCAGGGTCCTGGGGACGTGGTCCACCCAGAACCCCCATTCCGCCACTGCTTCTGTTTTGCAAAGTGGCATTTTTCCTGGAACCCAGCTTAGGCAAGTTCACCAAAAAGGAAGCAAATCATCAGGGAAGGCGGTGTAAACAACTGGCAGCCTCTGTGTTCTAAACAGAGAATCTGAGCTGAACCAGGAGGCTGGCAGACCAGGCGCCCGGCCCCCAACCTCAGAGAGGGGCTGTGTGCCCGACTGTGCCCCATATTGGGCAAACGGGCCCCTGAGAAGGCAGCCCTAATTACCCTCAGGAACCTACGAAGTGTTCGGGAAATCATGAATTATGACTGCCACGGCAAGGACTGAATTATGACTCAGGATGCCTTTGACTGTTAACTTCATCTGCAGGGGCTTTTTATTTTAACATGCCAACATCCCCACTCTGGGTAGGATTACCCATGCTCCCTCTCCCCTGAAAGGCTCCCCAAGGTTATGAAAATCTGCAGAAAAGTGTCCTTAGAATCAAGGAAATGCCTTATGCTTTTCTCACCGAACCCTTAAGATTTGAGTATTGCAGAGGCTAGTAGGGAAGGAGGTCACTTCCAAGGGCAAAAGGTGAGCCTGCAGATCCTAAAGCCTCTTTATTTCTATATTTCAATCATCTTCTGCTGCTAGAGAATGAAGTAGATAATCATGCTCTGAAGTGAGGGTGAGAAGCCAATGTGAACTTAAAATACAGCTTGCTCCCCTCAATGATGGGCCTGTAATGCTAGAGAAGGCCTTTCACCTTCCTGGGCTTCAAGTTCTTCTCTCCATAATAGAGCTCTGGGCAGCCGCAGGTCTGCCCAGTAAGCAAATCATGGCCCTTAACTGCCTCCCCAGGGCCTCGAGCTCCACATCCAAAAGGCACAGAAAGAGGAGCAATATATTAACGTGTGATTGTTTGCAATAAAATCAGGAACTCAAAAAAAAAAAAAAACCAGGAACTCGGTTTGAGAGCCTATGGAAGCTAGATGGGCAAGCCTCACAAAAAAAAAAAATAAGCAAACATTAAGACACATCACTGTTCAACAAAGAGTGGATTCTCTTCTAGAGCGATCACCAGAAAAGGCCATCTCACATCTCTGAAATGGTGTCACAAATAAAACAGAAGTCCAAATAAGGAGAGGCGTAGGCTGTAGGAAGAGGCCAACGATCTGGACACGGCCAGCCCCAATTCTGTCCCAGCACTAACTAGTTCATGATCTTGGGCAAGACATCCGTCACTCTGGCCCTTGCTTTCATTCTGTTTTGTTTCTTAATTGTAAAAACCACATAATACAAAGTTGCCCTCTTAACAATTTTCAAGTGTAGAGTACAGTATTGTTAAGCCATATGCCATGCACAGTGTTGTACTACGGATTCTAGAACTTCTCTATCTTATGTTAATGAAACTATATCCACTGAACAACAGCTATTTTCCCCTTCCCCTGACCACAGGCAACCATTATTTTACTTTCTCTTCCAATCAATATGATTGCTTTAGATACCTCATATAACTGGAGTCATGCAATCTTTTTGTGATTGCCTTAAGTTAACATAAGGTCCTCAAGTTTTATCCATGTCATTGCATGTGCCAGGATTTCCTTTTTTTTAAGATTTATTTATTTTATTTATTTATGATAGAGAGAGAGAGGGGCAGAGACACAGGAGGAGGGAGAAGCAGGCTCCATGCAGAGAGCCTGATGTTGGGACTTGATCCCGGGACTCCAGGATCGCACCCTGGGCCAAAGGCAGGTGCCAAACCACTGAGCCACACAGGGATCCCCAGATTTCCTTCTTTTAAACATTTTTTTAACGGGTTTTATTTATTTATTCAGAGAGAGAGATAGAGAGAGAGGCAGAGACACAGGCAGAGGGAGAAGCAGGCTCCGTGCGGGGAGCCCGACACGGGACTCGATCCTGGGTCTCCAGGATTACACCCTGGGCTGCAGGCAGCACTAAACTGCTGCACCACCGGGGCTGCCCCAGGATTTCCTTCTTTAAGGCCGAATAACATCCTACTGCATGTATATGCCATATTTTCTATGGGATTGTACTTTGATCCATCAATGGGTAGTAGGATGCTTCCCAATCTTGGCCATTGTGAATGATGTTGCAATTAACATGAGTGTACAAATATCTCTTTGAGATCCAGTTTTCAATTTCTTTTCGATATATACTAAGACGTGAGATTGCTAGATCATAGGTAGTTCTATTTTTAATTTTTTGAAAAACCCCTATGCCGCTTTTCATAACAATCTGCATCATTTTGTAATCCTACCAACAATTTGCAAAAATTCCAATTTTTCCACATCCTTGCCAATATTTGTTATTTTCTGTTTTGTTCTTTTATATATATATAGTGGCCATCGTAACAGGTGTGAAATTGTATCTTAGTGTGGTTTTTATCTGCATTTACCTGATGATTAGTGATATTGAGCATCTTTTCATATGCTTTTTGACCATTTGCATATTTTCTGATAAAATCTATTCAAGTCCTTCACTCATTTTTAAGTAGATTATTTGGTTTTTTGTTATTGGGTTGTAGGAGTTTTTGTTAATATATTCTGAATATTAATCCCTCATCCTCATTTGCAAACAATATAGAGTTTGCAAATATTTTCTCCCATTCTGTAGATTACCTTTTTTACTCCATTGATTATTTCCTTTACTGGGCAGAAATTTTTAAGTTTAATCTAGTACTGCTTACCTTTCTTTGCTTTTGTTACCTGTGCTTTTGGTGTCATATCCAAGAAATCATTGCCTATTCCAATGTAATGAAGATATTCTCTATGTTGTTTTCTAGGAGTTTTATAGTTTCAGGTTTACATTTAGGTTGTTAATCCATCTGAATTAGCTTTTGTATATGGTATAATAAAAAGAATCCATCCTCATTCTTTTGCATGTGGATACCCAGCTGTCCCAACACCATGTGTTGAAGAAAATATTCCTTCCCTATTGTGTAGCCTTAGTATACTTGTCAAAGATCATTTATGTGAGGATTTACTTATATTTCTATTCAGTTCCATTGGTCTATGTTTCTTCATGCCAGTACCAGACTGGTTTGTTTACTATAGCTTTGTAATATTTCTGGTTTTGAAATCAGAAAGTATGAGGCCTCCTTTGTTCTTTTGTCTCCACTTTGTTTCAGTTATTTGGGAGTCCTTTAAGATGCAGTATAAATTTTGCATTTTTTTCTCTTTATGGAAAAAATGCCCTTGGGATATTGATAGGGATTGTACTGAATAGGTTTATGGCTTTGGGAAGTATGGATATGTTAATGATATTAAGTATTCCAGCCCATAAACATGGGATCTCTTTCCACTTACTTGTGTCTAATTTCTTTCATCGGTATTTTGCAGTATTTACTGTACAAGTCTTTCACCTCCTCGGTTAACTTTTTTTCCAAAATATTTTCTTTTTGATGCTACTGTAAATAGGTTTTTTTCTTAATTACCTCTTTGAATCATTCACTGTTGATACACAGACATGCAACTGACTTTTTAGTGCTGGTTTCATATCCTACAACTCTATCAAATTCATTTACTTGTTCAAACAGTTTCTTTCTTTGTGGCATCTTCAGGGTTTTCTACATATAAGATCATGTAATCTGCAAACAGAAATACTTTTACTTCTTCCTAATTTGAATGTCTTCTATTTCTTTTTCTTGCCTAATTGCTCTGGCTAGAACTTCTAGTACTATGTTAAATAAAAGTAGTGGACAGCCTTATCTTACTCCTGATCTTAGATGAAAAGCTTTCAGGCTTTTACTGTTAAGTATGATGCTAGTGGTGGCCTTTCTATAAATGACCTTATTATACTGAAGTAGTTTCCTTCTATTCCTAGTCTGTTCAATGTTTTTATCACGGAAGAATTTTAAATTATATCAAATGCTTTTTCTGCATCAATTGAGATGATCATGTCATTTCTGACCTCCCTTCTTTAGTATGGTTTATTACATTGATTTTTTTTTCAAGTTGAACCATCTTTATAGCAAGGGGTACATCCAGTTGGCCATGCTATATAGTATTTTTAATGTACTACGGAATTCAGTTTGCTAATATTTTGTTAAGGATTTTTGCATCAATATTCATTAGGGATATTGGTCTATAGTATTCTTCTCTTGTAGTGTCTTTGTCTGGCTTTAGTATCAGGGTAATGATGGTCTTGTAAAAAGAGCGTGGAAGTGTTCCTTCCTCTTTAGTTTTTTGGAAGAGTTTTAGAAGGACTGATACTAATTTTTCTTTAAATGTTTGGTAGAATTCTCCTGTAGTCCTGGGCTTTTCTTTGTTGAGAGGTTTTTGATTACTGAGTTAATTTCCTTACTAGCTTTAGGTCAGTTCAGATTTTCTACTTCATAATTCAGTCTTGGTAGGTCATATGTTTCTAAGAATGTATCCTTTCTTCTAGGTTATCCAATTTGTTGACATATAATTGTCTATAGGAGTCTCTTATGATCCTTTGTATTTCTGTGGTATCAGGTGTAGTGTCTCCTCTTTCATCTCTGATGAAATTTCTAATTTCTAATTTCTATTTCTAATTTCTAATTAGAAATTTCTAATTTCTAATTAGAAATTTCTAATTTCTAATTTCTATTTCTAAAGCCTATCTTTCAAATTCTTTGGCACCTCAAAGGAACATTTAAAAATGTATTATAAAATATTTGAGATACAAAATGATATAAAAAAAGAATACCACAAATACCTATCTGACTTAAAAAATAAAGGTTATAAGTGTCATAGACAAACTTCTGTGTATCCTTCCCCAAGTGTGTTCTCTATCCCAGAAAAATACACTATCCTAAATTGTATGCTTTTCATTCTCACACATTTCTTTACACTTTTATTGTACACATTTATATGGATCCATGAAAAATATGTGGCATTTTTGCCTGCTTTTAACTTTCTATTAGTAGTGTCATATCGTATTTATGAGTCTACAAGTGATTTTTGTTCTTTTAACATCTTATTTGTGACCTTCATCCACGTTGATGCATGTAACACTTGGTCATTTTCAGCCCTGTCTAGCAATGATTATATGAAGGTGCCACCATTTATGTACTGTTGACGGATATTAGGTTGTTTCCATTTTTTTAACAAAGCACTTGTGATACTTCTTATAATAGTGGACTACTTGGGGTATAGGGAATGCACATCTTCACCTTGACTAAATAATGCTATTTTTTTCCCCTAAAGTTATTGAACTAATATATATTCCTACCAGCAGGGCACAATGCTTCCCACCGTGCAAAATTCATACCATCACTTGGTAAGTCAGGCATCTTATGTCCAATTTGATGGACATAAAATGGTAGTCCGTTGTAGTTTCACATGTGTTTTACTGATAACCATCATATTAGTTCATTTTGTCATAGGTTTAACAGTCATTCATTCATGTTCCTCCTCTGTGAATTGCTTCTTCATATTTTTTGCCTACCTTTGAGTTTTAACATGGATGGACTGTATTTACTCTCCATTCCAGGCAAGTCAGGAATTGTATGACCAGATCTCACTATTGTGCAATGCATTCGTGGGGAATTAATAACATAGCTCCCACTTGTACTACATGAATTTGTAGACAAGCATCATCTTTCCTTAGGTTCAGTGTATCCATATTTTCTTGACACCAGCCAGTGCAGGTGGAGAATGAGTCTCTTGTTAGAGAACTGAAACTCAGGGTCCTCATGGCACTTGTTGCTGAGCTGATGCTGATTCTATCCAGATGGCCACCTGCATCACCTGATCTGGAGAGGCCTAAGCATGCCCTGGATAGAGGCTGTACACACTAATTCTCCACAGCAAGAGTCATGGAGCTATGGCTCATGCTCTAATACTCAGAATTCCCTGGGTTTTATGAAGAAATGTGTATTCCTGGTATTTTTCACAGTTGCAAAATGCTAACATTTATTTAACAACATGTCACAGTGAATGAAGCCAAAAGAAATGCCCAAGGTTGAATTTGGGATTTCTCTCACTGCAATTTTGGAGCACAGTGTTCACCAAAGAAGGGTCAGCAATGAAGAGGCAAAAAGCTTATTGTGTGAATTTTTGTTTAACTCTTCTTATGGAAAACCAATTTTGTCCACCAGGGATTTAAAAAAGTCAGGATACACGAGGCACTAGGCACACAGGAAAAACTGACCTCAGTTTGCAAATCTGTCTAGCCTCTTATTTGTATGAATCATTGCTGCTGTCACTTTAAACTGCTGTCCCAGCTATAGTTAGGTTGGTTGGTTTGCAAAGTGTAATGTTAATGTGGACTGGAATGTCCACAGTGGATACATTCCCATTGGAGAAGACTAAATGCCCATTGACAGAACCCAAAGTAAAAAAAAAAAAAAAAATAGAAGTTGTGGTTTTGACATTGAGACACAATTCATAGGGCATTCAAGAGGAGAGGTTATTTTTCACAGCCCCCCTGCCTCCTCCAAAAATAAGTATACACACACACACACACACTTCAGAAAAGTAAGGCTGTCCCATGCAGCTCCCATTCTGCTGAGTTCAGTTTATTTTATTTCTACTTCTCAGTAGCAAGAAACGCCAAAAGTCAGGGGAAATGAAGAACAGTAACAACAAAAAGCAAGGAACATTCTATCAGACCTAAAATTCATAAAAGAATGAATAAACATGTTTACCAGAAAATCATAAAGCAAACCAAAATGCCATCAATCTGTCAGTCAATTACTACATAATTATTGAGTGCATGATACTCTGCATCTTCTGGATTGGAAGCCTCCTGTAGCTTCCCCAGGGCTGACGAGAATAGGTATTTAGGAACAGCTCAAACTTGGATGGCTGCTTCGGTTTTTGATCAGCATCTTACACACAGCCAACAAAAGAAATACAGGAACATAGAGCTAAATAGAGAAAAAATAGAAGACCATACAAGACCTAGGCAAAGAGAATCTCTGAAAAACATGAACCTTGACTAATTAATCCATCTGAAAATATTTATCTAGGACTTGGGATATACAGTCAATGTCTATGCCCTACCAATAGTATAATAGTATCTCCCCCCTCTGAGCTTCAGTTTTCTCAGCTGTAAATTGGAGATAATGATAGTACCTACCTTGAAGGATTGTGGCAAGTGTCAAATGGAATTACACATTTAAAGGATGTGGAACAGTTCCTGGTATGGTGCTCGGGTGTCAATATTAAGGAAGGAGACAAATCATAAGCACGTAGAAACTGAACAATAAAGACATCAATACAAGAGATGTCACACGCTGTGCATTATTAATTGCCAAACAAGTGCTTCTCACCCCTGAATGTCAAACTTGAGGGCACAGAGCTATGAGAGAGCCAAAAGGAGTTTGGTTTCTCTCACTAGCCAAGCACCTGCCTTTTGCACGTGTCTGAGAAGCTGTGAACTGGGTCCCTCTAGAGACACCATAAATTGGGATGGGCTTTTGGGAAAAAACCCAGAGCCACCCCTTCACATGGGGGTGGTGCAGCAGAGTGCTGGAGAGCACAGCTATGGTGCCACACCACCCAAGTTCAAAGCCCAGAACTGGCATTTATTACTCATAGGCTACGGGGAAAGTTACTTCACTCTTGAGTCTCGGTTTCCTTGTATATAAATGAAGAATGATAATATCATCTATTTCGTAGGCTGGCATGAAGATGAACTGACAGAGTTCACCTTCTGCTTGTAATAAAATGCTTGAGATAACATTTCTTATCCAAACTGAATGCTAAACCAGCTGCTTCTTCAAGATTCCCAAAGAAAGAAATTCCATAACCTCCTCCTGTGAGGGAATCCTCCCTTTCTAATGTTTATATAATTGGAGAGGGCTATTAGAGATTTTTATAAACCAGCTCATTCTACAGATGAGGAAATTGAAGCCTGAGAAGTTTAAGCAACTTGCCTAAAGTCATCCAGATAGTTAGTGGCAGCGCTGGGGCTGGCTCCCAGTTCTCCTGACACCTGGATCCATATTCTTCCTGCAAAGGCTGCATTTATTGCTTCTGTCTATAGGCCCTTTCCTCCCGTGATTCCAAACACAAGGCAGAGCATTCCAAGCCCTCCATAGTCTGGCTGTCATCTGCCTCATGGGGCACCCAACACATAGCATCCCTCTTCCCCACATGGGCTCTGGGAAAGCTGTGAAATAGCTACATGGGTACAAACATGGCCAGAACACCACCTTTACTACTGATAAAGGCTAAACTGGAGAATATAGCCTAGTATGAGAACCAGTGGGCCCACCAACTGACCCCCCACCTCCCATTAGACAGACTCTCACATGCAACCCCATCCATGTGGACTGGAGCACAAGGGAGCGGATTTCCATGTGGTAGACATTTTTTTATCCCAAGAGGATGAAGGAGTACAGGGATAAGCAGAACATGCCCAAGTATTCTTCTGCAATGCACCAATCAGGGAAGTCATTGCACCTCCCTAAAGCTAGACAGCAGTCGGGAGTGTGGGTAGTCCCCTTTTGTAGAAACCAAGAGTGAGGAAAAGACTTCCTTTTCTAGTTCCACCTCTTTCCAACTGCCCTTACTTTCCTCCCTACTCTGGTTCTAAAAATGACTTGTAAGCTTTTGACCCCTCTTCCGACTTTACAGAAGGTAATATGTGAGCTGAGTCTTGAAAGATGGAAGGGCACTGGACGCTAGGGAACCTAGAGAATAGGCAATCTGTCTAAAAGGAGAAATGTGTTTGACAGATTGCCTAAAAAAAAAAAAAAAAAACTGAGAGTGGGGACATCCTGAGCTTATGAGATCTGACACTGCATAGGCATTTAGGGACCTGACTGATGGTCAATGTCAGAATGGGGTAGAATGGGACCTGAGACTTGTTTTTATTGTTGCCCACCACCCCATAGCCAGGTTGTATAGGAAGAAGACATGAAGATCCACCTGCCCCTAAATGTTGGAGGCAATATTTAGCATTACATTCCATACATGGCTCATGGCCAAAGTGGCTTCAGGCCCTTTTGTAACCATCCTTAATAATTCTTCCCATTCTTAAAAATCCCCTTCATTTTTTTTCACCTTCTTGCTTCCCTCCTCATTGCCTTTTCTGTCAAATGACACCCAATAAAAAGGAATGAGTGCAAAGAATGTTAACTGAACTTAACTCTATGCTCTTTATATGCATCATTTCATTTAATCTACATTTATAATAATGTAGGCACCATAAACCTATGTAGTAATAGTTGAGTCTCAGAAGGGTTAAGAAACTACCCCAAAATCACACAGCTAGTAAGTGACAAAGCTGTGACTTCACAAGCTTGGAATCAAGAACTCATGCTCTTTTCAGCAGGTAACTTCATACACTATTTTGAAAAGAGCTAATAACTGTTGGCACTTTATGCTTTTACACCAGATGGCTTCACCTCAGGTATTTTGAAAAACTGAAAAACAATCATAAAGACCCATGATCACTTTTTCCTTGCAAAGCCATCCTTCTGCTGAGAACAGGGAAAACTCTTCTTCCCTGTGGCAGAGAAGTTAGCTTCTCTCCATCAAACTTTACCTATGGTTAGACCATGATGAAGTGACAAGAGAGAAGACAGACATGGGCCTATACAGTGTCAAGAAGCTGTGAGGTACATATGGATATGCTTCATTTGATTATTTTGGACCATTATCACCTCCAAAGCCAATGCATAGATGGCCTTCCTGTTTCCACAGGCTCCCTCTTACTGGCCTTTGATGACTTCTTTGCTGCAGTGTCCTTTCTTCTTCCCTAGAATTTGGCCTAATTTCCCCTGGATCAAGAGGCATTGTTTATCATAAGCCTGAAGACCCTGTGACTATCCCTAATACTTACACAGGTTAGGCCTCAAAGACATTTCTCTGGTGCCTGCCTTTTATCCTGCTATAGACACGTCTGTAAAAGAACATGTGTTATTAGAAACTGCTTGCTCAGTGTTCTCTGTCTCGGACTTTCAAAGCACTCACTGTAATACTCTGCATTCCACTCTGGGTATCACAGAGTGAGTTCAGAGGACAGTGATCCTGATAAGGGAAATTCAGGAGGTCAAGCCTATGAGGCTAGCTCAAGGACTAAAGGGAGAAAGTCAAGACAGAGAGTTAAGTTCCCAATTTGAGGCCCTTATTTTTCTGAAGACATATGTATGGAAATTAAAATGTAAAAGGAGAACATCAAAAGGAAAGGCTATATTCTAAATTAAGAGACATTTCTGTGCAAGAGACATTTAAAACAGAATGGTAAAGTAACCCACAGCTAGAAGGAAAATTCTGGAGTTTAGCTTCTGTGGAATAATAGGAAATTAAAATAGATAAATTATATTAAATGGTTTTGAGTACACCACATTGGTCACAATGAAAGAGAGAATTTGTAAATTGGAAGGCAGTTCTGAAGAATTCACTCAGAACATAGCTCGGAAAGACAAAGAGATAAACATGAAAGAGCTACAAGAGACTGGGAGGTAGACTGATAGGTTCCAACATAGTGTCTATCATTTCAGTGCAAGAGAAAGGGTGGTTGGGGGAGAAGCAATAGTGGAACTTTATGGCTAAGAATTTTTAAGAACTGAAGAAGGTCATGAATCCTCTGAAAGCACATACTGTATACAGGACAGCATTTAAAAAAAATAAACAAAACTAAAGCAGATACTTCATGATGAAGGTGAAGAATGCCAAAGATAAGAAGAAAATCTTAAGCTGAAGGGGATAGGGACCTGTCTTCAGATATCTGAAAAGCTGTGTCTCTGAAGAAGAGTTAGTTGCAATATCTCTGAGCCCCTCAGAGGGTGACCCAGAACCTCTGGGGCGGATTTTAAATGACTTTAAGGAGGAACTTCCTAATAACAAGGACTTCCCAGAATGCCTGGTTTGGCTTAAATAAGGAAGTGAGTTCTGTCACTAGAAATTTTCCTTCCTACATAAAGTCTCCCATTCTCAAGGGCACTGGAAGAAAGGTAGGCAGACATGGGAGGTACTGGATGGCTGGGGCCCAGGTGGTAGGATCAGGGCTATTTAAGTGGCTTAAACACTGGAAAATGGAGCCTGAAGATGCAGGCAATTGGAGAGAAAAGAGCAGTGTCCAAAGGAGAAATGTGATTTCACCTCTGTAATGGTTCATTTGGGTCTATCCTCTTGCTTGTCATTTTCTTTTTTTTTTTTTAATTTTTATTTATTTATGATAGTCACACAGAGAGAGAGAGAGGCAGAGACATAGGCAGAGGGAGAAGCAGGCTCCATGCACCGAGATCCCGATGTGGGATTCGATCCCGGGTCTCCAGGATCGCACCCTGGGCCAAAGGCAGGCGCTAAACCACTGCGCCACCCAGGGATCCCTTGCTTGTCATTTTCTATATGAATTACATACCTTTCCTTAATTTCTACTCCACAACCTCCCCTAGAGTCAGGCAATTTGCTTTCATTAACCTGTTTCTTCTCCCACTTGGATCTTAGAGCAGAGCTACTTGCCATCTTGAGATTCTCTATCCTTATCACTTTTTCCAGAGGAGATTAGACAGCCAACAGAAAACTTACCAGCAATTTCCATTTATGAAGGTGTCACTGAAAGATGCTATTTCTGAGTCCTTTCCCTGAATTCCCTGAGGCAGAAGACAGAGTGACTGCTCTAAAATCACAACTCAGACAGTAGACTGGTTTTACAAGGTTCTGTTATATATACTAACCTCAATTGATTAAAAAAAAAAAAAAAAAAAAAAAAAAGGTAAAGCAGTCATTATCATTACCAGGAAATCAAGAATCAAAACGGATATATAAGGCATCAAAAACCAACACTCACCAACAAATCAAGTGCCCGGGTCTCCAGATCAAGAGATGGTTAATCACCCTGAATGGCTAAAGCCATCTGGTATAAGAGCAAATCAAGAAGAGATGGTTCTAATGTTCCAAGTTGCTTCTAGGAGGGAGATTTTGTCTACTGGGCAATGTATCTCACTTGTCTGGCCCCACATTACTCTGAGTGGGCTCTGTATGTCCCTAACCCTCCCCAGCTGACACTCAAAAGAGATATTCCCATAGAACCATGGTTATGGTAGTTGAGAGAATTAGTAATAGGACCCAGCACTAATCCCTGGTAGAAAGAAGGCAGTCAGTAGATGTGTATCGCACTGAATTAGAATTATAGCTCAGACTTGTTATGGGCTGAATCAACCACCTGCGGGTTGGCCAGGAAAACCAACCCACATTTTTCTATCCCCAATGCTCACTCTGCTCTAGCTACTCTGGCCTTCTTGCTCCTTGAACATACCAAGTTCACTCGTGAGTCTGAACTTTCCTCCTCCACCTCTCTCACTCCTTCAGATCTCTCAAATAAAGCCTTCCTGAATTATAATCCCAGGCCCATCCTGGCACTCCTCCTTCCCCCTCCTTATATTATTCCTTTCCATGGCATTTAGGACCACCCAACATATCACATACTTTACTTGTTTAACTGCAGCAGATCTGTCTCCTTTGCCCAGAGTACACATTCCTTGAAGCCGAGAGGTTTTATATGCTTTGTTCCCTGCAGCATCCCCAGCAGGTTGAATAGTATTGCTGTATAGGATGCTCAAGATGTATTTGCTGAATGAATGAATGAATGAATGAACCAGTTCATTTACAATACTGTTTCTATGGACTTCCAGATTCAAACAACAGATTTTCAAGCTGACTTTTGAAATGTAAGTCAGTCCATAAATATGAACCTTCTGGAAATGTTTTGCATACTAATAACTGAAATACAGAAATAATTTTTAATAAGCCTACTCTCCCCTCAGGTCAGGCTGTGTACCATCTTGGGACAGATACAAGGAAAAAGACTTATTGAGGCCCCCTGAGTCAGCTTGACGCTGTGTGGGGACAGAGTGGGATAGAGCTTTGCTGAGTGAGCTGTGGCAGGAGGCCTAGAGCTATAAAAGAGAGAAAGATATCCAGAAGAAGAACACCAACCCATGAGCCTGGAAACGGAGACCCTATTTGGAGTCTTGGGCTGTGCTGGGCAGTGTGGGCCAGAGAGTCTCTCAAGGAAGATCCTAAGAAATCAACAAAATGGGGAGGGGGACAAATGGAGAGGGGCCCAAGGGGCACACAGGAGAATAGGGAGTGTATGTTATGACAAGAGTACCAAGGAGGAAGACAGTGGGGTCTCTGGGGTTTTCAGAAAAGGCTCATTGGAGGAGGTGGTCCAGCTACTGACCTTGAAAGGAGGGTGGGTCCACAGCCTCAAGAGAGAAGGGGACAAGGAGGGCTGGCTCCCACCTGGGCCAGAAGAACTGGTGCTGCAGACACAGGGCCAGGGTGCTACAAACACCAAGTTCTGTGCTAGCAAATCTAAAAATACCTACCCTCTATTTTTTTCTTTCCCTCCTGGTCCCTTTTCTTCTTCCCACCCTCCTTTCTATTTTCTTCCTTCTCTGATTATCCTTTCTGGCAAGGCTTCAACTCATTTGCTCATCCCACCAGGGAATCTCTTACCCGAGGGGTAGGTCAAAATCTTGCTGGACTCCCTGCTGTTCAGGTACAGGTTGGCAGCAGCTCCAAAGGCTCCCCATCCCCCTCGACTCAGTTCTTTCAAATGCCAATTAACAGGTGTCAGCAATGCTGGCCTGGACTAAGAGACCCATGTCTGCATAACAACCCAACTATTTTGGCTCTCCAGCCTGCGAGCATAAATATGGTGGTGTTTGAGCCCTTGGGGCCTGTGGAGTTTACAAGTATGCTGTCAAGATCTCTTCACTGGGCTAGCGCTTGAAGTGCTGCCAAAAAGCCAGGGGACTCCTGTGCTTTTATGTGTTCCCAAGCGCAGGCCGCCCTGGCTCCAGGAGGAGCCCTCTGGGGACCGCGTGTCGGTGTGAATCTCAAACAGCAAGCTGACATTCCGGTTGGGAGTGTGACAGTGCATGCTTGGGTGATGATGCCAGGGCGGCAGGTGACACGGGTCCACTGCAGAGGGGGAGAGGAGCCGGAGTGGCTTCCAGTTACATGTCCTCAGAGCTCTGAAGGATGGCACCAGGGTCGGGGGAACAGTTACAAAACGAGGTTACAAAATCCGGATGTCCTGATCAAATTGAGACCACTGAGATGGGGGCATTGGGAGCACAGGCTACACTGGTGTTCCCCAAGAGCATCTGACTTGGGCTAATCTAGGATTAAAACATTGCCAGCCAGAGAAACAGACCACTGTCAACCAGTGAAAATGCATATGTACCATCTCTCAGAGAGACAAAGAGGAGGCATCCATATGATGTGCCCTAGATGCCTCCCTGAGGAATCCTCTTTCAGGACCATCTTCTCCACACACACACCCCACATACCCGCCCTCCACCAGGCCTCATGCCTGCCACTGAGGTTCTAACTCATGGTAAACATCTGAAAACAGAGTGGCTGCCAGGGAGGAGAAAAGAGAGGCGAGGGTGGAATGGGATGGGGTGGGGCATGGCGACAGGAAGAGCTCAAAAGATTCTCAGGTTGGGCGCCTACCAAGGTTGGCTTGTCCCCAGGGCAGTTTGGCCCTGGCCCTGCGGGCAGGAGGAAGCAGGTGTAAACACGCTTCTGCCACTGGGGGCAGCACGCCCCCCTGCCTTTATCACCACACCTCAGGCTTTGCTCTGGGTTCAGATCTGAGTTTGTGGGACCTTTTATAAACTTGGTTCCCTCCAACAGAACTGTGTCACAGGGCTTGAACAAACCCTGCCATATCTGCTTTGTGGAGGGGAAAAGCTACAGAAAGAGGCCTGATGGGGGAGCTACTGAGATCTCCCCCTCAGGATCAGCCTGATTATGCTTTTGTGATCACTGTTCTAGAAACTCCAGGGAGGAAGGCTTTCTTGATTTCCCTGGCTCTTTCGCCACTCATCGCAGAAGCCTCATACATTATAGATTTTACATTCATGGGGACCAATGCCCAGAGAGAGAGGCAGATCAAGATCACCCAAGACCACCTACTTCCCCTTGGTGCCTAATTATCCTCCTGCTACAGGATTTTTTGTTTCACCTTGTACATATCCCGTTAACATATTGAGATGATAAAGCACAGTATGCATCCTTGGGAATATTTCCTCTTCCCCGAGGTAGACTATGAACTCTTTGTAAGTGGGGATGGCCTTTATTCCTTCACTCTCTGGTCCTAAATTAACTTACAGCTTCTGTGCAATGCTTACTCCAGGTGCTCCTGGCTCCTGACAGCTTGAGGAGAAAACAGAGTCTGCACAGCCTGAAAATGTGTGGATGAGCCTAACAAGAATCCTAAAGACTACGTAGAGTCCTGCCCCTCAACTGTTAGGATTTGGAGTAGTCATCTGCCTCTAAGCAAAAGCCAGATGCCCGCAGAGGTGAAAGAGGAAGCTTTCAAAAGGATGAGGTGAGTTCTCCTGAAAAGAAATCTTACTAGATGAAGACAGAAAACAAATAATTTCTCCCAACGTGAGAAAATAATTTATTTCTCTACTATATGGTGGCCAGAAGTCACTGAGCCATAAAATCTAAAGGCCATGTATGTTTGAGAAGGTTGTCAATGGGTTCATTTTTATTTTACAGTGAGTGTATGGCCCCAAGATGCCCAAAGAGGAGTGTCAGAGCCTCAAATCTTTGCCCTTTTTGGGGAAGGCCACTCTGGGCAGACATTTCGCTGATCATAATCACTTTTATATGTAACTGGACCTTAATTCATTTGGTAGTTTGAGCTACGGAAGGGCGGCACAGATTAGAGAGCTATGTCTGTAACTGACGAAATCTGCGCCTGGCATGCATTTGTGGGGAAATTAAAAATAAAATGAGGCTCATCTGAAAAATGCCTGGACTGGAATTAGCCGTCTCCTGACCGGTCACGCATGGAACTTGTCGGAGATGACCAGGACAGAAAAGTGAGACCAGGGCACAGATCGGGCCGTGCTGCCCGCCAGGCTCTTGGGAGCCTGTCATAATTTATAATGGATTATCTTAGGAAATAGATGAGGATGGCTTGTGTTCAGGAGCCAGGAAGGACTACTTTGGTTTAAAAGAAAAAAAAAAAGCGCGAAACATGTCTCAGAAATGCATGACCCATTGTTATTTATTCCACAAGATATTTGATGCCTTGACTTGGTTTGAATTAACTCATCAAATCCTGTGCTATGAACATGACATCTTTGAAGGGAGTTAATAGAGCCAGGCCAGGTAAATGGCACTTATTTCTAGCACTGGTGTTGGAGCTCCTGTTTGTACTCTTTGCCATAAGGTAGCTTTCCTAAATGCACTGGAGTTTCAGTTTATATTTTGAGTTTCAAAAACTGGGGCTTACACACACACACACACACACAAGGTATATTCCCTCTGTGACTTCTCTTTCCCTCTGCAGGGCCCCTGAGGCCCATTTCATGTGATTTCATCAAATGTAATTCCTCTGGACCAACTACATTTGGTTGCATAGAGAAGAGAAGAGGCAGGAGCATTTGCTGACTTTTCTCTGGGCAATATGACAGGGAATTACATAAGTTCTGTTTACCCATCACAAAGACCCTCGAACGTATTATCAGTCTGCTGATTTTATTGATATGGCCACTGAGACATGGAGAGGTTACTAGATGGCCAAAGTCTACCACCCAGTAAGTGGCCCAGCTGAACTCTGAACCCAGAGCTCAGGGTACCAGCGTGGGTCTGTACACCCAGTCAAGGTGAGGTCAGAATCCTGCTGTAACTGGGCAGGATCTGCAACATCAGCAGAATTTCGATGGCAGCAGTCAGCTCCACCTCAATCCTTAGCTCACCTAACCTGGCCCTCAAATCCAGGCTTCTTTTTCTGGAACAATTATGAAAAAATGCACTTCAAACATGGAAAGGTAATAGCAGGGATCCCTGCGTGGCGCAGCGGTTTAGCGCCTGCCTTTGGCCCAGGGCGCGATCCTGGAGACCCGGGATCGAATCCCACGTCGGGCTCCCGGTGCATGGAGCCTGCTTCGTCCCTCTGCCTGTGTCTCTGCCTCTCTCTCTCTCGCTCTCTCTGTGACTATCATAAATAAATAAAAAAAAATTAAAAAAAAAAAAAAAAAAAAAAAGGAAAGGTAATAGCAATTAAACAACTCACTTTCCACTGTCAGCTCGGTTTCTCTGTCTCAGTAGAAAGCCTAATGGGATGTTTTATGAGGATGACAGAGACAGACACGGAAAGTGAGGCTTGCTCACCGGGGCTCCCTGGAAAGCTTGGGTCATTCGCGGCGGCTGGAATTGTTCTTCAATGACAGCCAGCTCTTCAGTGCACTGGAATAAAGCTGCAAACCCGGGAGCGCATCTGCATTTCAGCCACTCTATCCGGGAACATAGCAGCTAGTTTTCCATTCAGAGGAGTGGCATTTCAGCCTCTGTAGAAAGAAAGACCAAGAGATTGTTTTGTCCAATATGTATCCAAATGTGTAGTACCTCAGAGATGAGGTATGAATCTTTACACTTACATGTTGGGGGAGGCTTCAGGGTGGAAAGGCAGGATTGATAAGAAGCCAGGACACAGGGGCACCTGGGTGGCTCAGTGGTTGAACATCTACCTTTGCCTCGGGTCATGACCCCGGGGTCCTGGGACGGAGTCCCACATCCGGCTCCCTGCATGGAGCCTGCTTCTCCCTCTGCCTGTGTCTCTGTCTCTCTCTGTGCCTCTCAAGAATGAATAAATAAAATCTTAAAAAAAAAAAAAAAAAAAAAAGGAAGCCTGGATGCAAAGTATAGTCACAACTCTCCTTTGTGACCCAGTATGTCACACAGCAATGGAGGGGGGGAAGGGATGGATAAAGAGAGAGAGACAAAAAAGAGAGAGAGAGAGACAGAGAGCAAAAGAGAGAGAACTCACTGGGGATAAGTTTCAAGCATTCCTCCATGACACCTTGTGTTTTCTACGGAGTAAAGGTAACAGAAGGTCATTCGCTGCTGAGAGATTTCAGAAATGTGTCCCTGCCTAACTTTATTCCTATCTAACAGATGCATGAATTCTGCAACTGGGTGGAGGGAAAAAGGAATGACGCTGAACAGGCACCTACTCTGTGCCACGCACTGTGCAAGTCTCATCCTCCAATCTTCTTAATCCTCAATGATGTCTCCTCTGAGATGTCAGTCTCTTTTTAGAGATGAAGAAATTGAAACTAAGACAGGTTAGGTTCCTTGCCAAGCATTACATAACCAGTAAGCAGCCTAAGATTCAAGTCCATGTGTGTCGGGCTCCCAAATTGAAATTTGTCCCCTGTTAAAATGTGACTGTCTCTGGAAAAGGTGGCATGTGGGACGTTATCAGTCATTTACACCATAGACTAATGAACTGACTCTACCCTTGCTTGAGAAAAAGTTTTACTTAAAAAGCCTAAACGTCCTAGATTCCACAAAGGGAAAGAAAGTACAGAAGAGAGGATGGTGATGACAAAGACGTAGATCAGTCACTTCCCAATTGTGCCCAGCCCTAAATTCCCTGGCAGCTTAACAAGCAGGTGGAAGGCAGGAGGGAAGATGTGACACATAAGGTCTTTCTTAGACTCTCATTTCCAGAAAGACAGATAGTGCAGAATGGAAATGCTGCTAAGGTTCCAAGAGCAAGCAGTGATGTTGAGAAGGGAGAGAGGGACTTACTGGTAATTGTGTGTAGCACAAGTCAAGGCCCAAAGGCAGCTGGCCCTACCCAGGCCACAGCCTGGCATGGTCTGCAGGGCCTCCAGGCTGACTGGGTCTGGGAATGATACCTCCTGGTCCCCTTAGAAACAGGGGACCAGCCTGCTCAGCACCACACTCGTGGCCCTGGGAGGTGGCACCATGGCTTAGAGTGGAGCATTGGAACTGGCTTTTTTACCTCCAACCTGTGTGGCCTCTAGCATGTTACCTGCCCTCCTGTCTCCTCATTTGTAAAATGAGAATCATAAGGCCTACCTCACGGGGTCATTGTGAGAATGATGGGCAGGTGGCACTTAGTAAATGGCAACTAATGCTACACATAATCTGCAGTCAGGTTACATGGGGGAATTGTGATCCAAAGGCCGTGGGGCCAAGTTGACTTAACCATCGATGTCACTTCAAGTCACCACCCAGTGTGAACCGAAGCGCAATGGGAAGAGCTGTCAGCTTCAAACACCAAACTACCTTCTTTATCTAAAGCCACAATGTCTGAAACTCCACATTCAGGATATATTCCTTTGGCACCTGCCCCAAACATCCTTTGACTGTTCCTTTGATGGGCAACACATTAAGTCTACCGATTAATTAGAGCGTCCAATGGCAGCTACCCACTGGAATTGTCTGGGTATAAAATAAGTGCTCATGCCAGGCCTCCCTCTCTGACCCCCTCCCCCCACCACCCAATTACACCTCTGGGAGTGGCCCAGGCATTTAAAAAAAGAATACTTGTCAAGTGTTTCTACGTTGCCAAATGTGTAGCCAAGGTTGAGGACCCCTGCTTTAAACTATTTCACTATGAAGAATATAAGCTCTAGCAGTCCAAGGAATACAGCAGTGTCCTCAGAGCTTACCACTGCACTTGGCACAAAAACAGTTAGCCTACAAGGTCATTGCTGTTGTTATTGAATGAAAATAAAGATGTTGATAGCTCTAAATGGACTGCAATGAGAGCCAGAGGCAAGGCAAGGGACAAAGCGCTGAAAGGCACACAAAGAAGAAATAGTCTCTGGGTTATTATAGAAGAGCAAGTCACACTTCTAAGGGAATTGTGCTGCTTGTTACTTGTAGCAGCAAAAGACAGACATCCTATAAGGAGGGGAAGATACTTACAGTAGGACTGGGAGAAAAAAAAGAAATGCTTCTCCAAGTTTCTAAAGTAACATAATGCAAAAAGATATATTTTTCAATTAAGTATTTCTACAAGTCCTGTTGGCAGTTGGAAATCATAGAAAACCACATGTTCTGGAATCAGAGGGCTCTGGCTTCAAATCTCATGCCTCCCACTTATTAACTGCATGACCTCCTAGATGGAGGTCGGGGGGGTTTTTTTCCTGTATTTTTTAAAAGCCTCTCTGATCCTCAGTTTCTAGATCTATAAAAGCATGAGTAATATTATAGCTCTCCCAGGGAGGATAAAGGATGCTGGGTGAACCGTGCTGGCACGCAGTAGGTGACTGATCCATGTAAATTCCCTCTCTCTGCTCTCTCCTTTCCTCCATTCCATCCTAGCAAACCAGGTGATGTATGACTCTGGAGAGAACACCTTTTCAAAAGGAGAAATCAGATTAATGCTTGCTACTTTCTTCTTCTTTTTTTTTTTAAGTAGGCTCCATGCCCAATGTGGGGCTTGAACTCACAACCCCAAGATCAAGAGGCTCCAAGACATGGCTCTAGGGTATAAGTCTATCTGGAGGACACAAGGAAGTCTACACCTCCCAGCAAATGAGGAGTGAATGTACAAATGAATTATTTATATATATGTGTTTTGCCTCCAAGGTTTGAAGCTCTTTAAAAGTAAGGTTTGTGCTTTCTTCTATTTTTTGTATTGCCCCATCATACTTAGCATAAGCCTAGCACACAGTAAGTTTTTGATAACTATTTCTTGATGCCAGCCCACTTAACTTTTTTCTATTTTTCATATTTATTTCCATCTTCCAATTCAACATCACCATGACTCTCAGAGACAAAACAATCCTGTCTTTCAGTTGCAAACTTCAGAAAGAAAATGCTTGAGATGGTGGCCAGGGTGGATTCTAAGATCAAACACTAAAATCTGAATACTGACATTTGTAAACCCGTTGTGGCAGGCTGAATAATGGTCCCCTCAAAGACATTCACATCCTAATTCCTAGAATCTGTGAATAAATACATCACCGTACATTTGCAGATGTAATTCAGTTAAGGATGTTGAGATGGGGAGATTATTAGATTTTGGGGGGTAGATCCAATGTAATCATAAAGGTCCCTTAATTATGGAAGAGGGAGAGAGAATAGCTAGTGTCAGAGTGATGTGGTGTGAGAGTAACTCAACCAGTCATTGCTGACTTTAAAGATGGAAGGAGCCATGAACCAAGAAATACAGACATCCTCTAGAAGCTAGGAAAGGCAAAGAAAAAGATTCTTCCCTGGCATCTCTAGAAGGAATACAGCCTGCTAACGTCCTTATTTAAACCCACTGAAACCCATTTCAGACTTCTGACCTCCAGAAACATAAGGTAATCAATTTGTGTTGTTTTAAACCACTTAAGTTTTTGGTAACCTGTTACAGAAGCAATAGGAAACCATTATACCAACCGTATGTTAATTTTCTTTCTGGAAACTTTTCTGATTGTACTGAACTATCAAGTCCAGTTGAGAAGAATGTTTAATAAGCCAAGGATCTTTTGAACACACCACTTACTTTTCTGAACCACATTAATTTCCTCTTTGTCTATGTATTAATACCTAATGATCTATAGATAAAAAATCACCAGTAGGTGACATTTCTAACACAGAGTATACCAACATAAAAGTGTTCAAGTTAGAAGTTGCAACTTATTTTTTTCTATTAGTTTTATTCTTTAAATTTGCAATTCAGTGTTTTGTGCAATGCGATAGTCAAACAATTAACTCATTGTACAATATGGGTCACTACCAATAACAGAATGGATGCTGGCCAGTATTCTCTACCAGGGCACACCAGATAAAAGTCAGCCCTGATATTGAATGGCCTAAAAATTACAGATATCTCCTTTTGCATATGTATATGGATAAGGTCTAAAGAATTCATTTTGCTATTTTATAACACCTCCCACTTCCCAATCCTCAATTAGAATCCATCATATATAGCATGGTCGTGCATAAATCCCGGTGACAACTTCTACTCATAGTTAAAATAGCTGGGGGAAGTGAATTCCAGAACTCTGGACCTGCCACCAAGAACCTTTGAAGTACAAAATAAAGATCTAAGTATTTTTGGCAGAATTGCACACGTAATCTGGATAAGATAATTTAACCCAAAGGAATAAGGTAAGACTTTTCCGAAGACTCATTAGTGAGAAGCAAAGATAAACAGGTTCATCCATCAATCATAGCTTAATAGTCCCATATCTTCACTTATAAACCACCCTCACAAAAGTCTCATCACACTCCTCGAACACCTCTCTCCCCATTGTAGTGGCAAGAGAAGCTGAATACCTGAAACAGGCATTGCTGGTTTCTTGGCCTCTTGGCCACCATCCCTCCTTTCCTTCCCTTTTTTTTTTTTAAATTTTATTTATTTATTCATGAGAGACAAAGAGAGAGAGAGGCAGAGACACAGGCAGAGGGAGAAGCAGGCTCCACGCAGGGAGCCCGAAGCGGGACTCCATCTCAGGACTCCAGGATCATACCCTGGGCTGAAGGCAGACACCCAACTGCCAAGCCACTCAGGCATCTCCCTTCCTTTCTTTTAGTTCAGGTCTTCCCCCTTTCCTTGACTCAGAGAGCAAATCTTGATTAATCTTAACTAATTACAGTAATTTCATCTCCTTTGCCAGTGATTGGTTTAGAAAGAAGCATGGATCCAATCTTGACCAATGTTACATAAGAACTTGCTTAGAGGATTCTGAGATTTCCTTTCAGATAAAAACAAATAACATGGGAAAGGCAGCCTATCTTCTGCTGATGTCCTATAGATGTCGTATAGAACTTATAAAAGTCTAGATTATTTATTCTGTAGATGTTGACTACTGTAAAGTTGTCAATCTCATAAATTTAGGCTTTACTGATTTCTTATTTTCAATAAGACAATGACTTAATTGAATTTTACCTTTGCTTCAAAAGAATCTTACAAAACTGGCAGCCTGGGTGGCTCAGCAGTTTAGTGCCGCCTTCAGCCCAGGGCATGATCCTGGAGACCCAGGATCGAGTCCCACATCAGGCTCCCTGCATGGAGCCTGCTTCTCCCTCTGCCTGTGTCTCTGCCTCTCTCATGAATAAATAAATAAAATTTTTTTTAAAAAAAGAATCTTACAAAACCAATTCGCAGTGTAAATAACATTTTAGAAAGCATAAAGAGGTCCTAAATAAAATGATGAGTAAATGGATGGATCTATGACATTATAATTTGTTCATTCATTTATCTAATCAAGAATTAATAAGGACCCTTCAGCAGTGATTATAAAACCCCATCTTTGAGGAATAAGAGATTCAATAAGACCAAGTTGTATCAAAATAATCTTTTTTTTAAACAAAATATACTTTCTCCTACAATGGTAGATGATGACACTAATAATAGCACATACTAATTTTACCAAAGCATTCAAAAAATCTTCTAGGTGACACTTCTTTAAATATAAATTTTTGTACAAAATATTCTAGAATTCAGTCATTAATTAAAAGTAATGACTATTAAGGCTGACATCTTAATAAGTCAAAATTCGTGAGATACAAACTTACTTTCCAATGACTACACAACGTCCTATTCTGTGTGACAAACTTTGAAAGTTCCTCTTTTAAGTATACAGTGCTATTGATTATTCCTTGCTTTGAAATAATTGGACAATGGAACACTGAGTGATTCATATTTCTTAAGGGATTAGAAGGGGACAAAGGAGATAAACATTCAGCTGATCAGTTTCAGACAAATCATTAGATTTGCCCATATGTCACAGTGGTTCCCCTTCTTTTCCCAGAAATGCTCATGGTATTAATTTTGAATAGCTGAACTTTGGGAAGCCTGTACATCATAAGTGTAAGTGGATGCACAATAGAGTAATCATCACATGAGGACAGCCTATTACAGATTGGCACTCCTTCTGAAAAAATCAAACAGAAGGAAAGAGAGTCATGGTGGTGGGTTCATCTCTTGGAAATCCTTTCCGATTGGCAACTAGTTGGTGTTAAAAGTCTGGGCTCCACCAACTGTCACTGGTTGGTCAGCAGCAATTTCTCTCACTGCTTTTCCCATGACGCAAGCAAACAGACACTACTTTTGTTCTAGTTCACCCCCACGCCTGAAAGGCACAAATGCCTTCTTGATGGATTGGCTCCTGGAATTGTGCAGCCCCCACAGCTGATTTCCTTTCTGGCAAGCTGCCTCCTGGTAAACATCGATGGGATGAGCAAGAGGATGTGTGGGTACAGAGCAGTGATACAGGGCTTTGACTATGATTATGCTTTTGGTCATCATCATTTCCAAATTGCATATTATGAACATAGATTGTATTGGGGATGTTGAGGATGGAGGGAAAGGCTTGTGCATTTCTATTCAGGGAATAGTTATCAGAGTTTATCATCTCCAAACTTCTATTGCTTTAGACTTGGAGGAAGAAAGGATGCACAGCAGAGTCTTCCTATGCTAGAAAATAGTAAGAGATTCACTTCAGGTTCAGCTTCATCATTACCCTCTCCCGCTTGGCTATCTTTTACAGACCTTATACCCACATTGGAAGATAGGCATGTTTCTTTATTTTAGGGTGATTCTCCCAGACGCAGATTCTGAAGATTTGTTTTATAAGGGGGTAGAGGAGTTGGATGGTGGACAGGGTGAGGGAAAAGCCAAGTACCACAGTGATTTTAGGGAAAGTTTCACAAAGGGTATTTTGAGTCTGATCTTCCAGGAGAACTCTGGAGTGTGGATTAAACCCCCAAGACTCCCCAGTTGAGGCCATAGGTCTGGACTTTCACTCTCTTCTGCCAGTCAGTCATTGGCTAAGGGTCCCACAGGGAGATATAATCCCTCAGGTGCTCTGGCTTCCAGGATGCAGACAAATGAAGGGGCAGTCTTCTGAGAGAGTCACAAGTGTGAACCTATACACAAAACACTCAGAAGCCTGAGAAGAGAACACCAAAATGGTAAAATGGATCAGAGGGATCTGAGTAGAGCAGTGCAGGTCCCCTACTCTCCTGGTCAGAGATGCTATATTCTTTAGCTAAAGTTTGTTCCAAAGATGTCAATGCCTGTCTCAGGAAACTATCAGAATCTGGTTTTTGTGACAGTCGTAACAGAACCCAAATTCAATATAATCAGTACACATACAAATCATAAGTTACAGTCTGTACTTTAAACTGATCTGGTCAAAGGAATCCTGAAAAACCATTAGACTTACTGGTATTTGGTTTTGCTCCTTTCTCTGCGGCCCTGGTCCACCAACACCAATTCCCTCCATTTGCTTTAGCTTCACTAATCTTTTACATTCATAAACACACTCTCCTTCAAAAAGGCTTCCCTGGTAGCACCACTGCTTGAACTCCTACCATTTAATGAACATTCAGAATCTGCCCCAGGTTATTAATTTTGTATATGCACCCACCCACCCCACCCCCACATATATACACACACACACAAAAAAATTTATTAATTTCACAAACAAACTGCAAGATCCCTGGCAAAGCTCAGTAACCACTTCTGCTCAAGGAGAGCCTTAACCTTTGTCCCACTTGCCTCAGGCAATTTTTATGAAGACATAAAGATATTTGGGGTAAATAAAAAAAAAGTGTAAAAGAACTAAATAGTATAAGGTGACATGTTTATCAACTAGTCCATAGAAATATCATTCACCCATTTGAACTTGCTTCTTCTCTCTCCAAAGGAAAAATATGGATTGGTGAACATTTTTGGAATTTGTTTTATAATTTTTTTTTTTTTCCCAATACAAAGATTTGTTTATATGCATTTTGGGAAAAAAAAATCCAGTTGTTCATTAAACTGCTGTACAGTTTTATATATTTTCTCATTCCTTCGTTCCAACTCAAAATATGGAAATGTATTTCTGTGGAACGAGGAGGGGCATGTGCTCAGTTTATTTAGTAAGGAGTGGTGAAAATTTATGCCAAATATTTCCCTTCTAGGTCAAAAAAGTATGTTCTCTTGTAAATAACTGAATGTAAAAGATCCATCAGATGGCCAGCAAGTAGCTGAAAGTGCTTCCTAAGTCAGCCCTTACTCTGGGAATCAGAAAAAGGAAGAAGACTTGAAGCTCAGATAGATCTGAGAGCTCTGACAACTTGGAAAATCACAAGTAAAGCTGCTGTCGAAGAAGGTAAACAAGGTCCTTTGCAATTTATTCACACCTAATTCTTCAGCTCTTCATTCACTCACTCTCTCAACATCCATCAGGCAACTAGTGTATGCAAAATTTGGGGCTGGGTGCTGAGCAGAACATTATTAGGCTTTTTACTGAAAGTCTGAATCATTTGTGGACCTGGGCTATTACTGAAATCACAGAGCAGTAAAGCGCATTATATCAAGAGAACACAAAACTGAACAAAGCCACCTTTTAAAGTCCCCCTTTTAATATCAGGTTGACCCGCTCTTCCTATTTTGCCCATCTGCTAACCTTTAGAAATATTTTTCTTATTGCTGATAAGGTCAGCTGGTGATCACCCTGTCTCCCCTCTGTAGTACATAAAGAGTATCTTTGTTTTCCTCAGCATGAACTGAGAGGCAAGTCCAGGGAACAGTGAAACACCCAGGATGGAAATGAGGTGTCTTTGTGACAGTAAACTCTTTCTTTGGCCCCCATTATTGAGATCAACATGACTTAGTCACCGGTGGATGAAACCAATGATTGTTTTACTCTGCCTACCCAGAGTCACTCACTGAGTCAGTGGGTAAACTGGGATCAGAACCCAGCCTTGTCTTACCGAGGCTGAGCGGTTCTACTATATTTATCTAGGGTCTCATGATTCTTAGTGCTTTTGCGCTGCCCTCTAATTTGCACTGTGCCTGCTATAATATCTAAACGGGAAGTTGCCAGCTAAAATGGTCATTATCCGAGAAATCTATTTAAACATGTTTATAAGGTCAAATGAAGTGGGTGGTGGATAAGCTAGACAGAAAACAACACAAGCTTTGGCTCAGCATAGCCCGTGAAGCTAAAGCAAAAAGAGAGTAATGTTTAATGTCAAGCCAGCACATGGTAGGAAAAGGCAATCTAAGCAAAATTATATCTAAATGTAGGAATGAGCAATCAAAATATTCCACCAACCAACTGATTTCTATTTAAGAAGCAGAACAATGGTTTGACTTATCTTTATTTAATGGATCAAGACCTTGAGGCAGCATGTCAATAGGGTCTCAAATCTAAACTTTGGAAAGGATCTTTATAGATATAGTGCATTCCAACAAGAGTGAAGAGTTGAGATAATTAAGAAAAATGTCCAGAATCAACCAAAATTCATCTTTGATGGACTTAACAATAGGTACTAGTGAGTACTATAGGACCACAGCGAAATTAGGAAATTGGGGGAAAATCTAATCTCTCTGGGAGCCCAACCTAGACTTCCTACACATTCAAGACTTTGAAAAACACCTTTCAGTTCCAAAAAACCTACATGTCAGTTTAGAGCCAACCACCACATTACATGAGCCTCCAGGCTCTGCTTAACTGTCTTTGAACATCAAAGAGAAAGAAGGAAAAGGGTATGTCCTCTCCCTGTTTTCTAAGAAATAGGGATACGAGTTGGAAGGCTTTGAGTAGCAAAAGAGAAAGGTAGCATCTAAAATGTTCCCTACATGTTCTGCATGAACGTGAATGCTAGTCAGAGACTCAGCAATTAAATAGATTCTATGCAACTGAAAGATCCCATATGGTTGCTACTGGAAAACGTGACAAGACATGGGCATCAAGTAATTAGGTCATAGAGGAGAGTTAATATTTCTTTTTCACTATGAATGAAATTAATTTAATAAACTCCTATCCATACAAAATTCACTTATAAATATTATTTCTTCCTGGAGTTTGATGTGGCATGGTTTGGGCTAGAACTGCATAACATTTGTTCTAGATTCCTTCTACTCTATCATAAAATTTAAGCTCTTTTTTGTCCCTTTCTTTCTGGTCCTAACTCTCATTTCTAATGATTCTAGAAATGACTTAATCAGGTCATTGCTATAAGAAAGAAAAGGAGAGAGAGAGAAAGGTAGGGGAATATTGGAAAAGAAGCTGGGGAAAGGAGGGTCAAGCAGAAAGAAAGGAGAGATTGGAGAATGATCAGGGAGTGGGACATGGGCAGATGAAAGTAGCTTTGATATAGTGAAGCAATGATCTCCTTAGAAGCAGCTGATCAATTTTGCAGCCATTAGCATGTGTTGCTACTGAGCACCTGAAATGCACCTGGTCTGAATTCCAATGTGCTGTAAGTACAAAACACACACCAGATTTTGAAGAATTTTGTACAAAGAAAAAAGAAAGATTGCAAAGTATTAATATTTTCATATTGATTGCCTTTTAAAATTATAATATTTCAGATGTACTGTTGACCCTTCAACAACACAGATTTGAAATATAATGCACATTTGTTTTGGTAAATACAGTATACGAATGTAAACATATTTTCCCTTCCTCGTGATCTTTTTTCTCTTCCTTATGATATTCTTTTTTTTTCCTTATGATATATTTTTTTTAATTTTTATTTATTTATGATAGTCACACAGAGAGAGAGAGAGAGGCAGAGGTGCACACAGGCAGAGGGAGAAGCAGGCTCCATGCACCGGGAGCCCGACGTGGGATTCGATCCCGGGTCTGCAGGATCGCGCCCTGGGCCAAAGGCAGGCGCCAAACTGCTGCGCCACCCAGGGATCCCGCCTTATGATATTCTTAATACCATTTTATTTTCTCCAGCTTCCCTAATTGTAAGAACACAGTATATAATACATAGAACATACAAAACGTGTGTGAATCAACTGTTTATGTTACTGGTAAGGCTTCCAGTCTGAAGTAGGCTATTAGCAGTTAAGTTTTGTGGGAAGTCAAAATTATTTATTTACTTATGTATTTATTTATGTATTTATTTATGTATTTATTTATTTATTTATTTATTTTTTGGAAGTCAAAATTTATATGTGGATTTCTGACTGTATGGGGGAGTAGGTAAGTGCTCCTAACACCCATGTTGTTCAAAGGTTAACTGTATAGCATTAAATATGTTATTAAAATTAATTTCATCTGTCTTTTAATTTTTTAATGTGACCACTAGAAAAAGTAAAATTACATATGTGGCTCAAGTTATGTTTCTTCTTATTTTTTTAAAGATTTTATTTATTAATTCATGAGAGGCAGAGACATAGAGGGAGAAGCAAGCTCCCTCCCTGCAAGGAGCCTGATGTGGGACTCAATCCTGTGACTCCAGGATCACACCCTGAGCTGAAAGGCAGACGCTCAACTGCTGAGCCACCCAAGCGGCCAACAAGTTATGTTTCTATTACACTTCAGGAGAAGTGGTTGAATGGCTTCTATTCCCTCCACCATCTCTACCACAACAATCCCCAAACTCTCAGTCTGAAATTCAAGTCCTGACACAATTATAAACCCTTTAACAGCAATGTCAATGCCTGGAGTTTCTTTGGGGAGGCAGGTGATGTATCTGTCTAGCAGCTTCTCGTCCTTGGGAGGCAGGTCCATGGCCAACACACAGGAGCCATCAGATAAGGCTGTCCTCAGACCTGCCCTGTGCAATTGCTGAGTGCAGCTCCAGGCTCTCAGGGGCCTGTGGGACTCCAGACTCCCCACTTCAGCCCCAGGGGCCCCTGGCTTTGTCTTCCTCACAGTCTCCTTGTCACAGTATTTTCTCCCCCAGCCACCTTTCCAAGGATTTATCATTTTCTCAAACATAGGTACTTTCAGCATAATTTTGGGTAAACCAAAAAAAGGATAAAAATCTTTTATGACTCATAGACCACAATACATCAAAGGACTAGAGCATGTTTAGGGTGCTACAGAAACTTTTTTGGCGATTTGGGAGCAAAGATTAGAATGACAAAAGGCTCCAGGTGGAAAGAAAAAGGAGAGTGCAAGGGGAAGGAAGTAGAACTGGAAGAAGGCAGGCAATTGTCAATGGCTTAGATTCATCTGGTGTGTCTTTGTAAAGTCACTACAGGCCACAGACAGTGGGGGACTGTCTATGGTGGAGCTTCTAGCACACATGCACAGTCTACCTATTTTCAGGATTGCTTGGAGCTATAGCAGAGCCCAGGTCCATTTCAAATGTGAATATGAATACAAATGCTGGAGTGGAAACTCTATACCACTACAGGAGATGTGGCACAAATCAGATGCTCCACACAGGATGGGCCAGTGGCACCATGTTGTTCTGGATGAACTATTCATCAGCCAGGAAGCTTATCCTTTGCACGGAGCACTTTCCACTCATGGCACTTCCCGTACTGAAGCAGTAGAGGCTTTATGTGAAAAAAAAACCCACGTCCTTGTCCCAAAGCACGGCCAACTCAACCAAGAGCTCAAAGGATCCAACAGTTTATGCTGTAGCTTAATATAAGCATTTACACGGCATAACAAGTAATTCTGTATCTGATCTACCCCTCGGCAAATCTGATGGGGAAAAAAAAATCACATGTTTTCATGGTCATCCCTGAAAGTTTGGGGGATTAATAGTAATCTCCTTTCTTCTGTCTTTTCTTTTGTCACCCTTTACGTATCAGTTGGGATTGGGTTAAATCTGGTGATTGCCAGGCAGACATTAGCATAGAGGCCAGAGAGATCTCTGAGCGAGCTTTTCACTACTCACCCCAATTTGGAAGGTTCCTGTGACTTTAGATTAATAGATGCCTGCTGGGTTGTCAGCAAGCCTTGTTTAGGCCAGGGACCTGAGAACTCATCCTTTTTGGAAGTTCCCAAAGGACAGCATTAGGTTTCCTTCCTTCCTTAAAATTTGGGTCCTGATGTACAGAAACAATTCAGGATTTTGGTGTAGTGTGGCCGAGACTGTCCACCTATTATCCCTTCCTATCTTACCAAACTAACCCTAATTTTATTTCAGGAAACAATGTGACCAGCTGAAAGACTATTTCTCAGCCTCCCTTGTAATTAGGAGTGGCCTCTGAGACATAAGGGCATTTGTCAGGTGAGACTTAAAGGGAAACTCCTTAAAAGAGTAGTAGACGGCTGGTATATGCCCTTTTGTCCCCTGCTCCCATCTCCCTTTTTCTTTCTTCTTGTCTAAACCCTAGAAGTGGTGGCTGGAGCCTTAGCAGCCATCTGAGACGATGAAGTGACCCCAAGGATGGAAGGTAAGATCTAAGGATGATTAAAAAGAAGAATAAAAGGAACCTGGAACACTGATGGTCTTATAAGCATTCATAACAGTCTGCATTACAGACCTACTTCTTTTATAAAAAAAGAAAAATAAATCTGTTTCTTAAGCCACTGTCACTTGTGTTTTCTGTTGTAAGCTATCCAACTTGATTCTAACTGATACATGTAGAAAGAATTCTAGGTCAATTATCCAGAAATTAATTTCTGTAAAAGCCATTCATTAATTAATTTGCTAAATTATGTTTGCTTAAAACTTGTTTCTAATAATTACTTAAGAGATGTATGCCAATTTGTATTTTTATGAAGCCTTTTAAAGTTCACTGAATGGGGGGGTAATTTCTCCTTGTTTCTGCTAACTTTGAACATATAATGAATTTCAAGGATTTTATAAAAAATAAAGGTCTTTTCCCAAAAATTGTTCAATTTTATATCTACAATCTTTCACAGAGAAGTAATAGTTTAGAAGTAAAAGTTAACCAGTTGTGTGGGAATTGGGAAATTGTGACTAGGAATACCTTTACATATGTGTCCTCCATGCACAAATACCCAGCAGCCCTGTGTGCACTCATACACACATAGGCACCCGGGCCCACATGCAAACTTCACGTTCACATTCATACAGACTTGGTTTGTCCCTCCGACAAAAGAAAGTTTCCACTTCATCTATGAGAATCAAATTACATTTAAGGGAACGTCATCCCATTCATATATGAAATATTCAGCTTTGGAGAAGTCCTCAGAATTATCTGAAATATGAAATACTCATGAAATTGACATTCAGTAGAATGCACTGACAAATGCGTACATGAATGAGAAAAGACAGTGAGCTGTGTTCAAAGGATGACTTCATCAGATTTGGTATGCCATTTATGTTTACTCATAATAAGCATTTGGACATTTTCTTTTTGCTAATTTGATGGTTCAACCTTATGATCTGGTTTCTTTCTGAAAATGGCTAAGTCAATTGTTCTGTCATCTTTTCTTTTCAGATTTGTAGAATGGGAGTGCTAACAATTTCACAGAACTGTAGCAAGGATGAAGTGAGATAATGCACACATGTGTCCCTGGTATACTACAGACAGATGCTCAACAACTACTGGCCTTAATGAATGGCCATAAGAATGACTGGGTATTGGGTGAATGCATGCTCCTGAGCTCATCCATCTTCTGATTCTGTTCCCTATGTCCTCTAGAAGCCCTGAGCAACCCATCTCTGTTCTGGAACGCTCTCTGATGCTCCATGTATGTCCTTATCTAGGCAAACAACTTCCTTTATCAACTTCCAGCCTCAACTCTGCCCATGGCCCCACCCCAGCTTCCTCTCACACCCCTTCCTCTGGCTTTGCAAGAGCTTCCAGCACATGGGCCACTCCCTCGCACCACATATGTCACACAATTTCTGTAATTGCCTATTAACTTGTCTGTCTCTCCCATTTATTCATATTTATATCTGCAGTGTCTACTGTAACCATCTCCTGTCAGTCTTGAGAGAGATATTCTGAGACCATCATGGATCTCTAGATTTGTCAGTAACTAACTTTCTTTCTTTCTTTTTTCTTTCTTCTAAGGTTAATATTTTTAAGTTCAATGCCCATCATTAATTTTATTCAGACAGCCTGAGTTCAAACCTCAGCTCCACCACCTACAAGTGGAGACCTTGGGCAAGTCATTTCATCTGTGATGAAACTGTGTTTCGGTTTCCCCACTGGTTCCAACAGTGCCTATTCTCAAAGGGTTGTTCTATGAATTAAATGAGTAGATACAGAAGAAAGTCCTTAGAACAGTGCCCAGAACATAGGAAGCATTAAGACTCACCTCCAACAAATAATTGAGTGCCGACCTTCAACAGGCACTGTGCCACACAGCAGTGCTGCAGTAGGGGAGGGAACACAGATCACCCCTGCCCTCCTGAAGCCTACAGCACCCTAGCACCTTTCCTCGGCTCTCCCTCAGAGATTTGGTTTCAAATGTGTCCTAGGAGTCTAGGAACTTGCATTTTTAATGCTGGTTGGTCATTGAACCAAACTTCGAGAAACACTGAAAACAAATCTAGTCCAGTGTTCTGTACAGGGTTTAAGTTTCTGCTGCAGTTCAATCACAAATTGTTGTATATCCTGAACCTCTGAGAGGAGCCAGACCTTGGAACACCAGTGGCCTCAGCGACAGAGTATGGCTTATGGTGGGGGGATGGAATTTCATTTCTATGAAAGGTTTAAACACACATATGTGTGTGGAGGGTGGGTGAGGAGCAGGGGAGACAGGGAGGTCTCTCCAAGTATTCATGATCCCATGTTGTACTTTTGGAAGTGAGCAAGAACCACAAAATGGTTAAGTTTCATAATTGTCTGACCACTGTGTTCCTATCTTCCCCCAAAAAAATACTACCTTGGAAACAACCACTTTTGAGTTTGATCATAGCATTAAGTAGATTGGCTGAGGACAGAATAAATTCAAACAAATTTTAGTTACATTTGGGGCCATATATCTGCAGTGAAGTGTTCATTTCTAGTGATGTGGAGGCCATTCCCCTCATCTTTATTTGAAGAGACAGTGGGGCAGACTTGCTAGTCACCACTCCTGTTTCTCACAAATCATTTTGTTGGGATGTGTGAGACACCCAGCAAGAAATCCACAACTCCCAGATAGAGTTATAGGCCATGAGGTGTGAGCAGGAGAGCTTGTGTGTGGAGCTTAAAGGAGGCCAGGCCTCGAAGGTCTGTACCATGTACCTCTGTGTTCCTCCCAGATCTTCCCAGATACCTCAGCCTTGGTATCCTTAAGCTACTGAGCCAATATCACTAAACCACTTACTTCTGGACTTTTTGAAAGATGAGAAAAATAAATCCCCTTTGCTTTCCCTTAAACATCTTCGCTGCCATGACTGGTGGTAAATACGGACCCATTTATTTCCCTGAACTAAATGAGAATTTGACTCTGCATGTTAGGAAAAAATAAAATAAAAAACTGTCTTTGTGGTTTTTCCTCACATCTTTAAGTTTATTACTCTCTCATTATTTTGATCATTTAAATTTTATTTAACAAAAATAGTACTGCTAATAAAAATCACAGTTGCTTAGATAAATTTAGGCATAAGAAAGCCTTCAAATGGCAAACAGCTTTAGAAAACTTATAGCACCTATCCCTTTAAAAATCACCAAAGAGGGATCCCTGGGTGGCGCAGCGGTTTAGCGCCTGCCTTTGGCCCAGGGCGCAATCCTGGAGACCCAGGATCTAATCCCACGTCGGGCTCCCTATGCATGGAGCCTGCTTCTCCCTCTGCCTGTGTCTCTGCCTCTCTCTCTCTCACTGTGTGCCTATCATAAATTAAAAAAATAAAATAAAATAAAAATCACCAAAGAGTAATTATTTGGAGCTTAAAATAGGCAGCTACAGTTGAGTATTTCAGGAAATATCTTGCCCTGTTAACTTTCAGAAATTGTCTAGACCAAAAAGCTATGTAGCTAATGCGGTAATGATCAGAAGCCACCATTTATTCCATCAAATGACTGGTTTCTATCAGTCTGAAGGCCAGCTGAGGTTAATGAACCACACCTATGTCCTTAAGAATGCTTATAAATCAACCTCAGGTGGGGTCACTCATTAATGTAAAGGTATCCAGTAGAGATGAACTTTTTCTCCTCCTGGGCAGTTGAGATGATGATCACAAACAATTTTAAGGTAATTCTGGAAACAATATCATGCAATTTAGACAAGCACTGAATTTATCTCCCCAGACACTGAACAGGATGTGATTTCAGGTCTAATTCTAAAATGAAGGAAAATAATTTTAACTTGCATTCAGGTATCTACGAAGCATCTCAGTATTGGGAGTGAATAAATTCTAGGCAAAATCTTTCCCACATAGAAAATTCAACTGCTGGTTCTTTCCATAAACTACATCTACAAAGGCCCAACATCATTTTTCCTCTCCTAATTGCTATTATGAGACAATAAATTTCTTATATGGGAATAATGCAAATATAACTGCATGGCACATGTAGGCCATGTGTTCTAGCAAATCCATAAAAAGGTTTCATTTGTATTTTTGATGAAAGGTACAACAATCTTCCAAGAGCATTAATCATTAATTTTGGAAACAGAGGATTAATACGTGACTTATCTCAATACTGGAATAGGGCTCAGTAAATATCTGTCAAAGAAAGATTCATTCATTCAACAACAAATATTTAGTGAGCCTTACTATGCTGGAATTTAAGAATCGTGCCTTCCCTGGCTAAAGTGGCATTTGTATGTAATAATGTGAATGATGTTCATATGACATTTTAAAAATGTGTTATAGTTTAAGGTTTTCTGAAACGAAATACCCAAGATACATTATTTTCAGGATCCAGAAGGGTATTTTATAATAACGGAAAAAAAGTGTAGCCTTACAAGGAATTAGACCGGAAACAGTAGAGCTATCAGACCCAAAGTCAGTTCCTCCACCTGGGGTCACATGGCCTCTTGTTTCTGCCTTTGTCTGCATAGGAGCAGCATTCTATTTTTCCCTTCAGCACACTAACCTTTAACACTTCTGCCTGACATCTTATTTCACAACAAAAGTTCAGCTTAAAAGTTCAGCTGAATCTGGCCAGCATCTTAGAATCCTAATTCTGCATCCTGGGGGAAAAAGATTTGCTTGGTTCAACCTAGCCTGAGTGTCCCTCACTCATCCAATCAGCTTGACAATGAGGGAGAGTTTACACAATAAAGATATACCATAGGGTCTAGCAGGAGAGGTTCTCAGAGACCCAGAGCATGGGTTCGGCTGCCACCTCCAAATTTTTTCTCCACTTGAACTGTACAGAAAAAAATCTTCAGTTGTGGGCTTTAGTATAAAGATAATCACCTAATTTTGAACCTCACTCAACTTTGCAGAAAACCTACCAGAACAAATTTCTCTCTTTTAGCTGGAAGAAAAGTTGCAATTCATTGCTTGCTTCTCTAAGAAGAGCTAACTTCTTTGAACATAACAAACCATCTCACTTTTTTTTTTTTTTAAGAATGAATTAAGAGATGTGCATATTCCTGAGCTTCATTCAAGTTTTTTCCATGTATTTTCCACTGGAGTCTTATTAGTATTTTTATAGTTCCTCAGCCTGATTTCTCTCCTAAAATGTATCACCCCACTTAGTTATGGGTATGTTTGACCCAATTTACGTGATTGCACTGGCTTGGAAATCTCACTGCTTTCATAACATAATGTAGTCCTCAGAAACACTCCCTCAATTCAAATTAAAACCACGAACATATAAATTGCCCATCTTCCCAATACTCAGCTCAACAGTTTACATCTATTTCAAATTTTCCAATATCATCTTCTGGAACCAACTCTTTGGCCTGTCTCAAACCCTCTCCTGTGGTTTCTTCAAGACAACTCTTACCCATGGTGACACGGTGAGAAAAGTTTCACTTCAAGCCTTCTTTCTATATGGGAAATCACATCAAAGCTTTTCCCATTGCTCCAATTTCTACAAACTAATCTCAGTGAAAAATTATAAAGCTGATGAATATTAAAACATGTGGAAACACAGTTTATTAAATACAGCTTCCTTCTTGGACATGAGACACTGATTCAACTCAGCTATTCTCATTAGAAGATGTTTATCAGATGAAAGCAACAGGTTCCCAATCTAACCTGCATTATGACCTCCCCGAGGGTCTCACTTTCTCAGTAGAGATAAAAACCTTCTCAGAATAAAACTGAGTGGGATGCCTGGGTGGCTCAGTGGTTGAGCATCTGCCTCCGGCCCAGGGTTTGATCCTGGAGTCCCGGAATCGAGTCCCACATCAGGCTCCCTGCATGGAGCCTGCTTCTCCCTCTACCTGTGTCTCTGCCTCTCTCTCTCTCTGTGTCTCTCATTAATACATAAAGAAAATCTTAAAAAAAAAAACTGAGTTTCCATGTGTTTATTAAAAATACTATTTACTTAGCTCTTCTAAAAAGTTTTCTTCAAGACACATCCACACGAATTACCTTACTCTATCCTTACAAGTCTATGAATGAAGCAACATTAATAATGAAGGGACAATATTATCCATCCTATTTTAAAGGTGAATCAACAGAGGCCTGAAATAACTAGCTTTTAGACATGGACACAGCCTTCCAAAGGAGCTTTGCCCTGACCTGTAGAATGAAAGGGTGAACTGAGGCTTCCCTAAAGTCATGTCCAGTACTATTTAACTTTTAATTCATATTTTCTCAACAGAACACACAGTTTAGTGATAGAGCTGAGGAAGAATTCAGAATCACGTCCAAGTTCTTTGCTGAGGAGTAGCAAAATTTCATAAGAACATACAAGCAAACAAAAAAAGAGGATGTTACAATCCCAGAGTCCAAAGTTGCCAAGTTTGAGTTTCTATTTCTAAGGTTAGGACAATACTCAGAGTGATTTACAGAAGACCATGTAAGTAATTCTAAGGGTAAAGCTCAGTTTTCATTGGCATAATCTTAGCAACAAGTATAATATTTGAAGAACAAAAAAAAAAAAAAAAAAAGAAAGAAAGAAAAAGTTTATCTTTCAAGCAATAAAATGGTCATGTTGAAAAATTCCATCCATTTTCCAGCCAAATGGCCCAAATAAAGTTACAAATGCAAGTGCACCTGGAGCAATTTTTCAAAATGGAAAGGTTTTTATACAAGTAACATAGTTTTCACAAAGATCGTCTTTGGATCATGGCTTGTTGCCTGGGCCAGATTTAGCTAACAGGTCAGAGGCAAAGCACTCTGAGCTCAGCACGGGACTGCTGAAATTCTGCTCTCAAGTGTGTGCTTGAGCTGCAGTGGATGCTTACCCTCTGGGATGCAAAGGTCCCACCACTTGGGGACATTGAGCCCCTTGGTTCAGGAAGCCTGTCACCAGAAAACTTACTCTCCTAGACCAGCTGTGAACACAGCACTGCTTGGCCGAATCTTTAACCAAATAAAAACCCTGGACCAAGTTACACAGCTCTGCCTAGATCAATAGTTCCAGTTTGGAAGGTCTGCCCTTGTGATCTTTTGTATGGGCTTATGATTGAAATGATTATATTTTCTGTCTGGAGTGTCTTCTTTTTAAAAAACAGCCTTTTGAGATATAACTGGCACACATCATAAAATTCACCAATTTAAAGTGTAATGGTTTTTAGTATGTTGAGAGTTGTGCAACCATCACCATAATCTAATGCCAGAGATTTTCATCATTTCCAAAAGCAACCTCATACCCATTAATTATCACTCTCAGACCCCAAGTAGTTACTAGTCTATTCTATGGATCTCTGTCTCAGCAGAGCTGAGATATATGGTCTCATGTAACTGGCTTCTTTAAGTAGCACAGCATCTTTATGGCTTCTCTTGTGGTATGTGGTACCACATTGTGGTATGTGTCAGTACTTCCTTCCCTTTTGTTGCTGAATAATACACCATGGTGTGTCACATTTTGTCTCTCCCTTCATCACCTAAGATACATTTGGGTTGTTTCCACTTTGGGGCTATTATAAACAATACTGCTATGAACGTTCACACACAAGGATTTGTGCAAGCACAACTTTTCATTTACCTCGGGTAGATAACTAGGAGTGGATTTCTGCATTATATGGTAACTCTATGATTAACATCTTGAAGACCTGCCAAACTGTTTTCCCATAGCACTTTCACAATTTTATATTTCCACCAGCGATGAAGGAGGATTCTGACTTCTCCACAGCTTTGCCAACGCTCATGATCATGTTGTCCATGGTGTCTTAATATCAATAGCATGTCTCTGCCAGTTGGTTCTTCACTATAGTTTTGGTGACTCTGGAAGATAACTGTCCATCTCTCTCTCTCTCTCTCTCTTTTTTTAAGATTTTATTTATTTATTTATTTATTTATTTATTTATTTATTTATTTATTCATGAGAGACAGAGAGAGGCAGAGACATAGGCAGAGGGAGAAGCAGGCTCCCTATGGGGAGCCTGATATGGGACTTGATCTCAGATCCCCGGGATCACGACCTGAGCCAAAGGCAGATGCTCAAACACTGAGCCATCCAGGTCCCTCACTGTCCATCGCTTTGTTAGCATCTCTTCTGGGGACTCCTGAAGTGCCCAATCAGACCACCCCAAACATCAGAAAAAAGATTCTCTATCATTTTTTCATGATATAAGAACAATTATTATATTCACCCATACAGTTAGGTTTTAACCATTTATAACCTTCTTGGTCTCTTTCTCTCTAGGGTCCCATGACTCAGAGATCCAATCATAGAAAAGAGAGTAAGTCACCCAGCCAAAAGAAAAATCTCAGACTTCTCAAAAATCTCAGTTAACTCAGAAACTCATAATCACCACTTATTATTTTGATATTTAAGACTACTACCTGGTATTTACTTCTTAAAAATAAGGATGTAATCTAAAGACCATGAGGCATCATTTCTCAAAAGGATGTCTGGAAGCTATCTGCCTCACAACCACCTGGGAAGAGAAATGGCTTGCTAATTATCAGATGCCCTGCCCCACTCATACTGTAATCTCTTGAAGTGAAATAAAGGAATGTGCACTGTAATAAGAGGTGAGTCTGGTGTGCCCGAACACTTGATAATCTCCACTATCACCCCTGGAGTATGTATCTGAGCCTGGCCAGCTTTTGGAGAAGAGTGGGAGAGCTCAGGTCCACTGCCTCCGAGGTTGTTTGCATATAAACCCCAGCTAGGGTTGCAAGGGGGCTGAATGGGGATAGCAAGGGAGAAGCAATAGTTCTGTACAGCATAGGTAGCAGCTCTTTTATTAAGGAGAATCTTAGGGCCAAGGCCCCTTATCTTATTTGAGGTGGGCTGGGTTATACACACTATACCAATATACTCTTGATGTGTGAGACCTGGGAGAGGCCAAGAGAAGGGCTGTGATGCTGGAGTGCAGGGAACTATTAGGGTGGGCCTGCCAACTTAGCTCTTCAGGTAGAGCAGTGCAGACGAACTCTGGCATGGTGGCCCCTGAGAAGCGGTATCAGGGAGTTTCCCAGGGATTTATCTCCCAGTTCCCAATAGAGAGGGGCTTCCAAGAGTGGCAACAGCAGAAGTCTACAGAAGAATCACACCCAGAGGCCACTACTCCAAAGTATACTTCCCCACTGATGGCAGGTGACAACGAGGTAGCTACTCCTAATAGAGAACACTCTGGGAAGGACTGCAGTGGGGAGCAGAGAGCAGCTGTTACCGGGAGAATGAGGTCCCCAAAGCCTGTGGCTGTCTGTGGCAGTAGCAGCAATATGATGAGAATGACTATTCCTTTCCCTGAACCCCACACAAGTGACCAAAACCCCATCCCAATGGCTGCAGTCAAGGGTGGGGTTCAGAGTCCGAAGGGCTGGTCCAAGGCAGGAGGAGCCAGTGAGGTGACTCTGAGCTAAAATCACACAATGGGGACCCCTGAGTGGCTCAGCCAGTTAAGCATCTGACCCTTGATCTCACCTCAGGTCATGATCTCAGTGTTGTGAGATCAAGCCCTGTGTCGGGCTCTGCGCTGAGTATAGAGCCTGCTTAAGATTCTTCTCCCTCTGTCCCTACTGCACCTCTCCATACTCACACGCTTTGATTAGATAGATAGATAGATAGATAGATAGATAGATAGATAGATAGATCCTATAAGAGACCCTGATGAAGCCTGGAGGTCTAGTCCTCAAAGGGCTGGTGTGGAAGCCCTAAGTGGACAGACTCAGAAGGCAGATGACATCTGGAATGCAACAGAAAATGATCCCAGCTGGTAACTGCACATCTTATTGAGAAGTGGGTCCCTTTATCTCCTGGCAGGTGAGGGCCCAGGGCCAGGGGAAACAGACAGACAGGGTGGGAGCTTATGCGCCCTGCACTTCCCAGGGCTGGTCCCCGGGAAGGGCTTACTCTGAGGGGAGATGTCCCGACTGAGTTTTTCCTGGGCCTGCCACATTTCACCCAAGGCTCCAAGGAAGGAGCCTTTCTGGTTCTCTCTAGAAGGAGTTGGAAAAGGATACCTGAGAGTCAGGAAAGGAGTTCTCAAACCACTGATACCTGGGGCTGTCAGTCAGTAGCAGCCAGGGTTGTGCCACTACAGACTGTTCACATTTTGAATTCCCCACCAGGGTCCTAAGTGTAAACCCAGTGAGTTTCTTATTTGGAAGACTCCCAAATAGTCTGCACTCACGGCACATACACACTCAGACACCTACGTACACACACATACGCATCATCATCTACTACAGAGACCACAGAGACTATGAATGCTGCTCCAGAGAATCCAGGAGCCAGTCGATGCCAATCTGCCCGAATCTGCCCTGGGGGAAGATTCTTTTTCAGCCAGGAGATCGAGGGAGCAGGGCAGCTTTGTCCTCAGCAAGGCTGCTGAGGGTTGGGATTCGAAAACTATTTGGGCTAGAAACATCAAGAGATCAGGTTCCCTTCCCAAAGTTGAAGTATTTCCTGGTCCGAGCCGATCCTAAAATGCCAGAAGCGCCCTGGAACCCCTGGCATTTTGGTATTTCCAGCAATTAGTGGTGTTGAAAATCCTTGAGGGGTAAAAAGAACCCAGGCAGTGATTTCACAAAGGGAAAACAAACAAATAAATCCCCCAAGAGAGGGTGAGAAGGTGAACCGGACTTCTACTTTAATTTTAGGAAAAAACATAATCCTGCCTCTGCTCTGGCTGGTGCTCCAGCACGTGCAGGCACGTCGCGTCAGTGGCTGTCCCCGGGGTCAGGCTGCGGGTCCAATTTTGATCCTCTGTTTAGTTAGGCCTTTTAAAGGTTTCGGGCAGACTGAACCATCATCATTTTGGAATCTGAACGTGAGCAGAGGCTTGCAAAGTGGCCTCCTCCTGGGGCTGCCGTGAAGGCTGAGCGGGGACCCACTTGAGTGGTGACCGAGTGCTGATAAGTGGGGAGGGTGAATTTATGAGGTGGGGCAGTTCGTCGACTACACGAGTCACTCAGAATTCATGGAAGCAGGTGCGAAATGACCAGGTTTCAACAGCTGAGGTGGGATGATACTTTGTAATAAGAGAAGCCCATTCCTGGGCCAGGGTCGAGGGAGACCAAGACTAATCAGGGAATGCTGTGCCGGGAGCCAGCGCTCCGGAGCTGGTGAACCCACGCGGAGATGACAAGCCCAAGCCGGGGGCTCAGGCGAGAATGCAGGGCGGCCAGGCGGGAGGTCACCACCACAGACCCCACCGGCCCAGCAGCCACGGGCGAGCCTCAGCCCGGGAGCAGCATGCAGCCAGCGCAACATGGTGCACGCTGCAGGCTGGTGTTTTATTCAGTATAAATATTTTAAATGCAGTTTTAAATATTTTGCAAACCAAAAATAGCAGCAAGCATGGAGGTGGCTTCACTATTGGTTTTCTGCCTCTTTCTCGAAAAGCACTGAGTTAATACAGACCCTGTTGTTTGTTATCTATTTTAAACGTTCAGTGGCCCTAACTGAACTAGTTCAATATGAAATGCAAACTTATTTTTTTCTCTTAAAGAGTGCATCAACCCAACAAAGCAGGTGAATTTTTACTGACAGCATTTTTTTTTTTTAAATAAAATCATTCTTTAACCAAAGAGAGCAGGAGAGAGAGAGTGGGAGCACTGTCTTAGGGCAAAAATCTGAAGGGCACAGGGCCTAGAGAGTGGAGAGCAGCCTTGCCCAGCGGCTGATGACATAGGGTAGCTCCAAAATCTTTGAGAAGGGCCACCCACTTGCCACCACAGCCCCGATCAGGGTGGTGCTTGGCCAGAAAACTCGTCCTGCACAGCCACACTCCAGAGCAACCACATAACTGAAAGAGGATAACAAAATCAATCCACAAGCCGAGTGAAAGGCACCATCAGCCTCCAACATTGTTGAGGTGGTTTGCTTTGTGTTTTTAATAATCAGAAATAGTGCGAAATGCTGCAGAGGAAATGTGGTGTTCCCAGTAAACACAACCTGGGTGGTGTTCTTGCAGAACAGACAGATGAGGCGGAATGCTAAGCTGTTCTCTTTTTGTTTTTCTTTTATTATCTTTGATTGTGCTTTTGAGAGGTCAGAGTTTCAGGCAAGACCAAGCTACAGAATTTGCGGGGCCCAGTGAAAAATGAAATGTCAGGGCTCTGTTCAAAAATTGGTAAGACTTTCAGCAAGGGGATAATAGAACATCCGCCAAGTGCAAGCTCAACTCTGTGGCTTCGGGGGCCACTCATCCTTTGCGTCTTTAGGTACAAAGCCCAATGGCAGTTGGACCTCCATCTCTTCCCTGGACAAGGCTCCGCTGCTGGAGGCAACTCTACAAGAGCCACCATCTTGCGGCAGGTGTCACCCTTGGCCCTGGCTATGCCAGTGGAAGGGCTGGCAGGGTCTCGGCAGCTTACTGACCCTCAGCCAGAGAATATACCAGAGCTTCTATTTCATTTCCTGAGAATATTTGTTGTGGGATTTCTCTTTCTGGTTTTTAAAAATAACACATGTTTATTGAAGAAAATGCAAAAGAAAAAAAATACAGAACACCTGAAGAAAACAAAATCACCCACCCTCCAAACACCCAGATAATTTTTGCTGTGTATGTTTTCCGTGTGTAATTTTCCAAAGCTAGAATAATACTCTAATACTGTTTTTTAAAAAATATTTTATTTATTTGAGAGAGAGAGAGATAGGGAGAAAGCACAAGCAGGGGGACAGAGGGGGGGGGAGCAGACTCCTCCCTCAATAGGGAACCCAATGACCTGAGCTGAAGGCAGTTGCTTAATTGACTGAGCCACCCAGGCATCCCTCTAATATTGTTTATAACCTTTTTCAACTTATTTTACGATCTTCCCTTGTCATTCATTGAATATTCTTTAATTACCTCATTTTTAGGGGTTATACATTAGTCCTATATATGGAAAAAGAATAGTATATATATAGCACAATGTATTTAACATATTATATATGTATAATTTATATTTATAGTCTAACATGAATACGTACATGTATGCACACACCAGAATACATTTAATCTGGATTATATGAACTTGGTCATTATTCATAAAAACAATACAATCTACGTCTGGCTACACTGGTCAGACTGAAAACAAATCTCCCTCTTCCATTTGCTCACTTTGCAGTGTTTAAAAATGAGGAGTTGAACTCACTTTTGCAATCATAAATTAAAAAAAAATCAGGGCATCCCCCAGCCTATGAAAAAATTTTCTTTCTGCCTAATTGGCATGAAAATCAAATAATTAATTCACTGAGTACAGTTCCGCTGAATCTAATAGGTAAATGGCAGTTCTTGGTATTCCCAAGCGATGATTCATTTGGAATTGACAAATGTTCGCCAAGGAGATAACCAGCAATACTCCTGCTCACCAACCTGGAGCATTTCCTCATTCAGTCACGCAAGCGGGGGCGGCAAAGAGCCTCCAGCTTAGAAAGAATAATGCTAATAATACACCAAAATGTTTCTGAGCATGAAGGGATGTTTCAGAAGTGGCTTTCCATTTCAACATTCTTTCAACAGTTCAGTCAACTTCTCATAAAATTAATAGTAAATACTTTTTTAAGGCTGTGTGTGTGTGTGTGTGTGTGTGTGTGTGTGCTGGTATTTTTGGGTGATTTGTTTTGGGTTATTGAAATATGCTACCCTGGAAAATGCTCAGCTATAAATGCCATTCTTCATAAACATGAGCTGGGCTGCTGATACACGGCTTTGCAGTTCTCTTTGAACTGCACTTTTGTTGCTTTCTACGGCCTTCTTCCCTCAGAGCACGTGTCTGGGAATAAGCACTGGAGATGCAAAGGTCACGAAGTTGTCGTGGAAACAGAACCTCTCCTCGTAGGCAGAGCTGGCTAATACTGATCAGCAGCTGCCTGGTGCCAGGCACTGTGCCGGGTTTGCCAGCATCTTCTCTCATTAACTCTCCAGTAGCCCTCTTGGGTAGCACCAGCCCAATTCTTAGAGTAGAAACCTGAGTCAGACCAGTCAAGCATCGTGCCTAAAGTCATATGGCTTCTAGGCTGGCAAAACTGAGATGGGAATCAAATGTTACTCCTCTGAGCAGCACTGCTTTTCCAGTTAATCTACCCCCAGCTCCTAGGCAGGATGAGAACAGGGACCCACGTGGCCCCATTTCTCTGTAGCATTCCAATGGCAGGTCTAGCAGATGGTCCTGTAATAACTTTCAGAATGATTCTTCCAGTTTCCTCACTTGTCAGACTTCACAGTGACCAGTTCCTTGTCATGTGCATTGCTTTAAAGATTGTAACCTGGGCTGAACAAATCCAGAGAACAAGCCAACATTTCCCTGGTGATCTTAATAATCTAAACTTTCAAAGTTTCCCTAAAGAGTTGAAAAAAGAAAGTGTATGCATGTGTGTGTATGTGTGCACATGTGTATACAACAGACATGACATGAAGCAACCAGAACTTGAGACACATGGGTGGCTAGGTGGTTGAGCATCTACCTTCAGCTCAGGGTGTGATCCCAGGGTCTGGGATCGAATCCCACATCAGGCTCCCCACAGAGAGCCTGCTTCTGCCTCTGCCTAGGTCTCTGCCTCTCTCTCATGAATAAATAAAATCTTTAAAAAAAACAAAAACAAAGAAAAAGCAACAGGGATGGGGAGGAGCTAGATGACAGAAGGAGCAAAGGCCTCAAGGACTCCACTCAGAAATAGGATTAAAACCTGAAGTTTGTGCATGCACACACACACACACACACACACACACACACACATCCCACTGCTAGTACCACAGACTTCATAACCTATTTCTACAGATTCCCCTGCCACACTTTTATCCACATCCATTCTACACCATCTGTTTCATATGTACGCACCCCTAAGAAATCCCATGATTTTCTGCGGGGCTATAGTGGCTATTCTAAGGAGTCTAAATCTTTTCTGTGTCAGATTATTTCTGTGGATCAAACCCTAGCTTCAGTTGGGCCAACAGAGGCTGTCAAGTCAGGTGGAACCAGAGATTAGGTCCTCAGGGGGCAGGCACTGCATCAGCCACTGCCCTCCCCATCCTAATACTCACCTCTCCAAGTACACACACACACCAGACTTTCCTTCTTGCACCCAGGCACATCCTATACTCAGCAAGAAAACCATTAGGAGTTTATTAAAGACAAACTGAAACAAAGAACTCTTCATCTTACCTGGTGCCACTGCAGTACTGAGAAGACATGGACAATGCACCAAACCCCTGTTGACCATTATAGGTAGTGCAGGTAGTGCCGGGGAACTGACACTCTCTCAATTATTATAGTTTTTTACCCCAGGCTCCTCTAGCACTATGTAACCCACAGGTGCTCTTAAATATCTGGTCAACAAGAATTTCCATGACCTGTGGGACATCACCTGGAACTTGTGAGAAATGCAGAATCCCAAGCCCCACCCCAGACTATAGAATCAGCACTTGAACAAACCCCAGGTGATTCACATAAAATCTAGGCTTGAGCTCTGTTCTAGACTCCAGAGGAGTCATATGGTTGCACATTAGAATCACCTGGAGACATCTTTAACTAGAGCAAAAGATAGGTCCCACCATTAGATTTTTTTAAAAAGATTTTATCTATTTACTTGAGAAAGAAAGAGCAAGTACGGAGAAGCAGACCCCTGCTAAGTAGGGAACCGAAGTGGGGCTTGATTCCAGGACCCTGGGATTATGACCTAAACCAAAGGCAGATGCCCAACCAACCAAGCCACCCAGGTGCCACTGCACTGTTACATTTTTATTTTCTTTGAGGTATGTGGCCTAGGCAAGGGTATGTCTCAAAAGTTCCTTAAATTTAGCAAATAAAAATAGAGAACACTCAGTTATATTTGAATTTTGGATAAACAGTAAGAGGTTTTTGGTTCGTTCTTTTTTTTTTAAGATTTTATTTATTTCTTCATTTGTGAAAGACACACAGAGAGAGGCAGAGACACAGGCAGAGGGAGAAGCAGGTTCCATGCAGGGGGCCTGATGTGGGACTCAATCCTGGGTCTCCAGGATTACGCCCTGGGCCAAAGTCAGGCGCTAAACCACTGAGCCACCAAGGGATCCTCCGTTCATTTTTTTTTTTTTTTTTTTTGTTGTTGTTTTACTGCAAATATATTCTATGTAGTATTTGGGACATACTTACATTAAGAAATTGTTTGTATTTACCTGAAACTTAAATCTTATTGACATCTGTATTTTAACTGGTAACCCAATCTCCAGGTGATGCTAATGTACATACATCCAGAGTTGAGAACGTCTACCATAAAGAAAGCTTAGTTCTATGCAAATGCTTGCCCTGGAATTTTCTGAATGGTCCTGATGTCAAATATTCTCTCCCACTGTGGTCACAGATAACACTTTTGGAAAAAAAGCCTTTCTCATCATGATCCTAAGCCACCATTAAGCCTGTTAATGTCCAGTAACACTAGTGAATGGAGAAATGAAATTGAGTTGCCAGACGGCAACTACAGGGTATACAGGGTATGGCCTGTATTTAATTATTTTTGTCCTGTGTCATATATTGGCTTCATCAAGATCCCTTCAATGTCCTGTATTCAGCCATTTCTTTTACTAGATTGCAAAAATTTGGCAGTCAAAGCAATTTTTAAAATTTAACTGGGTATTCTATATTTTTATTTGTGAGGTCTAGCAACTCGATGGAGGAACTACTCTGCTAAAATCCTGGGGACTAATCCCAAGAAATTTGTCATCCCAGATTCAGTACTTATCTCAGCCTCTGTTGAAGATTTTTACCTCAGACCTCTGAACTTCAGGTCAAGTCTGCTGAAAAAAAATGTGGCTACTCTACCAGCCAAGAATTTCAGTTCATTCTTAGCTGTCCCTGTTATTTAAGTTGAATTTAATAGTTTGGCACTTACCTCACTCATACATCACACATGGGATAAATTAATATTGACAGACATTTGTTGCTAATAAAGTGATCCCAAACTTCTTGGTATTTTTTTCTCTTGCAGTATTTTGAAAAGGCTAAAATTAAGACAAGCAGTGGCTATTAAAACAGGGAACTGGGACCCACAGATAAGCTGGGATGGACATGAAGTGACTCTTCATGGGCTGCTGGTTTCCATATGGATCCCAGGGTTGTAGATGCTCCAGGAGAGATGGGGAAGTTGATGGAGTTCAAGTGTGCTCAGCCAAATAACACAAACATTGTGGGAAACCCTCAGGGAAAGTCTTGACTGGGACCCAGCTGGCTGGGATTGTTGTGGGGGGGGAGGTGGGTAAGCAATGATGACCTTATGCTAGAGAGAACATGGGGCACAGCTGAAGCACCAGCCAGCCTCTGGGAAAGAGCTGTTCTTTGTGTCATTTTCTCTCCCTCACATTCCCTGGCATGATTTCTACCCGTCTTCACTGCAGGACAGGAAAAAACAGATACAAGGTCTGAATTTGCAAGCTGATGTTTAGGTTGGAAAATTATCCCCGTAGATATCAAGAAAGACTGAAGAGATGGCACGATTCAAGGTACGATTAAAAGCTAGATAAACATGGTAAACATGGAAGGTAAACATGAAGCATCACATCTTTCTAACAGGAATTCCATTGACAGGAAACAGAGGGAAGGAAATGGTGGATCAAATAGACAACAAATAAGCATATATACAGAAGATTTTAGTAACATGAATAAAAAGTGCTAATACATATTAATAAGTTCAACCCTATATATATTCTATAAGCACCAACATATATACATGTATACCTTCATTCCCTATAAACAAAATTCATATCCTTTCAAATTCATATGAAATTTCACAAAAATTGGCTATGTTCTGGGCTAGAAAAAAAAGATCAAGACATTTCAAGGCATCATCAGCTAACTTCTCTGACCCAGTGCAGTAAATGTCAAAATCCATAAAAACGATAGTTTTTTAAAAATTCCATGTGACTGGAAATTTAAAAAGATACTACTAACTTTTAGGGAAGACGGCAGAGTAACAGGATCCTAAGCTCACCCGTACCTGCAGATACAACTACATAACACCACATCCATATAAATAACCTTCCAAACAACCTGAAGACTGGCAACTCTCTGCAGCTAAATGTAGAGAAAAGGCCACACTGAAGAGGGTAAGAAGAGTGAAGATGCAGTTGGAGCTAAAGGGACCTGCAGGACCACTGATGGCAGGGAGGAATACCACCAGCGGGGAGAGGAGAGAGAAACAAACCCTCACACCAGGAAACCCCTGCGGGGAAGACAAAGCCCCATAACATTTGGCTTTGACAACCAGAGGGGCATAACTTTGTGAGTTCTTACCATCAGCAGGGCTTAACACATGGAACTTAAAAAAATCAGCAGGCTGAGCTCTGGGAGAGCTGGAGGGCAGTGGGAAACTGAGTCCCCACCCTTAAAGAGACAGCACAACAAGCAGCCTGTGAAGATACAGTATAGAAGAAGCAGTTTGAAAAACCTCTGGAATAGGGACGCCTGGGTGGCTCAGTGGTTGAGCGTCTCTGCCTTTGGCTCAGGCTCAGGGCATGATCCTGGAGTCCCGGGATCAAGTCCCGCATCGGGCTCCCACAGGGAGCCTGCTTCTCCCTCTGCCTATATCTCTGCTTCTCTGTGTGTCTCTCATGAATTAATAATAATAATAATAATAATAATAATAATAATAATAATAAATTTAAAAAAAGAAAAGAAAAACCCCTGGAATAAACAAATAGGAGATTGTTTACTAATCTCAGGGTGCATAGGAGGGGCTGATCCTTGGGAGACTGGTCCAGCAACAAAGGAGCTGGGGGATACCACCAACCCAGGTACACAAATGCCTGCAGAAATTAGTGTGGTGCAAACACTCACTACCTAACTTGCTAACAGCATCCCTCTAACCAGACCTTGGTCTCCTCCCACAGCAGACAATTGCAAACCTTGCTACCAGGTGTCTTTCCCAACCACCCCCACTGAAGCTTCTAGAGATCCACTCCCCCCACTCCACCCCCAATCCAGCCAGCTTAGGTCCCACCAGCTGCAGGCCCCTCTTGCAGCAGACCTGCATGAACCTTGCTGGTACTGGGAGCTCTACCCCTACACTCTCCTATGAGCCTGCCCCTTCCAATACACTCTTAGCTGGAGCCCATCCAAAGTAGTGTCACAAGCCTGGAAGTGTATAAGCAGGCCTGAGAGGGGCCAGGCCCACTCCAAAATGACTCCTGACCTGGGAAGAGGGAAAGAGAACCACACACACTAATCAGACTGTAGAACAGTAGTGGGCTGGGGGCAGACATCTGATCTGACTATAGGCCTTGCCTACCAACAAAAAATTTTCAGGGGAAAACACAGGGAAAGCATGCTATAGTTCAGTGCTACTATGTCTTTGGAAAATCTCTGGCCTGTCAGAACTCAAGCCCAAGGTGGCCCTAAACTGGCCCAATAACAACAAAGGGACCAAACCCTGTTCACAACAAGGAGAGAGAGCCACTGCAGGTGACTAAAGGGAAAAGAGGCTCAACTACAATAGTAGGGCCTAACAACACACATAGGAGACACCCCTGAAGTACCAGGTTCTGGTGAAGAGGGGATGTCACACTATAAGACACTATAGGACCTCTTCCTTGTAAGGCCCCTACTTTCAAGAGCAGGAGATATAATTGACTTTCCTAACACATAGGAACAGACACAGAGAATTAGATAAAATGAGACATTGGAATATGTCCCAAATGAAAGAACAGTACAAAATCATAGCAAGAGACCTAAATGAAATAAAGATAAGTAATATGCCTGATAGAGAATTTAAGGTAATGGTCACAAAGATACTCACTGGATTTGAGAAAAGACTGGAGGATGTCAGTGAGACCCTCAACAATGAGACAGAAAACATAAAAAAAGAGCCAATCAGAGATGAATAACTCAATACATGAAATTGTAAATACACTAGATGGAATAATAGACTAAAAGAAACAGAAGAAAAGATCAGCAACCCGGAAGACAGTCATAGAAAGCAATCAAGCCGAATAGAAGAAAGAAAAATCATGATAAAAAATGAAAATAGACTTAAGGAACTCAGTGTAAAGTGTTATAACATTCACATTATAGAGATCCCAGAGGAGAAGAGAGAGGAATAGGCAAAAAAAGTTTATTTGAAGAAATAATAGCTGAAAACCTCCTAAATTTGGAGAAGGAAACAGAAATCCAGATCTTAGGAGCCACAGAAAGCCCAAAACAAAATCAACCTAAGGAGGTCCATACCAAGATACATAGTAATTAAAATGGCAAAAAGTAATGATAATGAGAGAATTTTAAAAGCAGCAAGAGATAAGAAAACAGTTACATATAAGGGAAATCCAGAAGACTATGGGCTTATTTTTTGGGCAGAAATTTTGCAGGCCAGAAGAGAGTGGCATGATATATTCAAAGTGCTGAAAGGAAAAAAAACCTGCAGCCAAAAATAGAAGGAGAAATAAAGAGTTACCCACACAAAAGTTAAAGGAGTTCATCACCACTAATCCAGTCCTACAAGAAATGTTTAAGGGAAATCTTTGAGTGGAGAGGAAAGACTTTAATTAAAGTAGGAGTAAGAAAAGTAGGAATCAAAAAAGCACTAAAATTAGGTATATCTATAAAAATCCACCAAAGGATTCACAAAATAAAAGAATGTGAAGTATGACACTGTATACCTAAAACATAGAGGAAACAGGAATAAAGAATGTGTTCAAACTTAAGAGACCACCAATTTAATATAGATTGCTATATACAGAAGATGTTATATACAAACCTAATGGTAACCACAAATCAAAAACCAGTAATAGATATGCAAAAAAAGCAAGGAATACAGATATATCACTAAAGAAAGCCAGCAAATTATGAGAGAACAAAAGAAGAAATAGAGAACCATAAAAAAAGTAACAAAAGAGCAATAAGTACATACCTACCAATAATTACTTTGAATGTAAATGGACAAAATGCTCCAATCAAAACACATGGAATAGATAAAAAAGATAGGCCCGGGACACCTGGGTGGCTCAGTGGTTGAGCATCTGCCTTCTGCTCAGGATGTGATCCTGGAGTCCCAGGATCGAGTCCCATGCCAGGCTCCCTGCAGGGACCCTGCTTTTCCCTCTGCCTGTGTCTCTGCCTCTCTCTTTCTGTGTGTGTCTCTCATGAATAAATAAAATCTTAAAAAAAAAAAAAGCGAAGCCCATCTATATGCTGTCTGTAAGAGACTCATGTTAGACCTAAAAACACATACAGATTGAGAGTGCAGTGATGCAAAAGCATTTATCTATCATGCAAAAGAAAGTGAAAACTTAAGGGTAGCGATACTTATATTAGACACTTTAAAATAAAGACTGAAACAAGAGTCAAAGAAGGACACTATATAATTATAGAGGGAACCATCTAAAAAGAAGATATGATCATGGTAAATATTTATGCACCTAACATGGGAGCATCCAAATACACAAAGCAGCTAATTACAAACATAAGGAAAGTAATTGATAGTAATACAATAATAGTAAGGGACTTTAACATCCCACTTATATCAATGGATAGATTATTCAAACAGAAAATCAGTAAGTAAACAGCAGCTTTGAATGACACATTGGACTAGGCAGATCTAACAGATTCAAATCATTCCATCCTAAAACACAATACACATTCTTTTCAAGTGCACATGGAACATTCTCTTTATTTTGTAAATATTTATTTATTAGAGAGAGAGAAAAAGAGGGAGAGAGGGAGGGAGGGGGGAGGAACAGAGGGAGAAGGAGAGAATATCAAGCAGATTCTACTTTGAGCATGGAGCCCAATGTGGAGCTCAATCCCAGGACCCTGAAACCATGACCTGAATCAAAACCAAGAGTTGGAAGCTTAACCAACTGAGCCACCCAAGCACTCCGGGAACATTCTTCAGAACAGATCACATATTAGTCCACAAAACAAGTTGTAACAAATTCAGAAAGACAGAAGTCATGCCATGTATCTTTTCTGACCACAATGCAATGAAAATAGAAATCAGCCACAAGAAAAAATCTGAAAGCCACCAAATACATGCAGATTAAATAACATGGTATTAAACAATGAATGGGTCAACAAAGAAATAAAAAGGAAAACTAAAAAAAAAAAAAAAAAAATACATGGAGACAAATGAAAATGAAAACACAATGGTCCAAAATCTCTCAAATGCAGGTAAGGTTATTCTAAGAGGAAAGTTCATAGCAGCAGAGGCTGACCTCTAAAAGCAAGAAAAATCTCAAACTAATCTTATACTCAAAGTAGCTAGAAAAAGAAGAACAAACAAAACCCAAAACCAGTAGAAGGAAGAAAATAATAAAGATTAAGACAGAAATAAACAAAATAGAAACTAAAAAAATAACAAAACAAATAGATTGAAACAGGACCTGGTTCTTTGAAATATCAACAAAACTGAAAAACCTTTAGCCATACTCATAAAAAAAAAAGAGAGAAGATGCAAATAAATAAAAACACGAAAGAAGAGAAATAACTAACACCATAGAAATACAAAGGGTTATAAGAGAATTTTATGAAAAATTATATGCCAATAAATTGTCAACCTAGAAATATAATTTCCTAGAAACATATAACTTCCCAAAACTAAAACAGAAAATTTGAACATACTAATAACCAGTAATGAAATTGAATCAGTAATCAAAAAAACTCCCAAAACAAAAGTCTAGGACCAGACAATTTCACAGCTGAATTCTACCAAATATTTAAA